>NW_003852577.1:2172232-2215387 GCF_000181295.1 Otolemur garnettii
AACTGCCTTATTTACTTATTTATACCCCTCACCATCTGGTGCCTCTTTGGCCTGGCAGTCATTGGTCTCTTCATTTTTTATTATTGGTATTAGGCTTGATATCCCCCTAACTCTTTGATGCCCCATCATCACCAAACTATTGGACCCCTCCTTTTTCTGTTTGCCATCAGTCAAAAGAAAGTAATTGGGTAATTCCTGCCCTGTTATGAAGGCAACAAAATTGCTGCTGGCAACAGCAGTGATGACTGGCTAACAAACATAGCAAGAGGGGTTTTGATTCTTTTCACTGCCTACTTTCTCACTTCACTGCCTCTATCTCCCCTCCTGGAACCATCTTCAGCCAGTCTATTCACCTCAACAGGTGACAGCTGCCAACAAAAAGCATTAAAACAAACAATACTGGGTTAATAAATCGCCTCATTCATAAATGAAAACATACCTTTACAAACTGAAAGGGTATTCTAACAAATGGATAAACACAGCCCTGAACCTTAAGCAGGGTTATTAAGTCTTTGCAGTTTTTATTTAGAAGAAAAAAAATCAAAGTGTGTACTCCCTACTCAGAGTAAAGCTTTCCAAATGTTTAAAACTGTTTTATTCATAACCTTACTAAAACTCAAAAAGTATGACCTGTGATGCATTTATACCTAAAAATAAAAATCTGATTTCTAAACTTACCTGAGCCTGAAAAATAAAGATTTCCTGTTTAGCTCTGATTGAGAAAATTCTGCATCAATGTTATATTTCATAAAATGTCTCTCATTTGTGAAATGTAATAATTTAATTGCCAAAAAAACTGGGTCTTTATCAAAAAATTCTTGCCTTTTAAAGCTTTCTAATTATCAGTTTGATAAATAAATGGTTAACTATAATTCTGTTTTAAAGGAAATAAATTTTTGGGAGTAAGAGAAACTGGACAAAAATGACATCGTATAAGAAAAGAATATTGTGTATTTTAAAAAGTAAAAGGCAAGACAAAAGTTAAAGAAATTTAAAATGTTTATAAATTGTCTGTGCAGATAAAATAAGAGTCATAAAAAAAGATTTTGTAAAAAAGTTTACATGTAATCCAGTTGACTATGTATTTCCTTCAAAATATTTTAGCTTGTAACTCTGTTTAAACAAATGTTTTAAACCTTTAATATTTGACAAAACTTCTAATGTAGAAACTCTAAATTCAGGGCTTGGTGCCCATAGCACAGTGGTCATGGCACTGGCCACATGAACCGAGAGTGGGAGGTTCTGAACCTGAAAAAAAAAATTAGACTTATTTGATTTATTAAAAGTATAAACATAGTCAAATATAAAATGGTAATTAATTTTGTATAAATTATGGTTATATATGTTCCAATATTATAAGACATTGGTCTGTCCTCACCTGTAAAGCATTAATCTGTCCTAACGTATAAAACATTAGTCTGTCCTAACGTATACTGTCAGTAATAATTTTAATTCATCTAAAAAGAAAATGTTTTTTATGTAACTGAGTTCAAAGTTCATTCTAAAAAAGGAAAATATTAAGAAAAGCGGAGGAATTCTCTCGAATTCAAATCCCTAATGTCTTTAGAAATTAAGTACCTTCAGACTAAAAGCAGATTTTTAAAACTTTCATTGAAAATTTAACATGTCTCTAAGTATTGCTAACCTAGTTTCAAACAAAACAGAAATCAGTTATGTGGAACTGAGCTAATTTATTATAACTTTTTGTTCAAAATATTGTTGGTTCTTTCTGTGTTTTACTTTAGCTATTTGTAACTTTTCAAACAGTGTATGTACTTACAAGCAGAATTTAAAACATATAATTCTCTCTCTCCTTCATTTCTCCAGATTTGTAAGTGTTCTTAATTTCTAACAATACAGTTATTTGCATAAGTTCAATAAGAATCTGTTTTTTTCTATAAGACATAATAAAACACTAGTTATTTTTCCAAGGCTTTGGCTGGAATAACATTTCCAGAGATGTCCAGACTGCATCAAGGGATTAAGGTTGACTTTAGAAAGCCAATAAAAAGCCCTCTGAAAAACTGGCCAGATACCCGGTAACATTCCTGATCTGTAATAAGTAACAAGGGTAACTTCCTGACAGGTCTGGGAGTTGAAATATGCTTGGGAACTTCAAGAGGAGAGGAATTTACCCAATGCACACAGGTATCTAATGGCACAGATGAGACCTGGGCTCATGAAAGGCTTCAAGTCCAACTGAAATCTCATACAAAGAATTCCAGCAAAGCCAAAATTTTAAAGGAAGCCTAGATGACTAATAATTAATTATTCTTACTGTGCTTTATGCAAATAATCACTATACTGAAAATACAGTTTATTCTAACAACTGAGTTAGTTCTGCTATAATTTGCCTCTAATAAAGAGAAATTGAAGAAAGAGAAAAAAAGAGAGAGAGAGGCTGTAACCCACCTGTATTAAATCCCAGCCTTGTCTGTATTGTCAACTCATAAAATGAGACAGAACTGTTTTACTAAATTAATCTATTAAATGGGACTAAGAAACTGGCCAAAAGTATTACAGAACGATGTGCATAAACAAAGCCATAAGAACAGGAATCGGTAAACTCTGCCAGAAAGCAAAGCTTAATTAAATACAAGCCTTGCCACTGGTATTGTTCAAAGAGACCTTTGTCAATTCTCTACAATTTAGCAGGAATGCCTAAAAGAACTGAAAAGTAACAAGAAAAATCTTCCCTGAGATAAGTAACCATGTTTTGTTTACACTATCATCTTAACCACATGCACAGCAATGTGAAAATGAAAAGAATTCTCACCTGGAGTCATCAGAGCTGGCTAAATAAAACTTCATTGCTCCTTAACTTTTAAGATAATCAACATGCCCTGCTCCAGCCACATATAGGGAGCTGGCTGGTCAAAGCACGGCTGAAGCCTGAGGAAACTCCTGGGAACTTCTCTTAATTAAACTGGACTTTAAGAGGAGGGGGGAATGTCACAGGAAAAAATAAAAATTAGCCCACCACCATGGTACTAAGACCTGAAGAGGAACCATGTACCAACCCTCTAGCCCAGTCTGCCCTAAATCCCCCTGGAGTAGGACCCTTTTCTTCAGATAAATTAAAGATTTAATTCCCAATAAGAGGAGTGGGAAATGTTGTAACCCAGCCCATTCCCATGACCCCCCCCACCAGGGTGGCAGAGAATGTGCTTCTCAGCCTGTTCCCAGGTCCCCTTCTTTCCCCCCTAGGGTTGCCAGGAACAGAACTGTAACCATTGTTACCCAAATTGTGGCTATTGCTATCTGAACTGTAACCATTGTTACCATAACCACTGCCATCCAAGTTGTAACCACTGATACCTAAACTGTAAACCCAAACTGTAACCCTGCCTACGGTGCTCTGCCAATGGCAATGTTCCTTATACACAAAAAAGGATATAAAAGACAGAAAAACCTACACTTCGGGGCTGCTTGTCTTAGGACAACAGCCCCCTGCACAGGTGTGAATAAATCACCAATTATTTATATCAGAGTGGGTCCAAGTCTATTTTTCCAAGTCCTATAGGTCACTTCGAGAAAAGCAGAATTGCAACACAATTTAAATGTATGTAAATTAAGTCACAAAAGGGAAGCAAAAATGTTTGCAGTGTGACTAGCTCATACAGCTAAAGCCATCCATCAACTTTTACACCGTATGTAAGATAATAATCTTGATAATAATCATGATTAAAAGTAGCCCAACTCTAATGACCATAAGCTATGTGACTGGATCTCTTTTCCTATAACATTTTAGCATTATTTCTGATAGTGATTCCCTTACCAAATGGAATCTACAAACTAAACTTTTATTTATTTATTTTTATCTAAGGTTAATGTGAAAGTACAAACAACTAGGTTATAATATTTACATATGTTGAGTAGGCAACCTCCTGTAGCGGTGTTACAAACTAAACTTGTAAAACTGTTGTAGGATAAATAAAACTCTAGAAGCCAAGTAGTAGAGTTTACAGAAAACTTTGGGAGAACAAGTGAGATAAAATACTGAGCAAGATCATCAGTCAGTACACCTGTAAACTCTCCCATTATACTCATGATGCTGACACTAATATGCTCTTAAATTTTTTCCAAGAGTTGATGGGCTGGGTAAAAATAAACCTTGAGACCATTGTCTTTGTAACCATTCTCTTCCAGATGTGGCTTACATAAAAGCAGCTAAATTTAATACACTTTCATATATATTTTCCAAAAGATAACAGAAATCTGGAAAATGAACACTGAGTTGGTCTCCGGGTTTACCAAGTACTTTTCCACCCTATTTCCATTTTTCCTCAAGATTTTCTACACACATGACCAGAACTCATATTATTCAGATAACAAACTTTCCCAAGTGGACAATTCAGTTTCAAATAAAACCTTCATTTGTAGAGCCTCCCTCTGTTTTCAATTGATTTAAGATAAACATGTAATCCTAATTCTAAATATCTCCAATGACAATCCATAGCTGAGAAAGTATCTCATTTTGGTTAAGTTTCAACAATTAAAATTCAAGTAACTCTCAGAGATGATTATTGAAATTATGTCTATAAATGTGAGACCAAGTTTTTCACTAGGGGAAAGGAAATCCTAAGGAAGAGGCAAATGAGAAGAGGTGGGAGGCGGTGGGAGGCACAGAAAGTTGTGCGTGGCTCATAGTCACTCCCACAACATGGTGGTCATTTTCTTGTATATCTCACTAGGCCTACAATAAAAGACCTACAAATCAAAACAGATTCAATAAAATATTCATCTTTAAGTTTTATAAATACGTTCAATGCTAGAGTCTCTACATTTGTACATTTTCATAACTAACATAATACACAAACTCATGGACGTCTCCAGTTACGGTGTTTGTTTTGCCTATATCTTCATCAGTATTCCATGAAACTACAAACAAAGGTACTGTAACTTTTGGAATCTAGTCAAATGTTAAAGAAAAAAAGATCAGCAGTATGATAACTAAGCCCCCTACCCTAGAAAAAGAAACTTCTTTTGAAGATAAGGAAGTTAGTAGGGAGGGGGAAAAATTCCAAGAGGCTTGAAGATAAGGGAAGTCCCAAGTTCTCGGAAACTTTCTCAACTTATGTACCCCCACCTCGAACTACGTAACCCCCGCCCAAAGCTAACTGCAATGTTTTTGCTTGCTTGCTGTGATGTGCAGGAAATAGAGTATAAAAACCCATTTGGCCTGCCATTCAGGTCAGTTGCTTCTTATAGCAACGACCCCCTGCACAGATGAAATAAATTTCTATTGATTATTGCACCAAGTGGGGTCTGAGTCTCTTTCTCAGCTGTGCGAGTCACAGCGGCAGTAATTGTCAGTGCCATCACCAAGGAAGCAGTCTGGACAATGGATTGTAAGCTAGAACCTTGCAGGAGGTAGGTCTCCCCATGCCTGGGGGGCGGGGGGGGGGGCCAGCAACCTCTGCAGCTGCTATTTATTGAGAACAAGCTCCCCTCCCCCAAGACCAACTCCAACACTGGAATTCCATAGCTGATCAATATTCAACTGCCAAGGTCTGTTCCTTAATGTCTAGTGATTGCTTGTATGTTTCAAAAAACTGCCACTTTGTCTCTGCAAGCCTACTGTCCCCCTTTCCTACACATCTTGCTGCATTCCTTGCTACATAGGTTGCCACATAGATCACTCAGTATGTTATTACATAAGCTGCTACATATCCTGTTACATAAGTTGCTGCAAGTAATTCCACAAAACAGGAGAGTATCAATCCCTTACTTTCTTTTACTTTTTGTGTCAGTTATTTGAAAAATACTAGGTTTTCAGGGTGGCACCTGTGGCTCAAAGGAGTAGGGTGCTGGCCCCATATGCCGGAAGTGGTGTGTTCAAACCCAGCCCCAGCCAAAAACTGCAAAAAAAAAAAAGGAAGAAAGAAAGAAAAATACTACGTTTTCTATATATTGTCCAAGAATTTGATTTTCTGATTTTAGCTTCAGATTTTCTGCTTTACCTGCATCTACTCTTGCAGAGAGATCTTCAAATGAGCGTTGGAGTTTCGGCACTTGATGAATTAATAAGCCATGTTTTTTCCTCCAGTTAACCTGATTTTGAGGATCAGTTGCATCACATCAGCATTTGTTATGTAGGGTGATAAGGCTTTGGGCCTTGGATGCAAACAAACCCCTGGGAATGATCCTCCAGTTGGAGACACCAGGAACAGAGGGAATGGGGGAGGGGGCAGCAACCTCTGCAGCTGCTATTTATTGAGAACAAGCTCAATTGTCAGACTGGGTGCTGGGACCCACTGACACCCTCCAGTTGCTTTCTTGACATTTCTACTGGGCAGGCTCACAGGGCCTTTGGCTCAGAAGTTCTGAATCTCTCATCCTTCAGCCCCAAATCCTGTCCTTTGCTCCCTTCTCACTGGCACCTCGGTCCCTGTGGCTGTGCCAGCTCCCCCTCTCACACAACTCTTCTCTGAATTCTGTCAATTTTTAACTCCTAAATAGCATTTGATTTCTTACCTTCTCTCAGTTTCCAGTGATAGCAGCACATCCCGTGTGGTCTTCCTGTATTCAATCTGGCAGAATAACTGTTTCAGATCCTAAACAAATAGGGATCTCATTCCCCTCCACACCTAGGAACAGAGGAGAATTCTGAACCCAACACCATGTCCGGCCTCTCTGGGCTCCAGCCCCTCCCTGCTGTTCAGTGTCCTGGCCTCCCTCTTGACACAGGACCTTTTCCTATGACATTCCTTCTGTTTATATCACTCTTCCTCCCTCCTTCATGTACTGAACTCACTCCTGCCTTCCCTAATACAAGTTTAAGTTTCATGTCCAGAGGGCAGCCTCCCTCACAGGCTGTTAAAATTTCACATTTGCTTTTGTTTTTATTGGTTAATGTTTGTCTTCATTACTAGACTCTAAGCTCAATAAGGTCATGAATTATGTCTGTTTTTGCTAATTATTACACTTTAGTGCCAAGCAGAGGGACAGAATATCAAAGGAGCACACAAAATATCTGTTACATGAAAGGTTGATTATACCCTTTTATAACAACTTTGCAATCTATAGGAAAACGGTGTGTGCAGTTGCAGCTAGGTTTGGAGTATCCTGACAGCGTCTGGGGGGCAGCAGCACTCGGGAGAAGGAGTGTACCAGGCTGCTATATGTGTTCTATTAGAGGAAGCTTCAGATGCAAAGACCTCACTTCCCAGAAGAGAGACTGGTGTTTCCATTTCATTTCCTCTACTGCCAAACAAAAAACAGATTAAATGGAGTGACATAATTTCAGACAGAGGTCAGATGGAGTCCCACACTAATTCTGGGACAAGGACAGCATCTGAGGACGGTGAAGATCATCTAAGATGAACTGTGGATAAAAAAGCAGTTGGTACCATTCCCTACTCACTCGAAAGCCCATCGAAGTTTCGAGAAGTGTTACCAGAAAGAGTCTGGCTGTTTGCCTTCCTAAGAGTCATTCCTCTCTTCTCCTGATGGGGAGTCTTCATTGATTTTCAGTGTCTAGTCTGAAAAAGGTCACACTCTCCATGCCCCAGGAATGAATTCTAGTCCATCTATGCCAGTCATTATGATCCAGTTTTCCTTGTCACTTACGAAGTTCGATGTGGGCCTACCTTGCAGTTCTGGCCAGTGAGACAAGGGAAGTCTTCCAGCTCTTTCTGAGAAAAGATTCTTCCTTCCTTTCAAGAGTAACTTGGGATAAATTGTCCCTGTCCTGCTCAATGCTGTCATGTCTGAAAGTGACTTTGAAACTGGTGCAGCCAGTTTGCAGCAGTGGGAATTCACCTGACAATGACAGCCCTGCAGTGCAGGGAAACCGCAAGCACACAGCTCAGTGGGCAAGCACCAGTGTGTGCCCAGGAAAGAACTCTGCAAACTACCATATGCTTCTGTCTCTTCACACTGTTGTAATATGTATAAATTGCCTCCATCATGAAATAGAGTCCTGCAGTACAGGATTTCAGAAATAGACAAAAGAAAAATTGTGACAAGGCTAATGCTGAAAGGCTCATTAGCCTAAAATGGTCTTCTGGGTCTCAAAAACAGAAGTACTATTTATCCTGTGGGGGTAAGTACTAGGTGGTTGTACCTGTCAGATTCAGCTCACTCTGCTTTTCTAGCCTTCTGCATCTGCAGGCATGCGTCATACTCCCTGTGAGCATTTTCTAGGCTGCTACCCTTGCATAAGGCACTTCCTGTTTTCCTAAGTAATTTAACATTCTAAGGACTCAAACTATTTTGCTTGATAATCATGAACCTTGGCCTATGATTTCCAAGCAAAGAACCTACCTATCTTCTACCCATACATTACTCTTCCCCAACTGATGAGTTGTTCCTTTAAATCTCAGAACTTCCAGGAGAACCTGCTGTCTCTGTCTTGGCTGTACCTGGAGCAAAGGAGCATAATGGGAAATAGGAAGTGGGAAGGAACAGAAAGTAGCACTCACTGAGCACGCTACGTAGCAGGTGCTGAATTAGGCCCTTAATACTGTTATTTCACTTATTTTTACAGCTTGGTGAGGTATGAATTTTCCATAATTTGGAAAAGAGGAAAACAATGTACAGTTCTATAAATTGCTCAAGGCCATGTAGTTAGTAAATGGGAAAGCCAGAATGTGAATATAAACCTGTAAATCTCCCTCTAGTCCACGCACTTTTTCCTATAGCAGGGACAAAAATTAATTCCTCTGACTCAGGCCTGGTAGACAGACATCAGCAGTGCAGATGAGACCAGGGCGACCTCAGTGACATCAGTGCTGGTGTGAAACACAAGTAAACTAATCCTGGGAATGAACAAACCTAGGGTCCAAATGGAAAAGTAACTTGTGCTTCCAGAAACAAGTAGCAAGAACAAAGCAGAGCTAGGGTTTATTCCAGAGCAGTGCTATCTAACAGAACTTGTGAGGATGGGTCTGTCCTGGGCCACGTGGTAGTCTGTAGGTGTCTGCCCCAGTTGAGCCCTTACAGTATGGCTGATGGGACTCAGGAAGTGAAGTTTTAAGTGTATTGGATTTAAATTAACTTTAAATTTAAAACCAAATGTGGCTAGTGGCTGCCATTTTCTCTTTTGTTTTCTTCCTTCTGGGGCCTGCTGGTGCTCACTAGTCTCCAGATCTGACACTCTACTCCCCAACTATGTGTCCCTTTGCTCCATGGTGGCTGTTCCCATGGCAGGTGCCCAGGCTTACTGGCTTTTTTGTTTTTTAATAGTTTTACCTTTCACCCATTTAAAATATGCAATTCAGTGATTTCTAATACATTAAAGGAGATTGGGGTCACCAGATGATGGGGTCTTGGCGTGAGGAATGAAGAGGCTTAACACAAATTTGTGTCAGGGGACTGAGGAACTCTGGGAGGAGCCCTCCTGAGTTAACCTTGGTCTGTATTTATTATCACAAAGCAGGAAAAAGTACTTAAAAGTTGTTTATCAGACATCAGTATTAAAAAGAAGGGGGGAATACGGAAAGGATCAGACAGAATGTCTCCAATTTGTTTTGCAAAATCTCAGACCTTAAGCAAGACCTCTGCTTCTAGCATCAAGAGACCTTTGAAATTTAGAGAATCCTCACCATCACTGTTAGGCCTGGTTATCCCCACACCTCCCTTGAAAGCTAGTTATCTGATCTCCTGGCATTCTCATGATTCTCTCAAGCAGGAAGCGAGTCTTATGCTAAAGATCAGGGCTCAGTTTCCTCTACAGTACATTTACAAGAGTTGTGTAGCTATTGCCATAACCCATCACAGAACTTTTTCACACCCTGAAAGAAACCACAACCACATGCCCATTACCAGTCCTTCCCTATTTCTCACAACCTTCTCCGAGCCCCAGCCCCTGCAGCCACCAGTCTACTTTATGTCTTGATGGATGTGCCTATTCTGGACATTTCATATAAACAGAATCATTTACTATGTGATCCTTTGTCAGTCTTCTTTCACTTATGCTTTCAAGTGAAAAGAACATGCTACATCCATGTTGTAGCATGCAAAGTTCACATCATTCGTCTTTATAACTGCCATGGTATGAATACACCACATTAGGTCTATCCTTTCATCAGCTCCCAGATTTGGGTTGTTTCCACTTCTGGGCTATCATGAATAATGCTGCTATGGATATAGGCAGTCCCTGGGTTACGGACAACCTGACTTACAGGTGTTCCATACTTAGGCTCTAAAGGGTAATTTATGATTAAATAATTAAATTAGCAATTTGGGAATTTGTTTCTTCTGTGCATGTAAACAAACCCACATGGCATAAGCAGTTCTTTGGTGTAGCACCTTTAGGCCTGTGGTTAGTCTCAAAAATAGAGAAGCAGCTGATAGAAATATAAGAACAGGAAGGGCTCGGCGCCTATAGCTCAACCGGCTAAGGCGCCAGCCACGTACACCTAGGGTGGCAGGTTCGAATCCCCAGCCCGGACCCGCCAAACAACAATGATGGCTGCAACCAAAAAATGGCCGGGCGTTGTGGCGGGCGCCTGTGGTCCCAGCTACTTGGGAGGCTGAGGCAGGAGACTCGCTTGAGCCCAGGAGTTGAAGGTTGCTGTGAGCGTGATGCCATGGCACTCTACCCAGGGGGACAGCTTGAGGCTCTGTCCCAAAAAAAAAAAAAAAAGAACAGGAAGAATCAGAAGATCCAGAGTCAAGAACCAACAAAGGAGTAGCTGAAGGCTTTCATCTCATTGAAGCAGTATTGCCATGCAGCTTAAGGATCAAGACCCTAACACTGAGGGGTTTACAAAGGGTTATGGCACAGTTAGTGAGACCACCAGCTGCTACAGGGCTGTTTATGATGGAAATGAGAAAAAGGCTGCGCAAACAACCCTAGATACTTTTTTCAAGAAACCTCCTTCAATGGTAAGCTGGCCCCTCTTGCACAACAGAGTCAAATCCTGATTCTCCAGCACCCACTGTCTTCATCATCACTTTCTAATTAATGTCAGCCCACCTTCTTGTCTCAAAAATGCCCCTTCCAGGAAAAAAGACATGGATGCAACATTAGGTGAATGTTAACCTTTCATATTCTTTTTCGAAAGTTCTATCTCCTATCAAACTTTTTGTATGTTTTTATGTTTTGTTCGCTTAAATTGAAAGAGCACAATAGTTTCTGTAACTTATTAAGATACAAAGGTTTTATTATTACACTATTATACTGTATTATTATTGGCCTATATGAGCCTTTGTAGTATTGTTATTATTATTATCCTTTATGCACTGTTCATCAGGAATCCCAGTGACCCATATCCGACGTTCTCAGGAACGCATCTGGTCTCAATCACGAGGCCCACCTGTATCCATATGATAGTCCGTAATTGACTTATGTTTTCCTTAAAAACCAGGACGAGCACAAGGAAGAGGAGGGAGGAGAAAGTGGGAGGGAGAGGAGGGGGAAGAGTGGGAGGGAGGGAAGTTGTGACTGGCGCATGCGCACTCCCGCGCCCATTGGGAGGTCAGGTCCAGCACTTCCCGCGCCAAGTGCTCCCACCACTGCCTTCCTACTGTGGGGAGAAGACAGGTTCAATGGTTATTGAAAATCAGCGGTGGAATTAAAAAAAAAGTCACAACCCACAAGTTTCTCCTTTTTAGTTTTTCTTGTATGTGGCAAGTCTTAGGCTGGCTGCATTTTCCTCAAATCTCTTTTTAAACGTTTTTAAATTGTAGGGTTCCCACCCTCCCCCCTCCGCGTTTGCAATGGTTTCCTCCGCAGCGCCTGGGTGCGGTCTGAACCATTCCTTACTTCTTCACGGGGGTGGCGGGAGAGGGAAATGTGGGCTGCGGCCCCGGGTTCCCACCAGACACGAATTCAGGACTCCAGCTCTGTCCCCGGTGTGGACCTGGCGCGGCCCCTGTCGCCTCGTAGTGCAAAAAGTCCTCGGACAGCCTCGCAGTCCCCCTCCACGGGGCGGGGCGGTAGTACGGCCCGGCTCAGTCACGCGCCCCGGGCGGGCTCTGGGACCGTAGGCTGTGGCGACCGCGGGGACTGAGGGTGAGTGTGGTGGCGTTGGAGCAGGCCTGCTCCCCCCCGGCCTGCGGCGACGACTCACCGGGAGCACTCGGGCGGGGGTGCTGGAACCGGGAGCGGGACAGGGGAGCGGAAAGCTCGGGCGGCGGAGCTCCGGGGTGCGCCGGGTCCGGAGGCGTGCGGGCGGGCGGGGTCAGGATGGTGGTTGTGCGGAAACCCTGAGGTTGGAGGGAGCGGGGAGAGGGGCGCGTCTGTATACTGTAGGGATAAAGATTGTGGCCCGCGCTGGAACCCTGCATCGAGGTCAGTGATTTGCTCATTTAACGTTGCCGTGAGACTGTCTTCCTTCTCACTACGGCAGCGGCAGTGCTTCGGGCCGATGGTCCAGAGGCCAGCTTTGTGTCTTCCGGAGAGACGACGTGCTGCTTCTCTCCGGTTCGGCGGGTATTAGCTTGTCGTGTCCTTACCATCTGGAATGAATGTTTAGCCCTGGGATCAGCTTGTTGTGGATTGAGGTCCAAGGTGATCCCCTGCAAGGGGGCAAGGAGGAATTTGCTGGAAATAGATACTGCTGGAGGCAGTAGACTTGACTTTGAAAGTAATTGACAGCGGCGGGTGAAACTCTGCCAGCTGTCTAGTGTCACGTGTCCGGGAGCTCTGTAAACGGAGGTCCAGGTGGGCAGCAGACACAGCTAGAGTCTCAGCGTGAGTCTGAACTGCTGTAATCCCCAGCAGAACTTTCCACCTTGCACTTGCTGGGACTCCAGCGCTGACTGAATGAGGCTCTGGTGGGAGTCTAAGTTACGGCAGCTCCACAGCCGCCCTGGTCAAGATCCCTTATAATACCGTACTTATTTTAAAGTCGGTCTTACTTAGGGGCGGCCTCTGTAGTCTTCCATGTTGCTGTGAGGGGACCATAGGTTGGAGGGATGAGGGCACTGAGCAGAAGGGCTAGGGAGCCAAGGGGAGTGCAGATGTCGCTGTCCAGGTCTGTGGCTTAGCCTGTGTGGGAAAGGGAAGTGAACAGGCTCTCTGTCTAATCAAGGGATGTAAAAACTTGCTTTGAGTATGGTGTTGAAGAGACTGGGCAGGGCAAGACTCCTGCTTCCTTCGATCTGGAAAGCTTTTTGGAAAGGAAGACTTGGGCATACTCACACCAGTTTTTTTTTTTTTTTTTCAGCAAACTCCTGGTAGACAGAAGAATTGGAAAGTGAATAAATGCCTGACCATATATGCTGCCCAGAGTCGTGGTCCCACGGATGGTGTCAACCCCAGAAGGCTTCAGCTTAAGTATGGAATTCAGAGAGGTTAAGTGACACGTTTGACATCCCCTGGTTGGTGAGGACTGTGTGACTCAACTCAGGAGCTAGCACCCCTCTGCTTTCCAGTGGCTGCCTGGGGGGTCTGGCAGGCATGAGACAAGAACCAAATACAGAACACTTTCAGACTAGTGCTTTTTGTTAAAAATAATAAGAGTAATAGTCCGGCCAGGCATGGTGGCTCAGGCCTATAATACTAGCACTCTGGGAGGCCAAGGCGGGTGGATCATCTGAGCTTAAGACCAGCCTGAGTAAGAACGAGACCCCATCTCTAAAACTACCTGGGTATGGTGGCAGATGCCTGTAGTTCCAGCTACTCAGGAGCCTGAAGCAAGAGGATCTCTTGAACCCAGGGGTTTGAGGTTGCTGTGAGCTATGATGGTACAGCACTCTACGAGAGTGGCAAAGTGAAACTGTCTCAGAAAAAAAGAGTAATAGGCTGTGTTAATCCTGGATTCCTGGGTGCTGGGAAGAAGCTTAGCAACATTGTCTCTGGTTTCCCCTTCCCACTTGAGGAGGAAAGAGGAGAAACATCGAGGCCAGCAGTCGAAAGGCTAGATTGGCATGATATAGGAAAGAACAGGACTTCATATTTTTTTGATATTTCACATTTTCAAAAGATATTTAAATAACATGTTTTTATTTAAAGAGATCCTTTATCAGATGCTGTCAGCTAGTGCTCAAAAGGTGAAGATCTGCTAAGCCATTCAAAGCCTCAGGGACTCGCCACATCCTCACCTGAGATTTCATGACATGAGTTGGAGGTTGGCTTTAAGCTACTTGAAATATTTTTTCATGCTACAAGGACTACTACTCTTCAAAGAGTTCTGGGTTTGTTTTTTTTTCCCCTTACCTAGAAAACATCAGGTTTTCATGTGTGACTGCTGTTGTGGGCAGGGTCCTCACATGGTCAGGGCGGGAAGGTAGAAGTGTGATTCTGCAAAGTAAAAGGTTGGTGTTGATGTTCTGCAGATGGGGTAAGACTTACCCAAGGACTGCTGCCCTGTGGCTGTTTTGCTAGAAGAAACCTTATTTCTCTTCCCTTTATGCCTCTCAAAGGAGGGCTTCCTTTTCCAGGGTTAATGTCTCTGCCTTTACTTTGGATGCTGATACCCTTTCCTCCTTCCTCTACCACCTGTCCCATCAGTGTCACCTTGTCTTCTTTTACACAATGGATTGTTAAACCGTCATTTTCCTTCACTTCACCATGGTGAGCCTCGTGGCCTCTTCACTGAACCCTGGTCATTTGGGTTCTCTGCCACTAGACTCCGTCTGTCTTTTCTGATGGACATGCTCATGAGCCTCTCCCATCTGTAGGTACCACCAGTTTCTGTGGCAACAACTGTCATCTCTGTGGGAAACTCTTCAATGTACTTATTCATTCAACACACATTTATGTGGTGCCTCCTACGTGTCAGGAACTTGATACTGCGGGATAAGCAGCTAGAGCAGTGTCTCTACCTTTATGAGACTTCTTGTGTAAAGGAGAAGCACTGACAATACAGGCTCTAACCCTCAGCAGTGGGGAGGGGCTAATAGGGATGGAGGGGACATATGAGACATGCCAGTGGAAGCTGAGTGGTAAGGAGGAGTAAGCCAGGTGAAGGTCTGCAGAATGTTCCAACACTACCCTCCCCTGCCCTCTCTGATCCTGACCCAGAATCTCCATGGAGCCCTCCACATTTCTCAGCTGTTTAAACATCCCATTGTCTCATTTTCTCCTCTCCCAGCCTCCCTCCCCAGTATACCTGCAGACGCTGGCCCTCCACACCCTGCCAGCTCCTTTGTCTTCCTCTCTGGTCCCCCAAACTGGCTCCCAGCAGTCCTGCTGACTACACATGTCTACCTTTTGTCTGTCTCTGCCATTTCCAGTGTGAACACTCGAGCTCTAGCCCAGCTTAGCAGAAGGGTAGGTGCTGTGGCAGCCAAGAAGCCAATTACAGACACATCAGGTGGGTCACCGTGTTAGTGAGTGGGCCAGAGCAGCAGGCCCCAGACACAGCCTTTGATAGGGGACTCTTAGGGGTGGGGTGGAGCAGCTAAGGACAGCCCAGGCACAGCTGGTCCTGGTGGCTGTTCAGGGAACCCTCTGAACCTGCCACCACCCTGCATAGCCACTCTTGGCTGCTGCCTTGTCTTCCTCCTGGGTTTGGCATCTTTAGCCGTCTCACTAGGCATGGTCATCTCTAAGCCCTACCCTCCAGGGGTAAGGACAAAGAATGTCTAGCCCTTGGCTCCATATTGGAAGAGGAAGTCCCCAAAAGAGAAGGTCTTGGCTGCTGTCCACTACTTGGTTTAACATTCAAAATTTAATTTTTTTTTTTTTTTTTTTTTTTTTTTGAGACAGAGCCTCAAGTTGTCCCCCTGGGTAGAGTGCCGTGGCATCACAGCTTACAGCAACCTCCAACTCCTGGGCTCAAGCGAGTCTCTTGCCTTAGCCTCCCAAGTAGCTGGACCACAGGCGCCCGCCACAATGCCCAGCTATTTTTTGGTTGCAGCTGTCGTTGTTTTGCCAGGCCCCGGCTGGGTTCGAACCTGCCACCTCAGGTGTATGTGGCTGGCGCCTTAGCCGCTTGAGCCCCAGGCGCTGAGCCAACATTCAAAATTTAAATGTTTCCTTATTGTCTGGAACGAAGGTATGCAATAGAGCTTTCTGGGGGCAGAGACATCCTCTAATCCACACTGTTCAATGCAGTGGCCTCCAGCCATACCTGACCGGTCAGTGAGAAAGGAATGAGCTTTTGCCTTGTTAATTTAAACTTAAGTTGCCACACATGGCTATGGCCACCATATTGGACAGCATGGTATGGAGAACACATAGTTATCCTAGCCCAGCACTCCAGACCCTCCTCCATCTGGCCACATGGCCGCCTCTGTCACATGTCAGGCTGTGGCTGCAGCTGTCCCTGCTGCTGTTTCCTTCTTCCTGTGGTCTTATTTCTAGAACGTTTCTCTACTTGTCTGAACCCAGTGGCCAAGCCCCCATCCTCAGAGTCTCCCTTGGTTTTCCCCAGAGAGGCCTGTGTATCTGCCTCTTCTGTATGGAGTGTGAAGTCCACTCTGCTGTGCTGTGGCCATGCTTGCCTTGACTCCACCTCCCCCTAGGTGCTGCCTTATTCCTGTCACATTGCCACAGAAACTCTGAGAAGGGTTGTTTGGATTCATTCCCTCAAGCCTTTTCTCCATCAAAGGTGCTCTTGTTCACGTCACTGGTGGCCTCCATGTTGCTCTGCAGGTGGCCACTCTGTCCTTTTTTATGAATTGTGAAAAAATATACTTGACATAAAATTTTCCACTTTAGCCACTGCTAAATGCACAGTCCCATGTCACTGAGTACATCACACTGTTGTGGGGCTGCAGCACTCCCCCCAAGGATACCTCTCATGAAACTGTTCCTGCTAAATAGGTGCTCCCGTTCTCCCCTCCCTGTCCCTGCAGCCCCCATTCTTCCTGTCTCCCTGCATTTGACTGCTCTGGTTATTCCATATGAGTGGGATCAGGCCGTGTTTGTCCTTTCTGTGATTGGCTTGTTTTACTTGGCACAGTGTCCTCTAGGGTCAGCCCTGCCATCATGTGTACACAACCAGGTTTCCTTCCCTGCTGGGGCTGTGAGCCAATCTGTCTCTGCCTTCTGGGTGACATTCCATTAAAACACTTTGTTCACCTGGTTGCTGGGTGATCCTGGAGCTCCCCTCCTGCCTTCCTGGCCATGTTGTCACTTGGGCCAGGTCCTCCTCCCTTAGGGTCTGAGCTCTGTGGAAGCCCTGCTGGGCCTCCTCCTGTCCCCACTTCCCCATTCTTCCCAGTTTTTCTTTGAGCCCTGTGCCCCATCTGTCCTGCAGTTTGCTGCCCTGCCTTAGGAGCACCGTTCCCACTTCTACCTGGTCCCCTGCAGTCTACTTTCTGCACTTCGGCCTGAATGAGTCTTTTAAAGTCAAATCCCTATCCCGTGTCTCTCCTCTGAACCCACCAAAACCTCTTCAGTCTCTGAATAGTCTTTTCTTTCCATGGCCTGGAAGGGACTGTGTAATCAGCCTCCCACCAGAGAGCAGTCGAGGTGGTCAGAACACATCACGAATGTCACAGCTAGAGTTCGTGCATTTCATCTTATTCTGTCTGCCTGTGCCCTGATGCTCCCTGATCCAATACCCCCCAGCAGCAGCATTGATCCCTCTAGTCCGTCCCCCTCCCCACCCCCCGTTCCTGCCAGTGCTCTCCACCCTAGCCCTCTCACCCATGGGAAGGAGCAGTCTTCCCTTCTCCCTCCTCCTAGGAGCCAGCTGTGTGAGGGCAGCTCACCACACCTTGGCCTTTTAGAACCCTTGGCCTTTTATTTGTGTTGCTTCAGTGGGGTTTGCTGTGTTTTGCTATTTTGTTACCCAGGGAAGCATCTTCTCTCTGTTCCATTGTCCTCAGGCCCCAGCATAGTTGTACCCAAAGATTTGATGTATGCTTACCACTCACATTCTGTACTCTGTATGCCGGAATTGCCCATGCACAGGGACCGTGCCTGTCTTCTTCTGGGCTCTCCTAGGCCCTGGGTAGCATCGGTGCAGAGTGGGTATCCCACAGCACTGCTTGGGGTGAGATCTCCCCTCACCTCTGGCAGCATCCCAAACATGGCAAACCCCATTGAAGCAATATAAATAAAAGGCCAAGGGTTCTTTAGAGAGGTCCCTTCGCTGGGTACACATTTGCTGGGTCCTTCTGCCTGCAGGGCAAGGCTTCAGGTGCAGTGAGCTGCCCTGGGGCATCTACTGCCAACACCAGGGGCCCCCTTTGCCCCAGAGGTGCAGGGGAGATCTCACAGGGTGAACAAGTGCTGTCAGCTGACATTTTCACCCTCCTGATCCTCAGGCCTTTGCTGTCTCCAGGCACCATGAATGCCATTGTTGCTTTGTGTCACTTCTGCGAGCTCCATGGACCCCGTACTCTCTTCTGCACTGAGGTCCTGCATGCCCCACTTCCTCAAGGTGCGGGGAACAGGGACTGCCCCAGCCAGGGTGAGCAGGGTGAGGAGGAGGAAGGCGGCATTCAGATGAGCAGCCGGATTCGCGCACACAGCCCAGCAGAAGGGGCCAGCACCGAGTCCAGCAGCCCTGGGCCCAAAAAGTCAGACATGTGTGAGGCAAGTGTCTCTGGGGTCTCAGGGATGTTTTGTTCTCTTGTAGGAAGTATGGAAGTAGGCAGGAGGTCTTGCAGTCCCATGAGCTCGGGTTGAGGGCTTCAGGGCTGAAACAGTTCCCTGGGGAGCTCCATGGCTGGTATGTGCCTCTTTGTGCCCATTTGGTTTTCCCGTTCATCCTGACTTTAGCTTTTTTAACACACTCTGTGCCTCTCTGCCATGGCATTCACCTTGCGTTCATGCCATAGCCTATGCTGGGTAGGGGTTTCCGCAGCCCGGTGCTTCCAGCAATTTTCTCCTCGTGGATCTCCAAGGTTCCACATTGAGCTCTGGGAAGTTAGTATGTTTCCTCTAACAGATGGCCACTATGCCTGGAGGGCCTGAGTCAGTACCCAGAACCAGGGCTGGGTATTGGATCTGCCAGCAGGCACAGACAAGCGTACCTCATTTGTCAGGCTCTACTGAGAAGCAGGCATATAAGAGATTTATCTGCTGCTGGAATCACCTATGAGGGATGAGGGGACAGAAGTTGGGGGGCACCTCAGACCAGGGCAGCAGGAGCAGGAGGGAAGGGAGGCTCAGTGTGAGGGTCCTTGAGCCAGGTTTGGGGTTTCTGCAGAAAGAGTTCTGTGTCTCAGGGAGGGCTGGCCTCCATGCCTTCCTAAGGCCCTGCAGGTGTTCAAAACTGAGGACAGAGGCTTGAGGAGTGGGTGTGAGGTGGGGGGTGATGAATCATCTAAAAAAGTAGGTCAAATACATTGTGTGCCCCTTGCTAGCCCTGTGTCCTGGGGTTGCTGCTTCCCATCTCAACCTCACTTTGTCTTGGGTAGGAAGAGCTCTTGTTGTAAAACCTGCTGTGGGGGCTCTCGGCTAGTAAGGTCTGTTCTGTCCTCTGCAACCACTGGGATCTCAGTGTCCTGGATTTCTCCTATTTAGGAAACATGTAAATTCTCAGGTAAATATAAGCCTAAAAGCCAGTTGTTTTTATGCAGAAATAGTTTCCTAAGTCAAGATTTGCATAAGCATTGGACTGTTCTTAACCTGTTTCCCAACTAATTTTTTTTTCCTTATGGGGCACAGGGTTGCCGGTCACTTGCTGCAGGCCATCCAGGGTACATCAGCCACGATAAAGAGACTTCCATTAAATATGTCAGTCACCAGCATCCCAACCACCCCCAGCTGTTCAGCATTGTCCGCCAGGCCTGTGTCCGGAGCCTGAGCTGTGAGGTGAGCATCTGTGTGTGGCTGTGGACCTGTCTCTGTGGGAGCTCATTCACTGCCAGGCACCCCCAAGGGCAGCACAGGTTGTGGGGAGGAAGGTGGGTGCTTCTTCCTCACTGAGAGGGGACAGGATGCTGCAGTTGTGCAGAACTTGAAGACTAAGTCGTGTTGGATGCACCGGTTTCAAGAGTGGGGACTAGTTATTCACTTTAAGCACCAAACTTCTATTATTTGTCCGTTCCTAATGTGTATATTTCTGACATATTTCTAAGAGTCATAGTTCACTTTGTCAAATGCCCCTTTTTTTATTGTCTCAGTGCTCATTCTCAGCCTTAGTAATTGTACTCCTTAGAGCCTGCTGAGAATAGATCAATTTGTTCCCAAACTACACAGCAGCCACTGCTGAGCTTAGGTTTTAAGTCTTAGGTTTTTGTCAGTCACAGAGAATTCAGAGTCTAGGAGAGATGTGGTATTTGTACAGGGGTTATTGTGGCTCAAGGTAGAAAAAAACAGCAAACCTCTATTGGCCCTTGCATTCCATGATGACAAATGTTGTCTTTAGGAAGCCTGACCACAGTGGCAGAGAGTAGAGAGTCCCCCACTTTCACCCTCCCTTGCCACTCTCCCTATAATCAAGACTGGCTGGGTCTTGCAGGAAGAAAAGCCAGCTGAGGCTTTGATATGACATTGCTGATGGGAGAAGGGCTGTGCTAAGTCACTATCCTCTCCCCAGGTCTGCCCTGGCCGCGAGGGCCCCATCTTCTTTGGAGACGAGCAGCATGGCTTTGTGTTCAGCCACACCTTCTTCATTAAGGACAGCCTGGCAAGGGGCTTTCAGCGCTGGTACAGCATCATCGCCATAATGATGGACCGGATCTATCTCATCAACTCCTGGCCCTTCCTGCTGGGGAAGGTCCGGGGCATCATTGATGAGCTCCAGAGCAAGGCGCTCAAGGTGTTGTCCTAGTGCAAGGTGCCATAGCGGGGGCCTCATGCCGCTTGGGGTGTCTCTGTGCCAAGGGTAGGGCTGGGGTCCAGGCTACTCTGACCCTCTCAGTCTGCTGCCCTGGCCTCTCCTGCCTCTTGTCTTATTCCACTCTGGCGTCAGAACCTTGGTTCTGCACTAATGTCTGTGCTTCCTCTGACCTTTGTCTCAGACTGTTGATCTTATTGAGACCAACCACCTAACGTAGACCTCTGGCTGTGGCATTGTCTCAGGACAAGCCAGGTCACACTCCGGTGACAACAGCGGTCACATCTCAGCAGCATCACTCTGCGGGGCCCATTTCCTGTTCCTGCCCTGTGTGCTGTTGCAGGGCAGGGCGTCAGTTCACTGTTGTTACCCACTGGCATAGCAGTGGCCATGTTGGAACGTTGCTTCTTCCGACCATGAGGTGCCTAGGGGCCTTGTTTCTCCCTCACTTTGTTGGCTGGAGCTAGTCACATGTCCCTCACCTCAGGGTCTGAGCAGTGGGTTTGGAAGGCAGAGACCTAGAAACACAGTGCTGATGGCCACCTCCATAGGCCTGCAGCTTGCATCCCCTCAAGCGCCTAAGGAGTCACCCACAGGAGAGTGGACAGAGACTCTTGACCAATTCCTGTTCTCAGGTGGCCCCCAGCCTAGCCTGGAAGGCAAAGCCACAATGTTTGGAATTGTCAGACTATCAGACTTGCTGTGTTCTACATCGTGAGAACAGAGCAGGACAGAGCTCTTGGGGATCAGATTTGTGAAGTTTGCTATGGATGAGCTGGGTTTGATTGCCAGTGAGTCTGACTTTGTTAAAAAGGCTGCCCTTCCCTCTGCATTTCAGGTGTTCGAGGCAGAGCAGTTTGGATGCCCCCAGCGTGCCCAGAGGATGAACACAGCCTTCACTCCGTTCCTGCACCAGAGGAATGGCAACGCTGCCCGCTCACTGACATCGCTGACTAGCGATGACAACTTGTGGGCATGTCTTCACACCTCTTTCGCTTGGTAACAATATCCCAGGCCTTTTAGCGGGTGTTAGAGTAAGAACAGTCATGACATGAGGGGGAGACTGTCCACAATATGGGAGGACAGTCCTTGTCTGAGCCTGGCATCGAGCTTCAGCCCACATGTACTCATGTAACATAGAACTGGGCCCAGCATCCTTATCCTCTGGGCCTCTTGCCCCTAGTGTGTAGAAAGCATATTGAGATGGAACTCCCTTCCCAATATGTTAAAAAAAAGTTTATGTACCAAGACCAGTAATCTCCTCCCTTTTTAAAATCAATAGTAAAACATTTATCTCAGTTGCCATAGGTCAAGAAGTCAGAGGTGGCTTAGCTGAGTGGCTCTGGCTCAGGATCTAAGAGTGTCTTTGTCAGCTGCAACTCAGACAGTTGAGTTTTGACTGAAGGGCTGCTTACCTTCTATGGCTGGCTGTAGGCAGGAGGCCTCAGCTTGCCATATGGACCTGGAATTGGCTTCCCTAGAGTGAGCCAAGAGAATAAGGTAGGGCTGGCCTTGGTGGCTCATGCCTGTAATCTTAGCATTTTAACCAGCAGAGGTGGGAGGATTGCTGGAGGCCAGGATTTGAGACCCCTCATCTCTACAAAAAATATAACAAAATTAACTGAGTATTGTGATACACACCTAGACCCAGCTATTTAGGGGACTTAGGCTGGAGAATCACTTGAGGCCAGAAGTTTGAGGCTGCAGTAAGCTATGTTGATGCCATGGCACTCCAGTCTGTGCAACAGAGTGTAAGATGTTTTCTCAAAAAAGAAAAAGAGAATGAGGTGGAATCCACAGGTCTTACAGCATGGGCTCAGAAGATATATGCTGTCACTTCCAGGACTCCCTGTTTGGTACAAGTGTACCACGTCACCAAGCCCAAGCCAGTTGAAAGGGTTTAGTGTCCCATCTCAAGAAGAGAGATTAGTGAACTTTCGGATGTGTTTGAGAACCACCAGTCTGTCCTTTAGATGCAAGCTGTTTCCTCTTCCTCCTATTGAGGAATATATTCACTCCTTCTAGAGACTCTGTCTGCAAATTCTCCCCAAATTCCTTTGGAGCCTTAGCTTGAAATCTAGGATCTCATGTCCAAACCCAGTCCTGGGCTGCTGTTATTCAGCACTTTGGAGGTGGAGGCGGGTACATGACTTGAGCCCAGTAGTTCCATACCAGTTTGAGCAATACAGTGAGACCTTATCTCTATTTTTAAAAATCTTAATTAGCCAGAACTTGGGAAGCTAAAGCAGAGGATTGTTTGAGCCCCCAAATTCAAGGCTCCAGTAAGCTATGATGATGCCATTGCACTACAGCCTACAAAAAGTAAAAAAAAAAAAAAAAAGAAAGAAAGAAAATTTTTCTCTTGGATTGCGGTCAGAACAGTATCCCAAGCTTCTGTTGACTATAATTTTCCTTCTGCCCCATCCCCCCCTTTTTCCCCTTGCTTTTAGTGAGAGACCTTGTCACTTGGCTTGCAAAATCACCTGCATTCAGGATCTTGCTGGTGTGGCCTTGTGCGGGTGGTGGGCACCACTCATGTGTTCTTCTATGCTTCTTTTATACTCATGTTTCCTGCAAACTGGTAGCTAGATTGAGGTAGTGAGTGTCAGGTTTGGTTTTTCCTTTGGCAAGACGGCTCATGTCTGGTACTGTGTTCTTCAGGCTCCTGAAAGCATGTGGCAGCCGGCTGACTGAGAAGCTTCTGGAGGGTGCACCGACAGAAGACACCTTGGTCCAAATGGAGAAACTTGCTGGTGAGGCTGGGGTGCCACTGCTGGGGCCTCTGTCCATGGTAACCCTCAGGAGCCACCATCTGCTGTCCTGGTAGAAAGGGACCTAGAGTGTGTTTTTGTGACAGTTTGCCACTGGTTTTGGTGTGTTTGTGAGTTCCTGTCCTACTTCCTTTGACAGTCAGGTGAAAGAATCTATTCCCCAGGCAAGCTGGGAAAATCCACAATTGGATCAATTGTGGAAAGATTTGGCTGATGGTTTCTTTCTGTTTTATAAGGCTAGCCAAGTGCTTGACCTTGGAGGTCATCTCTTTAGTAAAGCAAAAGTGCTATGTTTTCAGTCAAACCCAAGCTTTGCATTGAGGGCAGTGCTCTTCCCACCTCCCAGGCCTCCCCTGGGTTCCTAATGTCCTCTACATCAGGGACAAAGCCCTGCTGTATTCAGCAAACTTCTTAGGGACCCTGGTGCAACTTACCCCCACCAGGACCTCTGGTCTCTGTTCTGCTGAGCATCTGCCAGGGCTGATTTGATCTTCAGTGCTCCAGGTCCATGGTTCCAGCAGTGGCGTGGGCACTCAGACCCGTGATATGTGTGCACTTTGTCACTAGTAATGCTTCCTGAGCTTCATATTGCAAATGACTGACCATTTGGATAGCTGTGTTTGGCTCAGGGGTGCTCCTTCTACAAGCAAGTGCTTGACTTGTTCAGACGTACACTAATGCCAGCTTTTCTGAGCAGGGTTTCAGCACCAGCAGCTTACTCAGAGAAGAGGTACCCTGAGGCTATCTCCGCATCTTGCAGTCCTAGGACCGTTTCCTGTTGTGCCAGTCATGAGTGTTCGTGCTGGTGCATGTGGCAGGGGCAGAGTCTTAGTAAGGTTGCCTGGCACAGAGCAAAGCCTGGAGAAGCTGTACAAGTGCTGCACACACAGGACATAACACTGTGTTATATTTCAAGCTGCAGTGTGGGCAGAGAGGAGCTGGACACCAGCCAGATTCAGGGCACACCCCTTAAGAGTCAACCAGCCCTGGTTCCAAGTCCCGGCTATGCTCCTCAGGCACTCCCTGCCCTGTGGGTCTCGTGGCACAAAATGGAGATGTGGTCGTTTATGAGAGCTGCCACAAAGGTTCATGGGGGTGACATTTCTTCATCTGTGGAATGGTGACAGTGGTGCTGATAGGATAATGGAGATTAAACAAGGTGATGCATGGACTCCTGAGAGCAATGCTGGACAGGGTATGCTAACTGGACACACACACACAGTGTTGGCAACAACGAATGGCCTGTGGGCCTTAAGTAGGTGCTCCTAAGGCTCACTATGTTGTCCTGAGTTTGCAGATGCTGAGCCTCTTTACTCATTTGGGGCAATAGGCAGCACAGGCGGCTGCCACAGCCCAAAGTCAGGCACTAGTTGGCCTAGGGCTAAAGTCACTCAAAGAGAATGTTGCATCCGAAGGGCAGCATATTCTGTAACTGCCTTTGTCACGTGTCTTGCAGACTTAGAAGAGGAATCAGAAAGCTGGGATAACTCTGAGGCTGAAGAAGAGGATAAAGTCACTATGTTGCCAGATGGTGTGGAAGGGCGGGAGCTGACCCCATGCACAGTAGGCTCCTCCTCACTCTCTAGCCGGGGCAGCTGGCAACCCCGGAAGACGGTCTTCAAGTCCCTGCGGCACATGAGGCAGGTGAGTGGCCTGAGGGCAGAGCACACCCTTGACCTGGGGAAGAGGACAGCTTTCCCCATTCAGCACACTCTTATCTTTGGGCCCATTATCTTCAAAGCCCAGCAGGGCTGCAGGATGAGTGCTTCTCCCCCTTAGTGACAATGTAGGTGGTGTCTTCCAAGAAAGGCCAAGATGGTTGGCGTTCCCTGGTCCTCTTAATCTTCTAGAACCTCCTGACAGAATTGGAACAATTCTGTCCAACTGTGCTAGCTGTGGTGTATCCAGAACATGGGATGGGGGAGAAATGGAGCATGCAGCATGTGCAGGGTGGCTGGGGGTGGGGGGAGGTACCAAAGGCAAAACACACTCTAATCCCACAGTAGGACCTTGGCTGTGTTGGGTCAGGGGTCAGATGAAAGGAGAAGATTGCTTGATTACAAGAGCAGGTTTTCCCCTTTTTATATTTTCCATATTTATTTTCAAAATGATCGTTGTTTTATCAAAAGATAGTTATTTCTGTTCTTGAAAGTGGAGTGAGACTGATTTAATGGCATGTGTTCCATGGGGCTTCTGGATGGAACCTCATTCCATCAGAATTGTGCATTTGGCTGAAATCATCCTGTTTATTATTTATGTGGAGTAAAGTTGGAAAGAATCTTGAATTCCACTAGAGGTGAGACTATGTTGAGTGTGTTAGGGTTTGGTAAAATGTGGTACTGTGACCTCTTTTTTGTTTTATTGTTTTTATTTCAAAGCTGTGTTTGGCTTCTTAGAAGTCATGCAACAACAGGCCAGACCCCATGTCATGGGAGTTAATGAAGGGGGTTGTTCTAAAGTAAAAGATAAAGCTATGGTAACTAAAAGCAGGCACTATCCTTAGACCAAAGGAACAGCAGCTCTAAAGGACATTCTCAGGCTGGGCATGATAGCTCACACCTGTAATCCCAGCACTTTAGGAGGCCAAGGCAGGAGGATCACTTGAGGCCAGAAATTGGAGATCAGCATGACAAGACACCCCTATCTCCCCCAAAATAGAAAAATTAGCCAAGCATAGTGGCATTGTACCTATAGTCTCAGCCACTTGGGAGGCTGGGCTGAGAAGATGCTTGAGGCCAGGAGTTTAAGACTATAGTTAGCTGTGATGATGCGGTTGCCTTCCAGCCTGTGTTACAGAGCAAAACCCTACCTCCCTCCCCCCAAAAAGAAAAACACATTCAGAGTGTTGGGCTTGTGCACCTCGGTATGAAGTGTGTCATGTTGGGCGGCCTCCTGGATATAGTCATGATCTGGGGTGTTGAGGAGAAGCTCTAGTTTTTTCTGGGTGCTGACACGTCATGGGACCTCAGCTTTCTTTGCTGTATACAGAAAATTACTAAATACATGAATGAAATACTATAGGTTGCATTGGAGGGGAGAGAAAAAATACTTCTGTTAATCATGCAGAAAGCCCTGCATTCTGTATTTCAGGTTCTCGGTGCCCCATCCTTCCGCATGTTGGCCTGGCACGTTCTCATGGGGAATCAGGTGATCTGGAAAAGCAGAGACACGGACCTTGTCCACTCAGCTTTTGAAGTTCTTCGGGTAAGAACATCTTTCCCATGTGTTGTAGGACTACACTGGCCTGGCGCTGGCTTTAGGTGGGAGTGAAGGTGCTTCCACTGGTCAGTGTGGGACCTCATGAGTGGCTCATGCCTGAATCTTAGGACCTCTTTTTTTTCCTTCACTGCTAAAAGTTCCAGTTGATGGTTTTTATTCCTGATGGAAAGAATCTGTGCTGTCCTCTGATAGAATGATAACTAACTACCCTCCCTACCCCTTCCAATCCCCAAGTCCCTCTAAGAAACCATCGGAGTTGTTCCCAGCTGCCACAGTAGGTACGATGCCTTCCTCTGCTTGGGCCTCTCCATGAGTCGGGATGGGCCGCAGGCACAGCCCACTGTGATGGAGGTCGGTGGGTGCTAAGGCCAGGTCTGGTCTGGTGACCGTGCTATCACTACTGAAGCCTGTGAGGGAACAAAAATGAATGTGACAGTGTCTGAAGAAAGTTTTCTTTCTCTGGGATGGAGAAGGACAAACACCTGAGAAGGCACAGAATGCAAGTTAATTTCACAAAGCAAGGCAGCGGGAATTGATGTGTGGCTCATGGGCAGCACAAGAGTTGGGGCCCTGGTGTGGAGGCCACCCTATGGGCTGAGGGACCCAATGTCTCTGGGAGAAGGAAGGCTTTGGACTGGGCTGCTAGGGCACGTGGATTTTGGTGATAGAGACAGGCCAGGCTGTGTCATTCTGTCCTCAGACCATGCTGCCGGTGGGCTGTGTGCGCATCATCCAGGACAGCATCCAGTATGAAGAAGCATATCGCTGCAACTTCCTGGGGCTCAGCCCAAATGTGCAGATCCCCCCCCACGTGCTGTCCTCAGGTGTGTGCTACCACAGGCTGCAGGCCTCTCAGGGCAGAGAGTTTTGCACTCAGGGCCCTGAGTGGAATTGGATCTTAATTATGGGTTTGAGGATGTGGCCTGCTGGCCCCAGATTCAGGAACCACATTATAGATCCAGCCTATCCCATGGCTGTTTTCACAAGGCAGGATTGGATGGGACAGCTTGGGAGGGAATGTATCTTGTAGAGGCTTTGGTTCTCAGCAGGCCACAGGTTACAGTCTTGGGGGTAGGAGGGCACTGAGAACAACACATGTGGTCACTGGGGGCCCATTGTCATGATAAGTCGATGCCACAGGAGGCTGGCTGGGCTCTGGTTGAGTCTGCACCTGGCTGGGCCCTCTGCTCTCTTCCTGCCCATTCTGCTTCCTCATCCTCTCCAGTCTTCTCTTCCTTCTGTGAGCCTGGGGTTTTCTCTGACACCCACTGGTGCTGCTGGGGCTTGTGCCTTTGCCACAAAGAACCAGAAGGCAGATCATCCCTCACCTTTGGTCAGGAATGTCCAGGCGTCAGCCTCCTGGCAAGTTAGTGACTTCCCTGAGCACATTTGTGAGGGGTAGGCAAACACTCACGTGCCACCAACAGACCCTGTTCAGCACCCAGGCTGTGATACAGCCCCCCTGCATGGCACTGCCTTTTTCCTGGGTTGTGTTAGGAACACAGGCTCTGGTTTCAGAGAGGCTTGAAGTTCTTAGAACTACTGGCTGTGTGACCATTACTTCTCTGGTTCTATCTCCCCATCTGTAAAATGGGGCTAATAGTGGGGCCATCTTCATTGGGTTTACTTCTTGTGAAGTGATGTATATAAAGTAATTGGTGACTATTATAGTATGATAAATCACTAGTTTAAAAGAGGTACAACGTAATCCTTAACTCTATTCACAAATAAACTGCAAAAGGTTTTAAATACCAAACCATTACTCTCAGAGGCCTTTTGCCTGGTAGTGTTTCCTAGTTGATGTGAAGTGATCTGGAGGTAGACTCAGGTAGGTTTATTTAGGAGGTGAGGTGAGTACAGAACAAGATGGTGTGTCTTGTGTGACCACAGAGTTTGCTGTCATCGTGGAGGTCCATGTGGCCACCCGCTCCACTCTGCATCCGGTCGGCTGTGAGGACGAGCAGCCTCTGAGCAAGTATGAGTTTGTGGTGACCAGTGGGAGCCCTGTTGCTGCAGACCGAGGTGGGTGCCTCTGAGCGTGGCTGCCTTTCCTCAGGAGGCAGAAGAGCACGGTCTCTGCCTAGTGCTGACACCCCTGCTTTCCGACACCCCTCTTTGCAGTTGGCCCCACCATCCTGAATAAGATTGAAGCAGCTTTGACCAACCAGAATCTATCAGTGGACGTGGTCGACCAGTGCCTGGTCTGCCTCAAGGAGGAATGGATGAAGTAAGTGCTCTCAGCCTCAGCCTGAAAGCCCTGCTTTGCTTCCTAACCAATGACAACAGCACATTCTGCTGATAAAAACCAGAAGCTATTTCCAAAAGAAGACTAGCGGTGGCCACTGAGGGAGGCAGAGTAGAGACTGAGACTGTGGGCGCGAGACCAGCTCTACCACTTACTAGCATGGGTGACTCTGAGGTGACCTGTGTCTCCTGCCCAGGCACCTGCTCTGTGGGCTGTGGGTAGTGCCCGGTGCCCAGTGCCCAGCTCTAAGAGATACCAAAGGTCAGGGAAGGACTCCAAGTACACAAATGAGGTTCATGACTGAAGCTCTGTACTTTGCTTCTTAACTTTTAAAGGGTGAAAGATTTATATGATCTGAAGAGAAACCAGAGTATTAATTAATTTTTAAAATCTGAAAACCCCATATGTCCTCCCTTTACTTTAAAGCAAGTTACTCTATTTCCTCTTGCCTTGATTCTTCGTAACTTTTTTGTCACATTTAGCCAGACATTGTCCTGATTGCAAATAATGTAGGGAGGCTTAGGAGCAACCAGTTTCTTGTTAAAGTTTTTGGCTAGCCAGGCTTACTCCCCGGGGTTAGCATAGCCAGTGAGAGCTTCTACGGTGCATGGGCACCAGCTGCCACAACATTTGATTCTTGCTTGTCTCAAAGCCATGTGTGCCAGTGCCAAGAACTCCTGGGGCTGTTCCTCTGCTGTCTGACTCTTTGTCTTTGATTTTCCACAGCAAGGTGAAGGTCCTTTTCAAATTCACCAAGGTGGATAGTCGGCCCAAAGAGGACACTCAGAAGCTCCTGAGCATCCTTGGCGCATCTGAGGAGGACAACGTCAAGCTGTTGAAGTTCTGGATGACAGGCCTGAGCAAGACGTATAAGTCGCACCTCATGTCTACTGTCCGCAGTCCCACAGCCTCAGAGTCACGGAACTGAGCCACCTGCCTCACACACCTTCTGGAGACAGTGGCAGCAGTCCACAGACTATCCCTCAGCTCCATGACAAGAGGTGCTGTCCTTTGAATTTCTGAGCTGCTGAGATGGAGCAGTGTCCTTCTAGGAACAGGAACCATTGGGGTTGAGCTTGGTCCTAGCCCCCTGGGATGTGGAACTAGTGCAGTCTCAGACCCTCTCACAAGCTGTGGGAATCACCCCTGCCTCTAAGAAGGCCGTGGGAGGCACAGGGACAACAGGATCGTCTTGGGTTTGTGCCCTTTAAGAGGAGTGTGTAGCACTGTGGGCCTCTCACAGATTGAGATCTCAAAACCTGTAAAAGAAACAAGTCAGGCTGTATGCGGGCTGGGTATGTTAGCTGCAATGACATATTTCTCCAGGGTAACATTCAAACTATTCCCAAACTCAGCAAGAATCTTCTGGGGGGGGGGGACATTTGCATAAATGTCTTGCTAGAGTTGGGAATATTCAGGACACAGCTCAATCCTTAGCTGTGTCTAGTAATCTTTGAGGGGGAAGTGGATCTTTTCCTCATCTTCAGGTCCTCTGAAATTTGTGTTCTAAAGTCATGGGACTTGTCCTCTGAGGCATTTCCTGCCATTGCTTATACAATTAACCTGTAACTGGTTGGTCGAATCCCTGATCTTTTTCATTCAACAGTGATACTCTGCTTAAGGGTCGGATCAAGTTATCTGACTTGGCCAATTCACTGTATGTGGTGAGACCTGTAGTTTTTAGTCTCTATCACTTTTGTGCTTATTTGCTTTTATTGCTGCTTTCAACATAGACATTTGGCTACAGCCAACAGTTTTCAAAGTGTTATGATTTAAGACAATTTCATCATCTCACCATACATATGCCATATTATCCAGGTTGGTTTGAACTCTCAAACTTCAGTGCTCTAGTGATCCTCCCCTTCAGTCCTTCCAGTATCTGGGACTACATGTGTGCACCACATGTCTCCACCATACAGTTTCAGTAAGGATTCATGGCTTGGAGGGATTTTCTGGCAGTTTTGCTGAATTGTTTATAATTTTTGTGTGTGTTTATAATTTTTGTGTTTAATTTATGTTTAACATGAAGACTAAGTTTACATAACTAGGTATATGTCTAATGCAAGAACATTAGAACACAATAAAGACATATTTTTGTAAGCATTGACTACATGGTTTTATTGGTTTAGTAGCTACTTGTACTCAGTCACAGGAAACACTTTGGTTAAAATAACACCATTGAGTGGCCAGTTCTCTGTGCTGTGAAAGTTCATACTGCAGTAATGATCTTGGGTAATCTCCTGAAAGTCAGCCTGTGGAGTTTCTAGTTGACCCTCATTTATTTCAAAGACATCTGCTTTGAGTATCTGAACCTTGTGCCCAGCATTTTGTTCAACTTTAGGAAATGGCTCATCCTTTAATGATACTTTTGAATTTCAGAATATTACAGGGATACAAATGTTTTGGCTTCATAAATTGCTTTTGTACAGCTTGAGTCAAAGTTAGAAGTGTGCCCATCACCCAGATAATGTGTACTATACCCATCAGATGTGAATTTACCTCTCCCCTCCCCCAACTTGATTTTTGATGCATGTTATTTCCATATGTGCACGTGACTATTGATTGATTAGTTCCAATTTCGTACTAAATACATGTGGTGTTTGTTTTTCCACTCACACAATGTTTCACTTAGAATGATTTCTAATTCCATCCAGGTTACTACAAGAGGTATTGTATTAGTCCACCTTTTCTCTTTATGGCTAAGTAGTAGTACTCTGTGTAGTTATGGGCACTTGGGTTGTTTACACATCTTTGCACTTGTGAATTGTGCTGCTATAAACATTTGAGTGCGGGAATCGTTTTTGTAAAATACCTTCTTTTCCTTTGGGTAAAAACCCAGTAGTGGGTATGCTGGATCAAATGGTGGGTCTGCTTTTGGTTCTTCGAGGAGTTTCCATACTGTTTTCCATAGAGGTTTCACTAGTTTGCAGTCCCACCAACAGTTTATCATTCCGTGTTCATGCCCGTGTTTGTGTCCTAGGACTTTTTATTAAAGCCATTCTCAGCTTGGCACCTGTAGAACAGTGGTTATGGTGCCAGCCATATACACCAGGTTTGAACCCAGCCCAGGCCTGCTAAAGCAGCTAAACAACTGCCTCAAAAAAATAGCCAGGTGTTGTGGCTGGCACCTGAGGTCACTATGAGCTGTGATGCCATGGCAGTCTACCAAGGGCCACATAGTGAGACTCTGTCTCAAAAAAAAGAAGGTCAAAGCCATTTTCATTGGAATTAGGTGATACTTCTTGTGCTTTTGATTTGCCTGACAATTATAGCCTTTGAACATTTTTTGTGTGTGTTTTTTGGCCATTAGTCTATCTTTTAAAAAGCTCTTTTAGGGGCCATGCATGGAGGCTCATGACTATAATCCCAGTGCTCTGGGAGGCTGAGGAGGGTGAATTGCCTGAGCTCACAGGTTTGAGACAGCCTGAGCAAGAGAGAGACCCCATCTCTAAAAATAGCCGGGTGTTGTGGCAGGCGCCTGTAGTCCCATCCATTTGAGAGGCTAAGATAAGAGAATTGCTTGAGCCCAAGAATTTGAGGTTGCTGTGAGATATTATGCCACAGCATTCTACTGAGGGTGACAAAGGGAGACTCTGTCTCAAATAAATAAATATCTTTTGCCTACTTTTTTATGGGGTTGATTTTATTTTATTTATTTATTTATTTTGCTTACTGATTTGCTTGCGTTCTTTATAGATTCTGGGTACCAGCCCTTTATCAGATGTATAGCATCCAAATAATTCTCCCAATTTGTAGGTTATCTATTCACCCTATTGATTATTTTCTTGGCTGTGCAGAAGGTTTTTAATTTTGGTCAGGTCCCATTTATTTTTGTTGTTGCTATGATTGATTTTGAGGTCTTCATAAATTCTTTGCCTATGCTAGTATCTGTAAGTGTTTTTCCACCTGTTGTCCATCATGAATTAATTTTTATGAATAGTGGACAGTGCAGATCCTGTTTCAGTCTTTTATGTATGGCTAACCAGTTTTTCCGGCACCATTTACTGAATAGGGATTCTTTTCTCCATTGTATGTTTCTGCTTTGTCAAAGACCAGATGGCAACCTGAGAATGATTTTCTATTCAGATTCTCTGTTCTGATCCATACATCTGTGCCTCTGTTTTTGTGCCAGTACCATGCCGTTTTGGTTACTATAGCCTTGTAGTATAGTTTAAAGTTTGGTAAATTGATGCCTCCCAATTTGTTCCTTTTGCTTAATGTTGTTTTGACAATATGGGGGTCTTTTCTGTTCCCGTAGGAAGCATAGAATTATTCTTTCTAGATCTGTGAAAAAAAAGATGGCATTTTTAATGGAAATTGCATTGAATCTGTAAATCAGTTTGGGTAGTATAGACATTTTAACAGTGTTGATTCTGACAGTCTATGAGCACATGTTTTTCCATTTTTTGTGATGTCCTTCCTCACTTTTTTTTTTTTTTTTGAGACATAGTCTCACCATGTTACCCTCAGTAGAGTGCTGTGGTGCTGTGTGCTCAGAGCAACCTCAAACTCTTGGGCTTAGGCGATTCTCTTGCCTCAGCCTCCCAAGTAGCTGGGACTAAGGCATCTACCACAATGCCCAGCTATTTTTTTGTTGTAGTTGTCATTGTTTGGCAGGCCCAGGCTGAGTTTGAACCTGCCAGCCTTGGTGTATATAGCCAGTGCCCTAGCTGCTGAGCTACAAATGCTGAGCCTTCCTCACTGTTTTGTAGGTAGTAATTCTCCCTGTAGAGGTCTTTCACCTCCCTGATTAAATATATTCCTAGGTATTTTATTTTCTTTGTTGCTATGGTGAAAGGTATTGAGTCTTTGATTTGATTCTTAGCTTGATTGTTATTGGCATATAGGAATGCTATTGATTTGTATAGGTTGAATTTGTAACGTAAAACTTTGCTAAATTTATCAATTCCAGGAGTCTCATGGCAGAATCTTTGGGGTTTTCTAGATACAAGATCTTATCAGCAAAGAGAGATGGTTTGACTTTTCTTTCCCCATTTTTTTCTTTCTGTTTTTTTTTTTACTCAAAAATAAAGGAGGCAAAGAAAATATAGAACTAAAATAACCAATGTCATCTGAAATAGTAGGTTCATTAAAGGTGATAAGGGTAAACTTGCATATTGGAAGAATTAATCTTAATTACTAGAGAAAGAATTTTTTTAAATGTATCTCAGAAAAAATGCTGGTGAATGGGGTTTCTTTCCCCATTTGGATACACTTGATTTCCTTCTCTTGCTTAATTGCTCTCACATTTGACAAAATTCAGCACCCTTTTAAGAAAACAACATAAGCATAGGTGGAACATACTTTAAATTTGTAAAAGCCATTTATAAGACAAACTCACAGCTAACATCATACCGAAGGAGGGAAAGTGAGAGCATTTCACTTAGAAGTGGAACCAGATAAGGTTGTTCACTGTCACCACTTGGATTCAACATAGTGTTGTTAGATGTCCTTAATGTTTACAGGTATATCCATCTGCAAATAACATGGCTGGAAACTCACCTAGGTGACAATAGCAGTCCTTAAAATTAAGACTTGTGGTTTGGTCATCTAATTGAAGAGGGAAGACAGCCCACACACAGCCTGTGTGGATCAAGGGAGTTGGAGGAAAGAGGACCAAGTACAGTCTTACCTCTTGGTCTTTCTTGGAGACCCTCTGTTTCTTAGTGCGTGATGTTCCCTGAGAATATAGTCCCCTGTGTTCAGAGTCTTTGCTGCAAGTCCAGTAGCTGAGTCTCCTAATAAGAGCCCTGATAAGTTATTTGTGCTCTCAGGCCATAGGTACATGGGACCTGCATTTCCATCATCCAGTAAATCTCACTGACAGAATGGCTGGGTGTGGTCATACATTAACTTTAGACGCCTTTCTTCCTTCCCCCATCTTTCAATTCATACGTAGGTTTATCCACTTTTATCAGTTAACATTGTTGTTGACACAAACCACAAACTGTTCAACTTTTATTATAGAATACATGAACACATGGGCAAGAAATCGAGCAGAACCCAAGAGTTTTTTGTAAGTTTGCTCTGTTATGGAGACATGAATAACAAGATACATTGAAGTATTAAAAAAAAAAAAAACTGCAGTCAGAATTACAAGTGTTTCAATTATGTTGAAGATGGCCGACTGGAGCCAGCTTTCAACAGAACCTCCCATCTAGAGGGAGAGATAATGGTCAGATGACCCTAATAAAGCTGAAGGTCTGCAGCTGAGCTGAGAGAGAAGATTGATAAGTGCGTCATCCCTGCTGAGGCAAGCTTTGGCTCCAAAAGGAAGCAAATTTCAGATACAAAACCCATCCCAAAGAGAACAAGAGTCTGTCCCCTGCCCCAAGAGAGTGGCTCACTGAGTAAGCAGCGAACAGAAGACTTCTTGTTTCACCCCATGGGAGAGAGCCACTGAAGGCCAGGACTCCTTCTCCAGAGGGATTCCACTATGAGCCTGGGCATTCTCTTGCCTGGCATAAAAGTTGAAGAAATATGTCATTCTGAACTCCCAATCCACCCTTCCCCCCTTGCCTGGCAATCTGGAAGCTAATCCCTGCAGAGCCTGGAGTGTCTGGTGGTTCCTGAGCTGGGCATTGCATGGGCTGCAGCATAGCTGCACTAAAACTGTGACTCAAGTAGAAGTGGAGAGTTGCAGGGGGAGGGGGACTGGCCCAGCACCACATACGTGCCTAGCAGAGGCACAGGTATTTACACAGTGGCACCTACGAAGCAGTGTAAACAATAATGGTGTGCTCTGGGCTCCCACAAGGATCAAATTTTGGAAAGACACCTCCCCAGTTCTGTGGACTGTGGGAGGGAGCCAGATCTTGCCCCATAGGAGTACCAGAGGAGTGCAGCTGGGGCACAGGCATGGTCTCTGAGGGAGAAAAACACACGCTGCAGCAGTAACCCCTGGCTCAGAACAGGAACACTCCCCAGTTTCCAATGAGCACTGGAGGGAGTCAGGCTTGATCTTCCCCTGCCTGCTAGTGGCAGAGGGCAGCAGCCTGGCTGAGGAGGCATTGACTCTCCTTTGACTCTGGCAGGTGCAAATCCCTGGCACATTTGCTCACTGGAGGGAACTGGGTCACAGCCCCATGGGGTTACTAGTGGCTGGGCATGGTTGAGGTGCAAGGTGGGGAAGGAAGCACCAACCTCCCTTGACTAACTCTTGCTGGGTGGGCCTTTCTGACTCCACGGAGCACGAGAGCAAGTCACACTTGAGCTGCCAGGGGACCCTTGCTGTCTGGTTGCTGTAGACCTTTTGAACTCTCCCACTTGAACAGAGATTGCACTGCCTGGGACAATTGGTTTAAAACTCTTGTCCTGGGCCAGCCACCCAGGGACCCTCCAAGGTTGAGTCCTGGTTGTGTTGTTGTGGTAGGGACTGATTCTCCTCTCCAAGTTGTTGCAGTGGGGGGTGGGCTGTCTTAGTTGTTTGTATCTCTTCCCAGCTGAGACTTTAGCCCAAAACTGTTGATTCACTAGGATTGGACAGAGGCTGGCTGATTACAAGACAGAGCCACCTAGCCCCATCACATCAATCAGGTCCCCAGAGTCCCAGGCTGCAGGACTGAGAGGGACCTTTGTAAAGCTGTAGGGGAAAAGCTACAGTCACCAGTTCCAGCTCTTTGTTAAAGGGCTGCTTAACTACAACTACTGGAGCCCTCAATCCAATCTCACCTTACCAGCTTCTCTAGCCAAACTGTGAAAAATAGAATTCAGAATATGGATGGCAAATAAGATTAATATAATGGAAGTAAAGTTGGAATTAGAAATTCAAGGAGTAGTTCAAAAGTCTCAAGAAATCGGCTCGGCGCCTATAGCTCAACCGGCTAAGGCGCCAGCCACGTACACCTAAGGTGGCAGGTTCGAATCCCCAGCCCGGACCCGCCAAACAACAATGATGGCTGCAACCAAAAAATAGCCGGGCGTTGTGGCGGGCGCCTGTGGTCCCAGCTACTTGGGAGGCGGAGGCAGGAGACTCGCTTGAGCCCAGGAGTTGGAGGTTGCTGTGAGCTGTAATGCCACGGCACTCTGCCCAGGGGGACAGCTTGAGGCTCTGTCTCAAAAAAAAAAAAAAAAAAGTCTCAAGAAATCAAAGACAAAATCTCCAAGAATTTAGACATAATGCTAAAAGAAATTGCAGATCTCAAAGAAATGAGAAAGTTATTTGAGGAGATTCGTAATACAGTAAAATCCCTCAGTAATAGAGTGGGCAGGCGGAAGAAAGGATCTCTGAAGTTGAAGACAAGGATTTGAATGCTCCCAAACACTCAAAGATGCAGATAAGTGGAGAGCAAAATGGATCACTCCCTAAGAGAGTTGTGGGACAACTCCAAAAGAGCAAACATTTGCCTTATAGGAATTCCTGAAGGAGAAAAGGATGGTCCTGAAGGCTGTACTCTACTCCAAGATATAATGGCGGAGAATTTCCCAAGCTTGGCAAGAGATACAGAAATTCAGATAGCAGACAGTTTCAGAACCCCAGCACAACTCAATCCAAATCCAGCATCTCCTAGACACATTGTAATTAACTTTGCCAAAGTTAACATGAAGGAGAAAATTCTGCAAGCCGCCAGACATAAGAAAAGTATAACCTATAAGGGGAAGAATATTAGAACGACTGCAGATCTCTCAGCTGAAAATTTTCAAGCCAGAAGAGGATGGTTATCGACGTCCATTCTCCTAAAACAAAACAACTTTCATCCCAGGATCCTGTATTCAGCTAAACTGAGTTTCATTTGTGATGGAGAAATCAAATACTTTACCAATTTATACATGTTGAAGAAATTTATCATAACTAAATGAGCTCTCCAGGATATTCTCAGACCCATCCTCTATAAGGATCATCAGAATGGTCCACTACCAAAGTAAACTCGCCCAGAAATTTTTGAACAAAACCTAACTTCCACAGTGAGGAAAGGATTAAAAATATCCACTAGGCATTTGAAAAACATGACACCCAAAACACTACCATGCTTATCAATTATCTCAATTAATGTGGATGGCTTAAATTGTCCGCTAAAGAAGCACAGGTTGACTGACTGGGTATCTGTTGCATAAAAGAGTCTCATCTTACCTTAAAGGGTAAAACTAGACTGAGGGTGAAGGGATGGACATCTATAATACAGTCAAATGGAAATGAGAAAAAAGCAGGGGTTGCAATTTTATTTGCAGATACAGTAGGCTTTAAACCAACAAAGGTAAGGAAAGACAAGGATGGTCTCTCCATATTTGTCAAGGGAAACATTCAATATGAAGAGCTTTCATTCCCTCCCAGAATGCTCAATTTATAAAGGAAACTCTGACAAGAATAATCTGATATCTTCCTGTGCTATAATAGTTGAGAGATTTTAACACCCCTTTGGCTGTGTAGGATAGATCCTCCAAGAAAAAAACTAAACAAATAAATATTGGACTTAAACTTGACCCTACAACAAAGGACTTAACAGACATCTACAGAATATTTTGTCCTAATAAAACTGAATACAGTTTCTCATCTGAATGAGATTCTGAATACATTCAAAACTGAATACATTCTTCTCATCAGCCCATGGAACACCCTCCAAAATGGATCACATTTTAGGTCACAAGTCTAACCTAAGCAAATTTAAAAGAATAGAAATTATTCCTTGTATTTTCTTGGACCATCATGGAATAAAAGTTGAATTCAACAACAACAGGAATCTTCACACTCAAAGTCAACCTTCTGGTTGACTAAATAACCTTATGGAAACTAAATAACCATATGCTGAATTTTTGGAACAAAATAACAATGAAGACACAAATTATCGAACCCATAGGATACTGCAAAGGCAGTACTAAGATGGAAATTTATAGCATTGCGAGCCTTCCTCAAGAGAACAGAAAGAGGAAGTCAACAACTTTATAGTTCATCTCAAGTAACTGGGAAAAGAAGAACATTCCAACCCTGGACCCAGCAGAAGAAAAGAAATAACCAAAAATTAGAGCAGCATTAAATGAAATTAAAAACAAAAGAATCAGTCAAAAGATCAATGAATCAAAAAGTTGTTTTTTTGAAAAGATTAACAAAATTGATAAACCTTTGGCTTTAACACTTCAATTCAATTCATGGTATGCTAACCAGAAACAGAAAAGTAAAATCCCTAATGTCATCAATCAGAAATGATAAAGGAAAAATAACAACAGACACTTCAGAAATTCAAAAAATCCTAAATGATTACTACAAAAAACTCTATTCTCAGAAATATAAAAATCTGCAGGAAATAGACTGATACCTGGAAGCACACCACCTTCCTAGATTCAGCCAGAAAGAATTAGAAATGTTCAATAGACCTATATCAACCACTGAAATAGCATCAACTATACAAAATATCCCAAAAAAGAAAAGTTCAGGACCAGATGGTTTCACATCAAAATTCTACCAATCCTTTAAAGAGGAACTAGTACCTATATTACATAACCTTTTCCAAAGCATAGAAATAGAAGGAATACTTCCCAACACATTCTATGAAGCAAATATCACCCCAAACCAGTAAATATTTCATGAGCAGAACACTTAAGAAAATTGGCTTAGACGGGTCATTTCTTTTTCTTTTCTTTTTTCTTTTTTGGCTGGGGCTGGGTTTGAACCTGCCACCTCCAGCATATGGGGCTGGCGCTTTACTCCTTTGAGCCACAGGCGCCTCCCAGATGGGTCATTTCTTAAACTGATAGAGGCCATCTACAGCAAACCCACAGCCACTATCATATTGAATGGAATAAAATTGAAAACATTTCCACTCAGATCTGGAAATAGACAAGGATGCCCATTGTTTTAGCAATGGAAGACTTCTAGCATGGAAGTCTTAGCCATCACAATAAGGCAAGAGAAGGCAACCAAGGGTATCCAAATGGGGTCAGAGCAGATCAAACTCTCATTCTTTGCAGATGACATGATCTTATACCTGGAAAACTCTAGGGACTCAACTGCAAAACTCTTAGAAGTGATCAAGGAATACAGCAGCATCTCAGGATACAAAATCAATACTTACAAATCAGTAGCTTTTATATACACCAACAATGGCCAAGCTGAAAAAATAGTCAAGGACTCTACTCCTTTTACAGTAGTGCCAAAGATGAAATATCTTGGAATTTACCTAAATAAAGTCATGAAAGATCTCTATAAGGAGAACTATGAAACTCTGAGAAGAGAAATAGCTGAAAATGCTAACAAATGGAAAAACATACTGTGAAATTGAAGTGGCTGGAAAGAATCAATGTTGTTAACATTGTTAAAATGTCCATACTACCCAAAGCAATATACAAATTTAATGCAATTCCTATTAAAGCACCTCTGTCATACTTTAAAGATCTGGGAAAAATAGTACTTCATTTTATATAGAATCAGAAAAAAAAAACCTCGAGTAGCCAAGACATTACTCAAAAATAAAAACAAATCAGGAGGAATCAGGCTACCAGACTTCAGGCTATACTATAAATCTATAGTAATCAAAATACAGCATGGTACTGGCACAAAAATAGAGAGGTAGATGTATGGAACTGAGTAGAGAACCAAGAGATGAACCTAGCCACTTATCATCTTTGATAAGCCTCTCAAAAACAAACTGGAGAAAGATTCCCTATTTAACAAATGGTGCTGGGGGAATTGGCTGGTGACTTGTAGAAGACTGAAACTGGACCCTCACCATTCATCATTAACAAAAATTGATTCTCACTAGATAAAAGATTTAAACTTAAGATATGAAACTATAAAGATACTTGGAGAGAGTGTAGGAAAAACACTTGAAGAAATTGGCTTGAGAGAATATTTTATGAGGAGGACCCCCTGGGAATTGAAGCAACACCAAAAATATATTACTGGGATATGATCAAACTAAGAAGCTCTGTACAGCCAAGAACCACAGTATGTAAAGCAAACAGACAGCCCTCAGAATGAGAGGAGATATTTGCAGGTTATGTTTCTGACAAAGGTTTGATAACTAGAATCCACAGAGAACTCAAACTAATTAATAAGAAAAGAATAAGTGATCCCATTTCATTGTGGGCAAGATACTTGAACAGAAGCATCTCTGAAGAAGACAGGCGCATGGCCTACAGACACACAGAAAAAGTGCTCATTATGGGATGGTGCCTGTGGCTCAATGGGTAAGGCACTGGTACCATATACCAAGGGCAGTGTATTTGAACCCAGCCCTGGCCAAACTGCAACAAAAAAATAGCCAGGAGTTGTGGCAGGTGCATATAGTCCCAACTACTTGGGAGGTTGAGGCAAGAGAATCGTCTAACCCCAGGAGTTGGAGGTTGCTGTGAGCTGTGACACCACAGCACTCTACCAAGGGTGATAAAGTGAGACTCTGTCTGAAAAAAAACAAAAATGCTGGGGGGCAGAGCCAAGATAGTGGACTGCAGCCAGCTTTTTACAGAAGTTCCCATCCAGAAGGAGGCTTAAAGGACAGAAATTTAGCAAGTTAGCTGATGGTTTGGAGCAGAGCCCAGAGAGAAGATTGAAGAGCGCACTTCAACCTTCCTGAGGCAAGCTGCGACCCCAAAAATACAACCAAAAGGTACAAAATCCACCACCAAGTGGACGGGAGTCCCCTCCCCTACAACAAGGGCTTGCAGTTTACTCCATGCAAACGAGCGAGCAGAGTTCAAACTTCCTCCCACTCTATCCCACGGGAGAGACCCCCTAAAAACTGGACCTCCTACCCCTGCTGGCGTGCCATGGCACCCTCCGGCCAGGCATAAAACTGTAAAACTGTATAAAACTGTATATATTCCCCACCTGCAACATTGAACTCCAAGGAGTCCCACCCACCCACTCCAAGGTCTGGAGGTTTGTTACCTATGGAATCCAGATTCTTGGGCATCTCCTTGAGAGAAGTGGAGGGGGAAAGGGCTGGTGCTGTTCTGTGCTGACTGTGGCACAGGCGTGAGGAGAAGAAAATCGGCTCAGGAGACGCCAACACAGCAACAGTGGCATCCTGAGCTGCAAACTGACGCCATTCCAGCCCCGTCTCTCTGGGCAAACAGAGGTTCCGGACAGCAGCCACAGGCAAAACACAGATAACTTTCATAAGTAAAGCACCAGCCCTCAGGGTCTAATACAGCTGAGACAAAGACAGTGGGCAGGCAGAGGCTAGAATTGACACCTGAGTGTAAACTGCTATTTGTCTGCTGCCCAGAGCTGAATGCAACCTCTGACTTGCATAGAAATCTAGCCAGACAGAAGCCTAATTTAAACACGCAAGGCCTCCCTGCCGAACTCAGATTTCTGGCTGATTTTGCCAGTCATAAACCCCGGGACCAGTGGCCTACTGGAGTGAATAGGGTCACAGACCTGGGGGATTATGAGTGACTAGGTGCAAGGTGGGGAAGGAGGTATTAACCTTCCCAAACTAACCTATTTGCCGGATGGGTCCTTTTGCCCTCACAGAGCAGGGCAGGCCTAAAACTGCTTGCTAGAGTCGCACACCTCAGAGGCAGCAGAGGAGATCCCTGCCCCAAGCTTCTGCTCTGGGCAGGCTCAGAACTGCTTGCTAGTGCAGCAGGTGTCCCGCCGGCAGTGGCAGAGGAGTCCTCTGTTCCAGGTAGACCCAAAACAGCTTGCTAGAGACACGCACACCCCATGGGGGCCAGGGGAGGAGTTCCCCGCTCTAGGCAACCAAGCTGGGTGGGCCCAGAACTGCTTGCTAGAGCCACGCATGCCCTGCAGGTGGTGGCAGAGGGGTCTACCACTCTGGGTGGGCCAAGAACTATTTGCTAGAGCCACGTATGTCCCACGGATGGAGGTGGAGGAGTTCCCCACTCCGGGCTCCCGCGCTGGGAGGGCACACATCGGCTTGCTAGTGCCACACGCGTCCAACGGGCCATGGTGAAGGAGTCCTCTGCTCCCACCCAGCTACTCTGGCAGGGCTGAACTAGGACTGATCTGGTCGCTCGCGTACCCTGCGCTACCACTGCCATTCCCCCACCCCCTGGCTGCTCCAGAATGCTGAACTGGAACTGATCTAGCCACTCCTGTTCCACCAGTTGCCCCAGAGGGACCTAACTAAGACTGATCTGGCTGCTGCCGGTGTTCTGCCTCTACAGTCGCCCCAGCAGGCTGAACAAAGTCTAATCCAGCCACACGCACTCCCGTCAGCTGCTGCCATTCCACTGCACCCCGGTTGCCCCAGCACCTGAGAACTGGGAGAAGATAACAGACATGCTCTGCCTGTCTCTCTGGGCAATCAGAAGAAGCCACCAACTGAATGGTTCTGATAAGGCCTCCAAGCAAGGTAAACTCAGCATGGGGAGGAATCAGCAGAAAAACTCCGGCAACTCGAATAACCAGAGTAGATCAACTCCTCCAAGGGAAAATGGGGCA
>NW_003852577.1:2220631-2225193 GCF_000181295.1 Otolemur garnettii
CATTAATGTACATAGTTACCATTCAATTAAAAAAAATGCTCATCATCTTTAATCATCAGAGAAATGCAAATCAAAGTCACTTTAAGATATCATCTAACTCCAGTAAGAGCAGCCCACATCACAAAATCCCCAAACTACAGCTGTTGGAGTGGATGTGGAGAGAAGGGAACACTTCTGCACTGCTGGTACAAATGCAAATTAATACATTCCTTTTGGAAAGAAGTTTGGAGTACACTGAGGGAACTAAAAGTAGACCTGCCCTTTGATCCTGCAGTTCCTCTACTAGGAATATATTCAGATAACCAAAAATCATTTTACAACGAAGATACTGCACAAGAATGTTTATTGCAGCCTAATTCACAATTGCCAAGTAATGGAAGAAGTCCAAGTGCCCATTGACCCATGAATGGATTAACAAACTGTGGTATATATATGCCATGGAATATTATGCAGCCATAAAAAAGATGTAGACTTTACCTCTTTTATGTTTACATGAATGGAGCTGGAACATATTCTTCTTAGTAACGTATCTCAAGAATGAAAGAAAAAGTATCCAATGTACTCAGTACTATTATGAAACCAGTATATAATCACCCATACTTTCATACAAATGATAAAATACAACTATAGCCCAGAATGAAGGAGGGAAGAGGGAGGAGGGTGGGTAATCGGTGGGACCTCACCTATGGTGCATATTGCAAGGGTGCATGTCAAATCTATTAAGAGTAGAGTATAAATGTCTTAACACAACAATTAAGTAAGTGAGGTGAAGGCTATGTTAACCAGTGTGATGTAAGCACTCCAAATTGTATATAAAATCAGCACATTGTACCCCATAAATGCATTAATGTACATAGTTATGATTTAATAAAGAAAATTAGAGTGTTTCAGAAGAAAATCTACAGATGAAAATAAAATACAGATCTTTATTTCACCATATATATAAGTACATGATTTATTAAAATTAGTTTAATGCAATATACAAAGCATTAACTGTAGATTTTAAGTTCAATAAGCACTTAAAATACAGAAATGTTGAGATGGCAAAACTGTATGATTCAGCTTCTGAGGCTAGTTCCAACTCAGACTTGCTCTAGCTCAGGCTGACCGGTCACCCTCAGAAGCAGTTCTTTAGGCATCAGGACCTGTAGATTTAATCTGCTTTCTAAAAGTGACAATCCAGCAATTCCGAATAATGAAAAAGATCCATCTATTTAAAAAAATTTTCAAACATTACAAACTGAAAACTTCTAAAAATAACCCCCATAAATATTTACATTAGAATCACCTGTATTGTGCGTGTGTGTGCTTAAGTTACTGAAATAAAGAGACCTCAAATTGTTTTTAAATACCTAACCTTTTCCATATACTAATTTTGTTAGCCATAGATACCTGAGAAATTTCCATAAGCTTGTCCTAAATGTTCCATACATTTTTACATAAGTTACCTGAGAGGTTAAGAACCGAAAATGAGATTATTCTGAGACATGAATGAAAGGAATCAGAGTCCAGATTCTGTGTGGGCAATGCAGCCTTACTCAGATGCAAGCAGGCTGAGTCTGAAAAAGAAGTCAGCACATGAGTTAAGGCTGATGGGAATATAAGAGTTCGGAGGGGTAGGGATTGGCGCATTCATTCCTTCCTGGGCAGGATATTCATGCACTCATTCCTTCCTGGGCAGGACATTCTTCCCCAGGCAGGATGGTTCTATTTGAGTGGGTCCCTGCCCTAGGCCCTATTATCCCAGTCTTTAGTCTATTATAAGAAGTTGGGATGATGGGTGTAGTATCTCTTAGACTTCTTTCTGTAGCAAGGGTTGGAGTGGCCTGTCTATAAGGAAAAAAGGGGGGGAAGGGAGTGGTGTTTACAGGAGCACTCTTGGGTCTTCAGTTTGAGCTGGTCGATATCCACGTAGGGGAAGGATATGAGCAATTGTTTTTCGAGTGGCTGCCTAGTCAATAAATCAGAAGATGAGGCAGAGGATTACTGTTCCGAAACTAAGAATGAGAAAGATCATAATTAGTGTCCCTAAAATAGGAAATAACCAAGGAGCCAGGAGTCAAATAAGGACCAGGGATTAGATGATTCAAGATCTGTTTGTGTCTGTTTGATTCTTTTTTGGAGTTCCTTTACTTTGTCTGCAATTATTCCTGACTGGTTCACAAAGAAACAACATTCCTCTCCCCAAAAGACAGGCCTGCCTCTTTTTTCTGCTGTAATTAAATCTAAGGCTCAGCGATTTTGAAGGACTACAGCAGCTAAAGAGTTAATTTGGGATTGTAGTCTGCTACTGTCTGCTACTCCTTCTGTGTCTTCATTCAGTTCTAGAGAGAATTGGTGGTAAAATTGAGTTGATGCACTAATGCCTGCAATTCCCGTGCCAATTCTAGTCACTATGCTTGTTCAGAAGAGTATGGGGAGGAAGGAGGCTCTTTTTTGTCTGGAAGTAGGGGGATGCATCAGGGCCCGAGTTAGGGAGGAATCATTCCAGAAGAGACTTGGGTGAGGAAAACTTGGGTGCAAAGACCAGAGTGGTTAGCATGCAGGCACTGAGAGATTGAGAAGCTGCAGAGGAAAAATATTCCTGGATGGGCACAGGAGGAGTCAGATAAGGGAAAAGTTGAGTTGGAACAGAGATCAGGTTTTATAAAGCCTATGGAATCTCCCACCAGAGAGATTGAAGCAGGTTAAATTGGGGATCCTAGAGGGTGGGAAGTCCATAGTTATGAGGCTGAACAGAGCTGTGTTATTTCCTGCTGGAATGGAAGAGTTCTATGTGCTGGGTAAGGGTGTGGTATTGAAAGATGTTGGTATAAAGAAAGGCACATCCAGAATCCTGAAGGGGAGCAGAGAGAAGAGTCCAGGGCAGCTGAGAAGAAGGTGTTTGAAAGCTGGGGAATAGGGACTGTTGTTGTAGGTCTTGCAGGACAGTGAGGTCTAATTCTTTATAGGGTGGAGGGGTTACACTGGAAGAGAGGAGTTTTTTAATGAGTTGTCCTGTTTCTTGCTGACCAGGACATACTATGTCTTGGGTTCTTCTTCTATATGATAATCCTACATGTGTGAGATATGTCCCCAGATAGTGGTCCCAACTCCACCTCCAGGGCATTCAGTGCCCATTATTTTGCCAGTTCAGTACCTCTTTCCTCCATAAGAACATTCAGAGGCTTTGGTAACATCATAACAGTGCACTGGCAGGTAAGTGTGGCTAGTGAAAGAGGGTGTCTGAGGTAAGAATTGGGTGTAGTTGATGTGGGAATGGGGGTTGGTAAGGTATCCATGGAGATTTGAGGTTTGGGCAGTAAGATAACCTGTGCATTCAGTCAGGGTTGATGAGGAAGGGAGAAGGGCCAGGATTGACAGGAGGGGTAGCCAGAGGGAAAAGGAATAGGAAGAGGAAAAGTTGGGTTTCCTCAGGGGAAAAGTCTTGGAAGGTGCCTTGTAGTCACAGATCTTTAAAGGCTTCAAAGAGATCATCCCAGCTTTGAACGTGTGAAAGTAGCCAGCCATCTAAGGAAAAGGGAGAAATGGGAAGAAAAGGGAGAATATGGAGAAAAGGGAAGAATCCAGAGGAATGTTACACATTTATGGGGAAGAGGACTCTTAGGGGATCCTGGTCTGTTTTAAGGTGGTAGGGAATAGTATTTGCAATTTCAGTGGGGGTCTTCCAGTGTTGGAAGTTTTTCTGTAGGATACAGCTTTATTCAGGATCTGTGGATCCAGACTAGGGGGTCCAAGAGGTGAATGGCTGTGGAAGAACTGTAGAGAATGGATGTGAAGACCTGTCCAGTGAGGGGATAGTGTCCTGTTGGGCAAGGGAGATTTGAGGAAAACTTGTCCTGCCAAATGGTCTCTGACTTTCTCTGCCAAGGGTTGAGGGTAGGAGCTGTTTCATTGTTTTTCTAGTTCATCCCTGATTTCCTGGAGGATGGAAAAATAGTTTCCTGTGATGGAATCTGGAAGGGGTCCAGGGCTCAGAATAATAGTTTTGCTATATATTATTTCAAAAGGTCTGTAAAAGAGGGGTTTGTGATGGGTAGAGCAAATGCGGATCAAAGAGATGGGGAGGAGCTTAATCCAATCTTGTTTGTGTTGGAGTACTAATTTGGTGAGATGTTGTTTAAGGATGTTGTTTATTTGTTCTACTTTCCCTGATGATTGGGGCCTGTAAGGCACATGTAAACACCACTTAATTCCTAGGGCTTGTTAGGTTTGGGAGGTGATCTGGCTAATGAAAGCTGGACTGTTGGGAATTGGAGAGGCTGAATCTAGGAAAAGTGTGGTGGAGAAGGGTGAAGATAATTTCATGGGTTTTCTCGCCTTTTGTGGGGGAAGGCTTCAACCTACCCTGAGAAGGTACCAACCCATAATAGAAGAAGTTTATATTTTTGTACAGGAGGCATGTGGGTGAAGTTGATCTGCCAGTCTTTTCTGGGAGTTTGGCCCTGGACTTGATGTGTGGGAAAAGGGGGTGTTTATGGCCCCCTGGGGTTAGACCCAGGAGCAGATTGTGCAAGACTGGGTTATCTGTTTGTTTGGGTTTTTTTTTTTTTTTTTTTTTT
>NW_003852577.1:2225890-2228609 GCF_000181295.1 Otolemur garnettii
AGACCTCTACAGAACATTTCACCCTGATAAAACTGAATATACATTCCTCTCATCAGCCCATGGATCATCCTCCAAAATAGATCATATCCTAGGACACAAGTTTAACCTCAGCAAATTTAAAAGTGTGGAAATTATTCCTTCTATCTTCTCAGACCACAATGGAATAAAAGTTGAACTAAACAGCAACAGGAATCCTCATACTCAAACAAAGTCATGGAAGCTAAATAATCTTAGGCTGAATGATAGCTGGGTCAAAAATGAGATAAAGAAGAAAATCACCAAATTTTTGGAACAAAATGCTAAAGAAGACACAAGTTACCAAAACCTGTAAATTTCCCTATAAGGGAAATTTATAGCATTGGAAGCCTTCGTCAAGAAAACAGAAAGAGAGGAAGCCAACAACTTAATGGATCATCTCAAGCAACTAGAAAAGGACGAACATTGCAACCCCAAACCCAGCAGAAGAAAAGAAATAACTAGAATTAGGGCAGAGTTAAATGAAATTGAAAAGAAAAGAATCATTCAGAAGGTCAATGAAACAAAAAGTTGATTTTCTGAAAAGATTAACAAAATTGATAAACCTTTGGCCAACCTAACCAGAAATAGAAAAGCAAAATCTCTAATATCATCTATCAGAAACTATAAAAGGGAAATAACAAGAGACACTTCAGAAGTTTAAAAAATCCTCAATGATTACTACAAAAATCTCTATTCCAGAAATATGAAAATCCAAAGGAAATGGACCAATACCTGGAAGCATGCCACCTTCCTGGACTCAACCAGAAAGAATTAGAAATCTTGAATAGACCTATATCAATCACCAAAATAGCATCAACAATATGAAATCTCCCTAAAAAGAAAAGTCCAGGACCAGATGGCTTCACAACCAAATTCTATCAAACCTTTCAAGAGGAAACCTATCAACCTATCAAATATCAACCTGTATTATACAACATTTTCCAAAGCATAGAAAAAAAAAGGAATACTTCCCAACACATTCTATGAAACAAATATTGCCCTGATACCCAAACCAGGAAAGGACCCAACAAAGAAAGAAAATTATAGACCAATATCATTAATGTCTATCGATAGAAAAATATTCAATAAGATCTTAGCAAACAGAATTCAACAACACAGCAAAAAAATTATACACCACGATCAAGTTGGTTTTATTCCAGGCTTACAGGGTTGGTTCAACATACACAAATCTATAAATATAATACATCATATCAACAAAATAAAAAACAAAGACCTTATGATTTTCTCAATTGATGCAGAAAAAGCTTTTGATAATATCCAGCATCCTTTCATGATCAAAATTCTTAAGAAATTAGGCATAGAAGGGACATTTCTTAAACTAATAGAGGCCACCTACAGCAAACCCACAGCCAAACACCATCACATTGAATGGTGTTAAATTGAAAACATTTACACTCAGATCAGTAACGAGTTATAGGCGAAACGCCTATATGCCTCTGGCCAAAAAAGCCGCTTGAGAGAGAGCAGTGAAAAGACTTTGTGCAGGCATACTTAAGAAACTGAGGCAAAATCCCATGTAGCCAGGTTAGTTGCAGGCCTAACATGAACAAGGTTTTGGCTGGAATAGCATTTCCAGACTGCGTTAAGGAATTAAGTTTGACTTTATAAGGCCTATGAGAAAGTCCTTTGGAACACTGGCCAGATACCCATCAGTAACCTTTCCTGATCTGTGGTAAGTGATGAAGGTCGCTTACTGACAGGTCTGGGTTCCTGATCTGTGGTAAGAGACGAAGGTCACTTGCTGACAGGTCTGAGAATGGTAATGTCATACAAGTATCTAATGGCACAGATGAAACTTGGGCTCATGAAAGGCTTTTGAGAAGTCCAGCCTGAGAATTCCTTATAAAAGGCTCCAGCAACACCCCCCCCCCAACTTAAGGCCTACATGGGAGCAGAGGTTTGCACACAAACTCCTATGTGCCCAAGAAGTTTCTCTATGCTTTGCTTAAAGATTCAAAGTAACTGCCTCCAAATGGCATGGTCAGTAGGACATTCAAATCGTCTCTTTCCCCCATAGCTTCAGGCTTCATCCGATAAGATCAAAGAAAGTAATAACTGACAACATGTTCTTCATTAAGTTATGTTAAACTGGGTTATATTGAAAGGATTATGCTTAAAGGTGTATGTTGGATGGATTATTAGATTACCAGGGAGGAGCTACTTACAGGGCAGTGGTCATAAACTGTTTAAATGGATCAATGAGGTCATTACTGCATTGTGCTCATGTACAAAATTCCCTATATAAGCCAACTGCAAATAAAGAAGCTCGCCATTTTGCCTGAGCGAGCAGATGGTCACCTTTATTTAAAATACAATTTCAGTAAGCGTGCTTATTCTTCGTGACATCGCTTTTCTGTGAAACCCTTACAGCAACAATGAGGCAAGGATGCCCACTGTCTCCACTGCTATTCAACATAGTAATGGAAGTCTTAACCATTGCAATCAGGCAAGAGAAGGTGATCAAGAGTATCCAAATAGGGTCAGAGGAGATCAAACTCTTACTCTTTGCTGATGAGATGATCCTATACCTGAAAAAATCCCAGGGACTCAACTTCAAAACTCTTAGAAGTGATCTAGAAATACAGCAGCATCTCAGGATACAAAATCAATACTTATAAGTCAGTAGCGTTTATATACGCCAACAATAGTCAAGCTGAAAAAACAATCAGGGACTCTATTC
>NW_003852577.1:2229429-2232994 GCF_000181295.1 Otolemur garnettii
CACCAAAAATACATTACTGGGATCTGATCAAACTAAAAAGCTTTTGCACAGCCAAGAGCACAGTAAGTAAAGCAAACAGACAACCTTCAGAATGGAAGAATATTTTTGCAGGTTATGCTTCCAACAAACGCCTGATAACTGGAATCTACAGAAAAGTCAAACTAATCAATAAGAAAAGAATATTTGCAAAGAATACTTACTAGTCAGCAGCATTTATATACACCAACAATAGTGAAACTGAAAAAACAATCAAGGACTCTATTCCTTTTACAACAGTGCCAAAGAAAATGAAGTATCTGGGAATTTACCTAACAAAGATGTGAATGATCTCTATAAGGTGAAGTATGAAACTTAAAAAAGAAGCCAAGATCGCTCAGGAAATGGGAGGAAATGCTTCGGGCACTCTGGGTTCCATTCCTACCTTGGGACGTCCTCATTCCTTTACCTGTGTGTTTCCAGATTCTTCTCCAGCCTTGCCTAGCTGAGGGAGGAAAGTAAAAATTCTTTAAAAAAAAGAAAAAAGAAAAAAAGAAAGACTTCTCAGAGAAGCCCACACCTGCAAGGTCCTCCCCATGGTAACCCAGATCTTAAGAATTTGTAAAAGTTAACTTCCTAGCTCCTTGAAACTAACCCTGGCTTCTTGCTTCCCTTCTGTAAACCCTGCACAGGATTTGACACCTCCAATGAGAGATAATATGGTAATTTCTTTGTCTACTTGTGGGTCCAATAAAAGGACAGGGACATGACAGATCCGGGAGCTCAGTCATTGTGGATTCTAATCTACCTTGGCTCCACCGGCTAAAATAAAATCCCTTCCCCAGAATCTCTGGTGAGAGTCTACTGGTTTCAATTGTCAGGTACTGCAACATGGCTGCTCCCTCACGAGGACAGCCAAGGCGTGACCTGAGCTGGGCTGTTCCTGGCCCCTGAGGCGCAAGCAGTTTCTGAGCTGGCGGCTGGCGGCTAGCGGCCAGCGGGGTACCAGTGCGGCCTGTGAGAAGGCCCAACCAGCGGACAAAGTTGAGGGCGCAAGGGCGCGTCGCGCGCATACAGCACGGCGAGGAGCAGGGTGCGCGGGGCACGTGGCTTATGGGGTGGGGGGGCGACAGGGGGCGGGGCGCGTGGGGCACGTGGCTATGGGCGGGGCATCGGGCACGCGGCCCTTAGGCAGCGGGGCGCAGGCGCGCTGGGCTGGCTCCCAGCCGTGACCTGAGCGACGCCATGCGGCGGTTGGGCTGGCCTGCCATGGCTGTGGCGGCCGTGGGCCTTGCCCTGGCCTTAGAGGCGCTGCCCTGGGTGCTGCGCCGGCTGCGGACTGGGCGGCGGCGGCCGCGGCGCGAGGTGCTCTTCTTCCCGTCGCAAGTGACCTGCACCGAGGCGCTGCTGCAGGCCCCTGGCGCCCTGGCCGGATCAGCCACGGCCTGCCCGTGTAGCCTGCCCCACGGCGAGAGCTCGCTGAGCCGCCTGCTGCGCGCCCTGTTGGCCGCCCGCGCCAGCCTCGAGCTCTGCCTCTTCGCCTTCTCCAGCCCGCAGCTGGGCCGAGCCGTGCAGCTGCTGCACCAGCGCGGGGTGCGCGTACGGGCCATCACCGACTGTGACTACATGGCGCTTAACGGCTCGCAGATCGGCCTGCTGCGCAAGGCGGGTAGGTGGGCTGGGCGCGGGCGGGCGGGCGATCCTCCGAAAGCGGCCTCCTGCCCGCGTCTCAGTGCCTGTTCCCAGCGAGGAGAAGGTGGCCTGTCCTGGGACAGGCCCCTTCTTCCCATTCATTCTGATGGCGACGTTGGGGACAGCGTATGCCTGGGCTGCCGCGGCGGGCAGGTTTTTTGTGACCGTCGCAACCTGAGGTAACAACGGTTTAGTTAAAAACTCTCCCAGGCAGGCCCTGAGACAACGCTCTGGTAACGTGGAGACTGCAGGGCTGGGGAAAGGCTGACTGTGGGAGGACGTAACTCAGATCCACCTCCCGCCTGAGGACACCTTGTCTCAGCTCCCCTCCCCCGCCTTGTTCGCACTGCCTGATGGCTCTTGTCTTCTGCGGGTGGGCACCGCTGGGTGCGCAGCCGTAGGGCTTCTCTTGATCACCGAGTACCCCAAAAAGTCATGCTACGCGGCCTCCTCGTGATCTGGGAATTCGGGTGTACACTGTGATGGAGACACATGGCCAGCCCAGGCGGAGCAGTGGTCTCCCCGCCACTCTCTTCCTTGTGCTGTTGTCCTGGAGTCAACCGGGCTTTCTCATGCACCACTTGGAGAGAGCCCCTTGGCGGCCCAGAGGCGGCACTTCCACTCTCAAGAGTTGTCCTTCCTGAGCAGGTGGTTTCAGTGGGAGAAACTGTGGGCACCTCAAGGCACAGAAAATGCCATTTTATTTAGTGAGCTTTAGAGAGAATCCTAGAAACCCCAAGTCTAGAAGGAACCATAAAAGTCCCTAGACCAAGTCCTGGTATGAGGCTCAGCTCCCTCTGTTGGCCTCCTTCCCTTCTCTGCTGGCCTTGAAGCTGTGTCTGGTGGTGGGTCTGAGTGCCAGTATCTGCTAGAACCAGCTCCAGGTGCTTGGGAACACCTAGTGCTCTAGGCCAGGTCCAGCTAAGAAGCTGACTGAATTGTAGATATTTGATTCAGGGCACTAAGAAGGTTCAGGAAGACTTAGTAAAGCAGGACAAGGGACCAGGGTGGGGGAGGAAGTGATTGGGCAAAGACAGCTGCCCAGGGTGGTGACACACAGGGCAGAATAGAGACCTTGCCCATGAGAGTGGGCAGGGAGAGGCATCTGAGTGTCCGGAACAGTGGCGACAGATGCCCTGCAGGAATGGACTTCCTCTCAAGCAGCACAGAGTCCTAGTCTCTGAAAGTGGAAAGCAGCTATAGGGCTGGGGGGTGGCTCCTGGGGGGCCATGGAAGTGGTCCAGAGTGGTCAGATTTTAGATGTATTTGGAAGGTAGAGCTGACAGGTGTGCTGGTGGACTGGCTGCAGGGTGTGAGGGGTGTCCTGTGTTAGGGGAGTTACAACTTACCCAGTAATCATGTATTTCACAGGAATAATCACCAAATAATATTAGCATATATCCGTAATACCCCATGGACATACTTAGCTTCAATAATTATTGTCAGAAGTTACAATTTGATTTGGACATACTGTATTTTTATTTCATAAATCTGGCATCTCTCTTCCAACAAAGCATATTTTATGCTCTTAAATTATGTTTCTAACGGGTTCTTTTTTTTTTATTGTTTCAGGTTAATTTGAAGATATAAAGAATTAGGTTACAATGTTTGCATTTGTTAGGTAGTAAGAGTCCAGTTCTCTGAGCAGGAAATGAGGAAGGCAGAGGTATTTTCTGGGTTGGGACAGCGGAAACAAAGGCAGCAGGGCCTGCTGCGGGAGCGAAGAGGATTTGAAAATTATGGAGTGACAGGGCAGGTGGCCATCACTGGTTAATGAAAGAAACAGGACTAATGAGCTAGGGACCTTCCTGCCTCACCAGGCAGAAAAGCTACCACATCCTGGGACTTATGAGTCTGTGCCAATAGGCAGGGCCCAGCTCCGTGGAGCAGTAAGAGC
>NW_003852577.1:2233027-2279823 GCF_000181295.1 Otolemur garnettii
CATGCACTTTCTTGCTCTGATCACCTTTGACAGGGCTGATGACCATGTGGCTCTTACCCAGAACCCAGGGTTGATAGATGGGTTGCTCCCCAGAGGAAATCAAGTATTGTTAAGAGACAGAATCTGCTAGGGGCTGAGGAGCAGGGGACCCATGATCTTGCTGCTGTCCCACCCTTGGGGCTTCCCACTTACATGCCCTGGCTCTCCTCGGTTCTCAGAGTCCCTCCTGGGAGCCCAGCCATTGCCCCCTGGGGAAGTCCTTCCCATCAGACTGGGAACAGAGAGCAGAATTAGCAGCTGTAGGAAAAGCCTGCAGCCAGGACTTCTGTGCTGAACTGAGACAACCCTCTGCCTTTTCCTCAGGTATCCAGGTTCGGCACGACCAGGACCTGGGCTACATGCATCACAAGTTTGCCATCGTGGACAAGAAGGTGCTCATCACTGGTTCGCTCAACTGGACCACACAGGCCATTCAGAACAACAGAGAGAATGTTCTGATCATGGAGGACGAGGAGTATGTCAGGCTTTTTCTGGAAGAATTTGAACGCATTTGGGAGGAGTTTAACCCTACAAAGTATACCTTTTTCCCACAAAAGAAGAGAAGTCACTGAAGTTATAATCTCCAATCCTCAGAGCTAGAGGACAGAGTGTCCCTGTCGCAGGACTTGTGGTGCTTCCAGTCAAAATCAAACCTACTCCATATGAGGCCTTGTAGGCTGCTGTGACTCATGCCTGACACCACATTGGAACAAATCATTTGAACTAAATTCTCATTCATTAGAATGCTAAATTGAACTGAAGAATGTTTGGGGTTAAAAAGGAAAGGAAAATTCTTCTTATAGCATGTCCACTATTTTGGACTAGTCTGTTTTTTTTTTCTCTGTCCACCAAAAATAAATTCAGCCAAAGCTTATCACAGGTACACTTCCAGGAGCTTTGCCTGCAGCTTGGATTAAAATTGAAGGATTTTACTGCAGCACAGAAAAGGCACAGTGCCTCTTTTGAGGTCAGACATCTGATTCCTTTTTTTTTTTTTTTAATTTTAGAAAATTCTCTTATCCTTTTAGCCAACTTTGTCCAAATTGGCCCTTTTGGCATCTCCCTGAGAATTCTTCTCCCACTTTGGGCCAGCCTCCCTGTCTTGAAGACCCTCCTGGGTCCCTCACTGTCACCAAAGAGGAGGAAAGGGGACTCAGGAAGTAGTGACCAGCACAGACAGCCTGTGCACTGAAGGATTTCCTTGCATAATTACTCTGTAAAGGTACATGACAGTGCCCATCCTGAGCAGCCGACCTGTCTACACGTGGTCAAGCGCCACTGCGGGCTGCATGCAGCCAGAGGCTTCTGTCTTCTCCATGTTGTGCCTTTAATTTCTGATTCTCATGTTCAAGGTAATTTTGTTGTGTGTTTTAGAAATAATCTTGCCATTCACACCCATGGACTTAGGGAACTGACATTTTTGGCTCAGTATAATCAATCCTGAGTCACTCATCCATGGAGAGGGATAAGGCAGGGCCAGGGAGCAGCGTCAGGCTGTGGTACCTTCCTGTGTGTCCATTCTCAGCACAGAGTTTATGCTCACAGGTCGTCTGAGAACATAAAGATGAGATGTGTGATGCATTTGTGGAATGTTCCAAATTACATTTTTTTTAGCAGCAGTTTTTATAATGTATATTTTATATAGTTAGCTTGAATGACATCTGAAGCTATGATTTTACCATTTTCTCACGTTTGTGTCATGAGGTCTGTGGAATGCATGTATGGGTCTCACCTCAGCTCATGCTGACAGTGCCATTTGGACAGCACTTGGTACTTTTAAGTTGTACCTTTGACTTACAGTGTTAGGCAACTTGGAAGTTAATTTAAAAAATTTAATTGAATCTGTAAAGTATTATATACAGATTGGAAATCACCAGGAACAGTTTTACGTTAAACTTATGTTTTTTTAATCTGGCGCTATCAACTCCAGCTCCCTCAGAAAAGAAAATGGGAGAAGTTAGAAAGTGTCCCTGAACGATGTCACATAGTGCTGGACTTTAGATATATTCAAATAAATGTTTTTACTCTGTGTTGTGAATAATGTGTATCTTTGTTTTTTCTCACTGAGTCAAACAGTGGCTACTCTTGACTGAACACAACTTTTTGGTGGGGGGCTGATATACACAGCTGTTTAGAAACTCTGAGTCAAGATAACCCCTCAAAGAGGAACATGGGGCCCCATACTATCTACACAGGAATGTTTTAAGAAATGTGAAATTATTTCATGTATTTAATACTTTTATTGTTTTCATCATCTTAGGAACAGAAGGAAATTGAATCTCATAGAGTTCCACATACTAATAAACTTCTGAAAAGAACTTGTTGTAAAAATAAAATGCCAAAAAAAAAAAAAATCTCCCGAGGGAGTGTACTCAAATCTCCCTCAGAAGTGGAGGCAATTTATACTTCACTCAGGAGCTCCCAGAATTGTGTTGACACAGGAGCCAAGCCCTCAGCTCCAGCTGGCTGAGAAGATCCATAGGCCACACACAGGCAGTGACTCAGCCTGAAACAGAGGCCCAAAGAGGGGACTGCAGTTATCTATGTCACCTCAAGTCTCTCTTTTTTGCCTACAGATTCTGTTGTCTTCCCCCTAGAGAAACTAACAGAAGTAATAAATTCCCCAGGTAGGCTTGACAGCTGCTTTACAAGACAGTGTCTAAGAGCTCTCCCCGCCCATTGCCTGCCTCTGCCCAGGATGGGCTCTCACTGCCAGGGCAGTGGTTTGGGTTTGATTTTGTCATTTTAATTATGGGGCAGTGACACAGCTTAGGAAGTATGCTGTATGCATTAAACATTATCAAAATTAAGTTAAAATAATCATTTTAAATCCTAACACGTGATTAAAAAAATTATAATAGCAGCGCACACTGCTTATTGCCCTCACGACGTATGTAAAACTGTCCTATCAGTTTTGAAAGCAACCATTATTTTTAAAATCAACACTTTATCAAGATTTGCATAATAAAATTCACACTTTAAAAGTATGCAATTCAGTGAAATTAGTGCATTAACAGAGTTGTGTGACCATCACCCCCCCCAAATAAAGTCTGTCTTAACAGCACTCTCTAGTGCCTCCTCCCACCTGCCAGCTCCTAGCAGCCACTAGCTACTGTCTCATAGAAGTGCCTATTATGGGCACTGCATATCAACACAATGACATATATGACATGTGGCCTTTTGTGTCTGCCTCATTCACTCAGCACAATGTTGCTAAGGGAAAATCCTGCTATCGAATGGACAGTACTTTTTCTGTCTAAATAATGGCTAAATAATATTCCTTGTATGGAGACTAACACATTTTGTTACCCACTCATTAGCTAATAAACACTGGGGTTGTTTCCTCCTTTGGGATATTACAAATAAAGCTTCTGTGAACATTTGTGTACATGTTGCAGACATGTCTTCAAGTCTTCAAGCAGGAGTGGGGGCTGCTGGTCATGTGACTTGCTGTTTAACCATGAGAAACTGCCAGGCTATTTTCCAAAGTGGCAGTGGCAGTTTAAATTCCCACTAGAAGTGGACTAGAGTTCCTTCCCCAACAACATTTACCATCTGACTTTCTTCTTTTTTTTTTTTTTTTTGAGACAGAGCCTCAACCTGTCCCCCCTGGGTAGAATGCTGTGGCATCACAGCTCACAGCAACCTCCAACTCCTGGGCTCAAGTGAATCTCCTGCCTCAGCCTCCCAAGTAACTGGAACCACAGGTGCCCTAAAAGCGCCCAGCTATTTTTTGGTTGCCGTCATTGTTTGGCGGGCCCAGGCTAGATTCAAACCCACCACCTTAGGTATATATGGCTGGCGCCTTAGCCACTTGAGCCACAGGCACTGAGCCTACTGTCTGGCTTTCTAATTGCAGCCATCCTGGTGGGTGTGGGCTCTCTGTAGCTCTGACTTACATTTTCACGCTGAACAGATGCTGACTTTCCATGTGCTGATTATCATTAGTGTATCTTCTTTGGAGAACATACTGTGCAAACCCTTTGTCCATTTTGGTGTTGCCAGGAAGTATATTGTTGAGTTTTAGTAGTTCTTTTTATGTTCTGGATACAAGTTCTTTAACAGAAATATGATTTACAAATGTTTTCCATCTGAGTAATTTTTAAGTCTCACTTTGTCACTTTCAGTAGAGAGCTGTTACATCACAGCTCACAGCAACCTCAAACTCTCTGGCTCCAGAGATCCTCTTGCCTCAGCCTTCGGAGTAGCTGGGACTACAGGCACTCACCACAATGTCCTGCTATTTTGCACAAGTGCCTGGCTATTTTTAGAGATGAGGTCTCACTCTTCCTCAGGCTGGTCTTGAACTCCTGAGCTCAAGCAATTCACCCACCTCAGCCTCCCAGAGTGCTAGGATTACAAGTGTGAGTCACTATGCCCGGCCCTTGAGTAATCTCTTAAATTATTTGTAGCATGTATAACTTTTATGTTTTTAGTTAGTTCATTTATTTTTATTGTTGTTGCCTATGCTTTGATGTCATAGCTAAGAAAGAACTGCCAAACCTACGGTCACTTATACTTAGGCCTATGATCCAGGAGGTTATCTTTTGTGTATGGTGGAAGGTAAGAGATCCAACTTAATTCTTCTGCATCTGTGTATCTAGTTGTCCCAGCACCATTTGTTGAAAAGATGATTGTGAGTATTGGCACCCTTGTTGAAAATCAATTGACCTTAAATATCAGGACCCTTTTTTCCTGGTCTCTCAATCGTCTCCCGTTAACTCCACTGACTTACATGTCTGTCCTACGCCAGTAGCACACTGTCTTGATCATAGAAGCTTGGTAGTAAATTTTGAAACCACATTGTTTTAGATATTATGGGTCCCTTATGTTTCCATATGACTTTTAGGACAAGCAGATCAATTTCTGAAAAAAAAAAATTGGCAAGGATTTTGAATAGGGATTGTGTTGAATCTATAGATCAAAGCAGGGATATCGCCATCTTAACAATATTATCTTCCAATCCATGAATGTGGGATACCTTCCCATTTGTTTAACAGCTTTCAACATTTGTAGGTTTCAGTGAACAAGCCTTTTTTTTTTTTTTTTTTTTGAGACAGGGTCTCACTCCATTGCCTGGGCTAGAGTGCAGTGTGTAGTGGCATCATCACAGGTTACAGTAACCTCAAAACCCCTGGCTCAGGCTATCCTCCTTGCCTCAGCCTCCTGAGTAGTTGGAACTACAGCATGCACCACCATGCCCAGATAATTTTTGTATTTTTTGTAGAGATGGGGTCTTGCTATGTTGCATAGGCTGGTTTGTTTAAAAGATTTATTTTGTGGTGTTATTGTAAATAGCTTACTTAATTTCAATTTCAGCTTGTTCATAACTATTATGTAGAAATACAATTGATCTTTTATCTTACAAACTTGCTAAATTCCTTAGTTCTAACTTTTTTTTGTGGAATCTTTAGGATTGCCTATATCTAACATCATTTCATTTGCAAACAGAGATAGTCTTACTTCTTCCTTTTCCAACTGGATGCCTTTTCTTTTTCTTTGCCTAATTGCTCTGGCTAGACTCAGTAAAATGTTGAATACAAATGTTGAGAGTAGACACCCTTGTCTTGGCTGCTTGTCTTAAGGAGAAAGCTTTTGCTCTTTTAACATATATAGTTTATATCATACTACAAGTTCTATTCCTAGTTTAGTGGGGTTTTTTATCTTAAAAAGGCTTTGGATTTTTTAATGCCAATTGATTTTTTAAAAGTGCACTTACATACATTAAAACAATTAAACCAGGAATCATGGTGTGTGATTTTAGCCCCAGCTACTAGTGAGGCTGAGAAGGAAGGAATGTTTGAATCCTGGAGTTTGAATATAGCCTGGACAACATAGTGAAACTCCCATTTCTTAAAAATAATATATATACAGAAAGTGCTAAAAAATGCATTCATATTTTAAGGAAAAAACTATGTTAAAATTGTAATACTCAATATATGCTGATGACAAAAGATGAATACAAGTCACTTTGACTTCTGTAATTACAAGGTGCTTACCATCAGTGTCAGATGCTTCTGATTACAATGAACTACCACCCGAGCAACGCTGGCCAGCATCCACCTGTATGGCTATGCCACTTCCACTTCTCTTCAGAGAGCCCTGCTGCTCACCATAGTATGTGAGCATTCTTGTGACTAATAGCTTCATTGGAGCAAACATTATACTACACATTGCTACCCTAATTCAACTACGAAAATACATAGATAACATCTCTTAAAATGTGCCCACATTTGGGTGGCGCCTGTGGCTCAAGGAGTAGAGCGCCAGCCCCGTATACCAGGGGTGGCGGGTTCAAACCCGGCCCAGCCAAAACTGGAAAAAAAAAAAAAAACTATCCACATTTGGCACCCCCAGTAAATACATATATGTATGCATGTGTGTATATACATGCATACATATATGTATTTACAAAATGCATACATATATGTATACATAAAATACATATTCAGGCGGTGCCTGTGGCTCAAGGAGTAGGGCGCCGGCCCCATATACGGGAGGTGGCAGGTTCAAACCCGGCCCTGGAGAAAAACTACAAAAAAACAAACAAACAAACAAAAACAGGCTAACATCCACAAACTTTGTAGTATACACTTAACTATAATTTTTCAATTGACAAAAAATTATTTTAAAAATCCTTAAACAAATGGAATAGCATACTGAAAATATGTACCTTACGTCTGTACCTTTTCTTTGGCTAAGTTTTGTAAATTCCTCAAGTTAATTTTTAATCAGGAAAGTTAGAATTTTTTTCTGTTTTGATTCCCAGTCATTTTGACACATTTCATTCTAAAACTGTACAATATCATGACCCCTACTTTCTTATTTTTGTAGGTCACAACCAGAATTTTAAAAAATTAAACAGAGCAGAAACACCAGTGTTTTATATTAAGAGTGCAGTTTTGTTAAATTTAGGGTTGGTGTGTGTATTGGGTCTTGGTATAAAATGCATTTTCTATTCTAAACAAAGGTAAAATGTTTCTTTGTGAATTATTAATAAGAAGGACAGGTTTGGTGAGTTATAGTACCATGACTGGTGAAGGCATCACCATCACCAGTATTTTACTGTCCCATTAGCCCCCTGAACATTTGCCTAACTGAGGCAGTATCCATTAATTGAATTCTGAATAAAAAATATTTCCTTATGGGCCAGCGACAGTGGCTCATGCCTATAATCCCAGCACTCTGGGAGGCCAAGGTGGGTAGATTGCTTGAGCTCAGGAGTTCAAGACCAGCCCAGGCAAGAGGGAGACCTTGGGCACTGAGGCAGATGCCTGTAGTCCAGCTACTCAGGAGGCTGAGGCAAGGGAATTAATTGCTTGAGCCCAAGAGTTGGAGGTTGTTATGAGACATGACACCACGGCACTCTACTGAGGGCGGTATACTGAGACTGTTTCCAAAAAAAAAAAATTCTTACTATGGTTTGTATTATGAACACATAAAACCTGAATATTTATGTAAGCTCTTCTAATTTTATTTATTTTTGAGACAAGGCTGGCCTTAAACTCCTCGGCTGAAGTGGTCCTCCCCACTTGTCTCCTGAATAGCCAGCACTATAGGAGCAGGCCCACCACACCCTGCTAACTATCCTAATTTTAAAATGCTGAAAACTAATCTGAAACTTTTACAAACACACAAAAAGCAGGTTATAAATAGAACTTTAAAAAGATACATCATAGATCTCTAGGTTCCTACCCAGTTTTGACTTTTGACCTAAATGCTTATTTTGCAAATGCCTTTCCCTGAAACAAAATCTCCTTACACAGCATGCAAAGGGTGATGCAAAAATAGTTTATTATGATATGGTTTATGTAAAGTTAGGTAGTATTTACAAAATAAAAATGATCAGCTACACCCAAGGGAATCTAGCATGTCACACAAAGGAATAAATATTTTGACAAAGTAACACTTCAATCGTTATGAACAGTTAATCACACACTTTGAAATAGAAAAAGCCTCAAACTAAGCCATAGTTGTTTTTTGTTTGTTTGTTTGTTTGTTTTCAAAGCAAGCGTGAGCCGCTCAACTAGCAAGGCCTTTCTCTTCAGGACACAGGTCTGACAGAAGATGACCCATCCAGGGGTCTGCCCCTCAGATCCAAGACCTACACCAGCGACCAGGGAGGCTGTACTCAACAACTTGCCTTGTGAAGAACATTATCATTTAGTATTAGAATGGTAAAATTAAACACCAGTTAAATTTATACAAGCTTATTCTCTGAGCAGTTACCACGTGACTACTGAGATCCTTAGCTGTGACAGAAGTGATTCTATGAATCATTTCCAAACTTGTCGCAGCTAAGGAAAATCACCCACGTTTCTACTCTGTTCATGTATTTATGCCCTCCTAGTGTGGCATAGTGTGTTTTTGTCTAATAGCTGGATTGAGACATTCACCCTCAAGAATGTGTATTTGTGAGAAAAATCATTAAGAATAACTGTTGAGAAGCTACACGGATGCTTTGCTTTTTATAACTATTACCTTAGGAAAACCACATGAATTAATTCTTACCACTTAACTGGTATTGAATCCTAACATAAGTCAGTAGATAAGCTGTTAATACTAAAGGTAAATCCTAAAATCTTTTAAGATCCATTTTAATTGAAGCTCTGTGATATAAATGTAGCAAACAGTGATCTGAGTATTCTTCACAACCTATCCTAACTTTCTATAAACCAGAACTAAGTATGTGACAAGACTGCTGTCTCACTGCAGAAGGGGAGGGGTGTGTTGGTACAGCCGGCTACAGGTGGTCTGTGTCTGATGACTGCTTTTCTGGAATGTCCTTTCCTTAGATGACTCCAGCTATGTCCTGCGGACGCCCCCTCACCGAGGCTGCAGAGGGGGCTCACCTGTGTCCATGCACACAGAGACACTACTGGATTCTATGACTCCTTATTGTAAAATAAAATATATGACAAGTTGTGGCCAGCATAAAATTACACAGTATAACCAGACAGCCAGGAACCCAGACAGTTCAGTGGCTTTGCACAGCAAGTAGTCAAGAATATTGACAGTGACCAGCAATCACACCCTTGATACCAGAGCTGGGCCTCAAGCCAAGTCTCCCTACAAGGTTTAAATTATGTGTGAAATAGTCTGGTCAAGATGCAGCTACCATTTTTCTTTATTTTTCTGATTGGCTCTACCAAGAACAGGTAATGCAGAATTCTTCTAATTCAAAACAATCTTTGGATGTAGGGTTATCATTACTTTAGATATTGTATACATTCTTTAAAGCCATCTGCTGAATGTCCAAAGCTTTTAAAAAGAACAATCATTAAAACATTCCTCGTAGCATAGGAGGGGGTCAACGGTGCAGTCCTCTCCATCATAAAAAAGGATGTATGTAGATTTTCTTAAAAATCCATACAAACCATCACAAAATTCCCTGCAGTAACTTCTCAGTAATATTTACACTGCTTGCTCTCAATAATATACAGGTTATTTTAAAGAAAATAAACACAGCTGCTTTTAAATACAAAAACCTTGCAAGGAACAACTGAGCCTGCAGCAGCGGCACTTGGGGGCTATACCTGAGCCCCCAGAGGACACCACCCCAAGATACCCACAGGGGCCTGTCCCATGTGGGGATGGCCTGGCATTAAGCTATTAACTCCCCTACTCAGAGCTGAAGGACTTCAGAGAAGGGAGATATACTCTGAAACTGGTAAGAGCCATGAGCAAGGGCTTTTCCACAGCAGATTTCAGAGAATTGAAATTTACCAGGCTTTACCTGAAGCTGACTCCCCGTTTTCATCTGTGAAAAGTATGACCATGCTGAAAACTGTGTGTGCACGTATGTGTGAAGTCCACGAGACTATGCACGAGTAGTGCACACGGCACCTCACACGGGCAGTTTGCAGAATGACTTGGGGAGCGACCATGGGGGAGGCAGAGTGCGAGGGTCTCAGAGTACTCCAGAGGGTGCCCTGACCTTCTGACCTGACAAAGACCCGTCACACAAGATTAGAAGTCTCACGTCTGAGCTTATGCCTTTAAGAACTTTATGACACGGACAAACCCGGGGAAAAAAGGGATGTGCTGCCTGTGGTCACCTTTGGACCCAGCTGTGTGGATGCTGGCAGCAGCCTAATGTTCATCCTCAAGAAAAAAGCTGCTGAGCTGAGCAGCCCAGGAACTCTTCCTTTAAGAGCAGAGGTGGGAAACAGTGTACAAACACCTTAACTTTAAGAAACTTTTGAATTTTGAATAAGTAATTTCCCAGTAGCCGTCTTCCCAATGCTTTCAGTAAGAGTCAAAGTGATTTTGCCAGGACACTGAAATTCATTCACTTCATCTCAGCCAAATGGAGAAAACACAGGGGCCATCCTGTCAGTAGGAAGGGGGAACAAAATCCCCTCTGACATGTGTCATCTCTCAGTGCTCCAACATGGACATCTGGGCAACACGTGAAGGTTGATTTATGGGCAAATTCCTTCTACAAAGGCTGTAATGACTCAACTATTCAGGACATTTAGGGTGTGAGATGTTATGAATGAATAGTTTCCAGGGAAAGGAAGCTTCTCAATTAAATTACCAAACATTTCTTTAAAATTTCAACATTGAGGCCAGGTGTGGTGGTTCACACCCATAATCCTAGCACTCTGGAAGGCCAAGGCGGGTGGATTGCCTGAACTTACAGGTTCAAGACCAGCCTGAGCAAGAGTGAGACCCCATCTCTACTAAAAATAGAAAAACTACCTGGGCGTTGTGCCACACACCTGTAGTCCTAGCTATTTGGGAGTCTGAGGCAAGAGGATCACTTGAGCCTAGGAATTTGAGGCTGCTGTGAGCTATGACACCATAGCACTCTACTAGAGGTGACAGTGAGACTGTCTCAAACAAAAAAATAAAATTTTAACATTAAATTCCTTTAAAGAACAATATCATACATTTCCATTCTTTATAAAATTTTGAAAATACTTTCTTTCCCCCTTTCTTAGTCACAAAGGGGTCATAGGTTTTGTTAGCTTTTTAAAAAAATTATGTCTTATAAAGTCTTAAATTCCAAGCTTCTTTAGGACAATAAGTAAACTCTTATTTTCATGAAAAATAAATGTTGCTAGGTTACATTCTTTTCACTCTGAAATATAATTGCAGTAAAACTTGGACAAATCAGCCAGTGAGTGGCTGGGATAAAGCCAGTGTGTGGCCAGACATTAACATAGCCACAGGTCACACAAAGGAACAGGACAGCAGAGCCAGGCCACAGGGTGCATGGGACAAACAGGTCGCAGCAGGGGTCAGACCAGCAAGGGGCCCACAGTGATTGCCCGCTTGTGTGGGTGAGCTTGTGTGGGTGACGTGTTGCAACCAGCTCCAAGGGCCCTGCACACTGGGCAGCCATGCTCTGCTGGGTGTCAGCATGATAAAAAGGCCTTGCTCCCTTATCAGTCAGACCCCTTCAGGCTCATTCTGAGGGTCACAGTGGTGCAGATTCCCTTCTCTCTTCCTGGCCTGGCCTGAGGGGACGGCAGGGGAAGGGGTGCTCAGGCAGCAAGCACCCCCCATGGCACTGCTGATGCAGACTCTTGACAAGACCCCGCATCACCCACGCAGACCATGAGGGCCTGTTCTTGGTTCTTTCTGCCTTTGCACTTGCTGGAATCAAAAGGAGAGCCTCTAACTTTAGAGGTAAAGGTAAACCCTCACCTTCAGCACACAGCTCTTCCCGTCACTCCCAGATGTTTGCCCTAGTTCCAACACCTTTGGCACAGCTTGTTCCCACAGCGACAAGTCTGCACTCCTCTTAACCCCCACGCCCCACACGTGCATGGGAATCTGCAGGCAGCACTGGGGGGCTGGGCGCCACTTATGTGCATAAAGGAATATGACCAGCAATGACCACTGGTGTCTGGACGTACGTAACGTCGTTTGTTATGTGCTCACAAAGCCACCAAAAGAAGTCAAACCAGTGTTTCCATTAGTTTGTCTGGCACAGCTGACTTACAGGTTGTGAAGTTAACTGTAGGAACACATTTGAAACTGGGAAGCCTGTCCATATAGCCGCCTCTTCACCAGGGCTGTTGGGCAGGCTCCCTGCAGCCTACCAGTGCCTAGTCCTGACAGCCTGCTGCCTGCAGCAGCCCACAGGCATGCCCTCCAGCAGCAGACACTGGTCACCTCCACCTCCATGTTTATTCTCTCTTCTCTGAAATTCACGTGCTTCTCTCCTTCCCAGGGGATCTGCATGCCTGCAGGGAGCAATGAGAGGGACACACCAAAGACCTGCCTGCTGGAGGAGATCACCTGGGTCAGTGACAACATCTATGCCAGTGCTGCCATGGGGGGGCAACATTCTGTGCTTCTGGGACTCATTGGGCATATGAGTAACTTCTTCACTGTCCTTCCTGCCTGGTGCATTACAGCAGGACTGACCTAGGCAGAGTGTACCCAGTGATGCTCTCCTCATCAATGCCAGGACAATGCGGGGCGTTTGAGAGCCTGTAGCCAAAGCAGCCTTTGTTAAGAGGAACTCCGGTGTCCCCTTTTTTCTGTTGGCTCAGCACCTACTCCTGGCAACACCCATGACCAGCCCCAAGGGACCAAATCCTTCTGTCCCCAGGGTGAATGTGGTACCTTCAGCAGAGGCCTGTGATGCTGGGAGGACACAGATGCCAGCTCACCTGCCTTTTCAGGGCTCTGCCCCAGCCCCAAACACTGTAGCTCAACATATTCACTTCCCAGGATTCTTGAGGTCTAGCCTCAAGGGGCAAATGATAAAGAAAAATGAGTAAAAGGCTCTTTTGACCCATAGGCAATCTTGCTTTTATTTAAAGCACTGTGAGGGCCAAAGGCAGGACCCCTCAGAGGCAGGAGGAGCTGCTGCAGGGCCAAGGGTCCCCAGGGGCAGCAGTGATGGTCATAGAGAAAACTATGCCTGGGTGGGCCAGGCAGTGAGGTGGTGGTCCTCAGAGAGTGACACTGAGAGCAAGCACCTGGGGACCAGGGCAGCCATACTTCCCTCCAGTGGCGTCCTCAGACTACGGCCTGAGGGCCACATGCAGCCCACCTAGGACATTTATCCGGCCCGCCGGGTATTTTTGCTGCCGCTGCCTGTCCTACTTACCAGATGACTCATCCCGGGGCCCACAGTCTGGCCCTCCAATGGTCTGAGGGACAGTGAACTGGCCCATTTAAAAAGTTTGAGGACCCCTGGTTAGATCCTGCCTCATGTCAAGTCCCTGCCTGCAGTGGAGCAGGGTCCTTGAGAGAGAAGCAAGGCTGGTAGGGACCGTGGCATCCCCAGTACTCCTCCACATTCTCACTCAGAGCATGACACTGGAAGGGCCGTTTCTCAAAGTGCTGCCAGTATAAACAGGATGGGGTGTCACAAGCATAGCATGCTACAGGCTTTGGCATTGCTGGGACCACAGCACGTGCCACCGTGCCTGGTTCATGTAAACCTAATTTTCTCTTGCTGTTAAAAACAAGAACAATAGTAGCAAAGGGGTGAAGGTGTGGGCTGAGCCCTTGCAACACTTGTAGGGAGGTGAGGCTTGATGCCAATGGACAGCCCTACATTTGTTCCAGACAGAAGTGAGTACCTGGGTGTGAGTCTCAAACACACAGAATCAGGGCCTTCTGCCCATAGGGCAAGGCCAGACTTTCCTAGATGCCTTTGTTCATTAACTTAATCCAGAAACTGAACCATGATTTCTAGATTTTTACCCCCAAAGCAATGTACCCACAAAACCCATCAAACCCACTGAGGCCTTAATACAAATTCCTGGCAATAAACCAGCAGAGGCGTCCCCAACATCACAGGCTGATGACACCCTCCTACAATCAGACCTGCCCCCCCCCGCCCCAGTCTGTTTCTACTTATCATAATGAAATCAATGGTTTTTCCTGGAGCCGTAAGAGGAACTCCAATTTAAGAGATTTTTCAGGAAGTGCTACAGAACATCTCATGGAGTTAAAAAGGTCTTTGCTCAAAGTTATTAGAGAAAAAAAATTGTTAATATAGATTTACTTTAACTGGGCTCTCTGGAAGGTAAATGCTACAAGAGAACTTTCAGAGCTCATGCTCGTGAGTGAGTGAGTGAAGAGCCCTGCCCATGTACCGATGGGCCTCTCACTGGGTCTGGCGCCCTCTGCACTTTCTTCTTTGCCTCTTCCAGAGCGACATGACGGTTTCTTTCCAAAAAGGTAAACAAACTGTTTAAACAAACAAACAACCCCCCCCCCAACTTTTCCTCTTCTGAGTGATTCCCTGAGGGAAATTCACCTTCCTCACAGTCAGTCTGAACCCCAGGCTGCAGGCCACCATTTCAGTAGTTGTGAAAAGACCAAGGAAGGGGCGAGCAGAGGAAGGAAGGAGAGGGGCTGGGGATTTTGTGCAAGATTTAATAAAAAAAACAAAAATAGGAATGACTGCTTTCAACATTTTCCAGGTTGTGAAAAGTTTGCCACGATTATCTGGGTTGTGATTCTAAGCTGCATCAGTGGGACAAGTACAAAATGCTGTCCTCAGAAGGCAGTGCACATCCCTCTAGCGCTAGGCCATTGAGTCAGGTAGTCAGTGCTGTGATCCAGGCCAAGCCAGATGCCCATAAGGCTGTTGCGTCTGCCCTGAGGCATGCTGGCTGCGGCCCTGCTTCCACACCAGCACTCAGGATACAGGCTAGCTTATCAACAGGCTGCTGAGCCTTAATACTGACGGTGAGTGCGGGTGACAGCAAGGAAGGGGCTCTCACACAGATGCCAGCTGGAGGGATGTCCCTCCCCAGCCCCTACTGCTGGACTAATTTCAGAAAACCATGGGAAAAAAGCTTTGATGACTACAGGAAGTCTAAATCAGCACAGCAGGGAGTGGTGTGAGCAACCCATAACCAGTCTCTCATGCATCCAGACCCACAGTCAAAGATGACAATAATCACAATAATAATCATACAAAACAAAGGTACAGACAAAAAGCAGTGCTCGAGCTGTGCTGCACAAGCCGAGAAAGGTGCGTGTTCAAGTCGAACAGGGCACAGCTAGTCCTTCTTCAAGTCCCTGGATTCAAAGAGCTTCAGCCGCTCCTGTACGGTCAGGCCTTCCTTCAGACTCTGGGTGGACACAGGGCAGGAGGAAAGAAATGAGCACACATTAGCCTTTTCAGGCAAGATGGGGCTGGGCGGGGCCAGACTTGGTGGCCCAGGGCTTTAGTCAGAGAGGCAGGTGCAGGCTGCATGTCTTGAGATTAGTGGGGCATGCCAGGAAAGAGGGTTATTAGAAGAGTATGTTTTCGCATCAGAAAATTACAGGGATGAAAAAGGAAAAAAACAAGGGAAACAAGACCATGTGTTTAAGCAGTTGAAACCTGAGCTTAGAGCTCTGTGGACAAGCAGTGATCTGACACAGCCGGGCAGAATAGGCAGGATCCGAACCAGGAAACTGCCCATCTTAATCTCTGAGTGTAGACTTGTCCACATCTGGCTCCTCTGTGGTTACTGACCTAACAGCCTCAGACTGGAGGTCGAGGGTGTCCTGGCTCAGTCCCCACTCTCACACAGCCCCATGCAGCACCTGATGGGGACCAGGGACACTCCACCTGCCCACTCGAATTCTCAGGAGGCAAACCAACACTCTGCATACACAAGACCTTGGTAAAATTTATATCTGAATGTCCAGACATGAGTGGCATTTTACTAACTAGGGGATGATATATTTTCCATTTTACTCTTAGAAAAATTTCCCAAAGATTTCATTTCTTTCTTTTTTTTGAGACAAGAGTCTCACTTTGTCACCCTTGATAGAGTGCTGTGGCATCACAGTTCACAGCAACCTCAAACTCTTGGGCTCAAGCAATTCTCTTGTCTCAGCCTTCCAAGTAGCTGGGACTACAGGCACCTGCTATAATGCCCAGCTGTTTTTAGGGATGGGGTCTCACTCTGGCTCAGGCTGGTCTCAAACCTGTGAGCTCAGACAATCCACCTGCCTTAGCCTCCCGAGTGCTAGGATTATAGGCATGACCTATTGCGCCCGACCCTATTTCTTTCTTTTTAAAGAAAGAGTCTCACTCCATCATACAGGCTGGAGTGCAGAAGTACAATCATAGCTCACTGCCACTACCAGCTTCTGGGCACAAGTAATCCTCCCCCTCAACCTCCTGAGCAGCTGGGACCACAGTTGCCCACCACCATGCCTGGCTAGTTCTATATTTTTGTAGAGAGGGAGTCTTCCTCCTGCTCAGGTTGGCTTGCTCCTGCTCAGGTTGGCTTGAACACCTGGCCTAACGTGCTCTTCCTGCCTCAGCCTCCCCAAGTGCTGAGATTACAGGTGTTGAGTCACTGCACCAGATCAATATTTCATCTCTGAATAATAAAATGAATAGCACTTTTCAGAGAGTTCCAGCACTGGCTGAGACCCATGACCAGTGTCAGCAGCAGACTCAGCCAGAGCTGGCAATGATATGGACTTGACTAAGACCACAAAAAGCACGGGGGCCACAAGGACAGCCCTGGCCTCAGTGCCCACTCAGACAGGCCCTGGAGGATGGTGGGGCTGTCGCTGCCATGTCCTGTCCCTAACTGAGGACTTTCCACCAGGACTGCAGCGCACTGGCTGCTCCTGAGACCCATGCAGACAGGGGAAATCCAGCCTCTGGGTCTGCTCCCTGTGGGCACCATGTCAGAATCCCCTCTGTGGCAGAATCATGCTGCAACAGGCAAGAGGGCGGGGCACCTGGACAACCACAGTAGCCAGTACCACGTCTCCTGATCTCTGCCCCAGTGACAAGGGCAGAGCATGGGGGCTTTGGGATGCTAGAGCTATTGCAGTCCTGAGGGCAAGAAGCAGACAATCCCCCATGATGCCCCACACCCAGAGAAGGGCCACCTCTCATCAGGCCTCTGGCTTCTCTCCTGGGCTGCTACTCAGCCCAAGGACAGGACAGCACAGGGATTATGGCTTTGGGACTCACCTCCAGGGTGGCCTCTACCAAGTGCCTCCTGCTGGGCTGGCCACAGATACAGGCCCCTAAAACCTCAAAAGCAGCATTCTTTGGTCTCAATCCTAGCAAAAGCCATGCTGTCCTTAAATGAGTACTTGCTTTTATTTCATGGCATTGAGACTTTCTTTTTTGAGACAGTCTCACTTTGTTGCCCTTGGTAGAGTGCTGTGGCATCATAGCTCACAGCAACCTCAAACTCTTGGGCTCAAGTGATCCTCTTGCCTCAGCTTCCTGAGTAGCTGGGACTATAGGCACCTGCTACAACGCCTGGCTATTTTTAGAGACAGGGTCTTGCTCTAGCTCAGGCTGGTGTGAGCTCAGGCTGATCAATCCACCTTGGACTCCCAGACTGCTGGGGTTATAGGCGTGAGCCTCTGCACCCAGTCTGGCACTGAGACTTTCTGTCCTTCAAGGTAGGATATAGAAACAGGGCACAACAGGCACACTTGGGTCAGATGCCACATGAAAAAGCACCAATGGGAAGTGCACTTTCTGGGTGACTTTGCTTCCTGTCTTCTCATGGCACGGGAGGAGTCTCCAAGTACAGCCAAGGAGAAGGATGACACCCACCTGTGTGCTTCTTAATGTCTCCTGAGAGGGGACACTCTGCCCTGCACTGTGGCGTCCCAGAGGAGGGCTGTGAAGAGCCCCTTCTTCTGCTGGGGGGCCTGGCCCTGCATGTCAAGGGTTTTCTTACTATGAAACTGGCCATACCAAGCACCAACTCACAGTTCCTGTCACGGGGCCTCTTTCCACCCTTTCCTAAATCCTCCTTCTCTGGGAGCCTACTTCACTGTGGGGAATCTTCCTGCCCCACCCACACTGGCCCCCAGCATGCCTCCCTGCATAGGACTTATTGTCAGGGGCGAAGGGTGCTCACTGTACTGAGACACATCCCTGGCCCTTACATAGTGGGGCTATAGCACAGCCTCCCTGGAGGGAAAGGGCAGAAGGTCTCGGTCCCCTCACCCCACTATCACTTGTGAGTATGGTCCACAACAGTGAACTTTAAACTCTTCAGAAAAAGTTCAAAGATAACAGCTAAAGTTTAGCATCAATGGAAATAGATTCTTCAATAAGAAAGTCATGTTCCACAAAAGAACAAGTTTCCTTCTGTTAAACAAAACATTTTTCATATTTGAAGAAAAACCCCAAACTAAGTTTTCAATCAAGCCTAAACCATATTTGGTTATAAGTGACTTGGGATCATAGAAAAATAAACCAACTGACTAGGTTCAAAACCCTTGGATTTTTTCAAATCTTCCTAAGGCAAACTCAATTCTCCTAAGCCTTAGGCTGACATCCCTTGGCCCACAGGATGCCGTGGGATGTGGGTCCCCAGGAGATGAGTCAGCAGGTTTGCAAAAGGAGTTGGTGTGGCATTTCCATTCTGAATCATCCCACCCTGAGTGGATGAGCCTGAGCTGCCAACTCAGCAGCTACTCTCAGCCCCGTGAGCAGACAGGAGCTCAGTGGCTAGGGACACAGCATCCTCCTGCTCACACTCACACAAGTTGGGTCTCTCACCCCAAGGCCCATTCCCCAGCTCCTCTTTGGGACAATGCCTTCAACAGCATCCAGCAAGAAGCTTGATTTAAAAAAAAAAAAAATGCTTGCTGGTAAATAATTCAGCCTCAGTTGATGGATACCATGCTCTTCTGAACCATTCCTAAGCTCTGCCCCTGACTTGTTCTTGGCCTGTAAGTCCCAAGGACAGAAAGGCCCTGACAGGCAGGCCCCACACCCAGGAGGCTCCTCTGCTGCCTTGGGCAGCTGGCTGACTGCCAAATGAGTGAAGCCTGCAGTGACAACAATGGGTGTGTCAGCTCCACTTCACAACACAGGGCAAGATGGGTGTCCCAGGGAAGGTAGAGCGCCTGCATGCACAGAGGCCCAGCATGCATGCTGACAGGGGCAGTGGCTGCCAGGCCAAGGAGGCCCCAGTGCCTGGGGCCGGATCTGTTAAGAGGTTAGAGTGCAATGAAGTCCCCTGTGCATGTTAACGGACCCTCCTTTGGATTCTGTGTGCTTATTGGAGACAGATGAATTAAGATGAAGTGACCGTGATGCAGGCGCTTGCTCTGGAGGTGTGAGTGGTACATGCAGAGACCACCCCCAGGCGGGCAGGTCGGTGGGTGGGAGAAGTGTTTTACCTATATGACAGGGACCTGGAAGCAGGTGCGTTTCAGTTATCCCATGAGACCTGCTCAATTACGGACTGTCAGAGGAGAGAGCAGAAATGACACACAGTCAATCCCAAATGATACCTGCCAACGCCCCATCCTGCCTGCAGAGCTGTGTCCCTCTGGAAGCAAGCAGGGGTCCTTGCTGCGCCGGGGACTGGGGCAGCTGTTTCTCAAAGGCAGGTGGTGTTGGTGTGTGACTGTGACACACACAGAGCAGTATGGACACCTGGTTGGCTCGGGGATGGGAGAGAGGTTAGCCTTGGGATAGGAGGCGAACCACTCAGCCCTGCCCTCACAGTCTAGTCTCAGTATCGCTGCCAGGTTGTGGGGACAGAGCCACCAGCACTCGCCCAGTAGGGGGGGTTAGCAAACAGCTGCAGTGGTCCCTCTGCCCAGCAGTTTCCAGCTCCACGCAGAGTCCAGACTCCAGCTCACCTTGGATCTGATGTTTCTGAGCTGCCGGGCAACACAGGATCGGTCTTTCTTCAAGAAGTCGGGGTTACTTTTAGATTTCATTATATCTGAAAGAACAAACAGATCCATTACCTTTGTTTTCTAAAACTCTCTGGAATCAGGCTGAGTGTTTAAGCATTTTCCAAGCTTATCACTGCAGCATATTTACAACATTTCTTTAAATAATACAAAGGGGATTCAAAGCCAAGGACCATTAACACACATTAGGTCTTTTGAACCGGAAAATGCATGTGGGCCCAGTGCATTGACAAAAGCCCCAAGCAAGGTCTCTGGTCCACCCTGGACTTCAGCACCAAGCGGACCAAGGGTCCCCACTATTTACTGGCTCCCACCTTCCTCCTGGTACACAGCACTGTTGTGAAACAAGGCCAAGGCCATGTCCTCACTGCCTGCCCACAGGACAACAGTCCATTAGATTGTAAAAATGTCTGCTTAGATGCCTGTCAGACAGACATATACTGGGTTGTACCATACTATAAACCTATCCCGTGCATGAGGAGACTGGGTCTTGTGGGGGTTTTTTTGTTTTTGTTTTTTTTTACTTTTCAACTGAAAAAGAAGGTGTGATTTATTGTTTACTTGTTATACTCAGCCAAAACTAAGAATAGAACTAGTCCAGAATGTCAGGTCCAGGGCAAAGGACCAACAGGGACTGTTGTGGTGTGAGTAAGACAGGTCCCTCAGACCTTGGCAGTCAGATGGTGAAGTTCTCTAACCAATGCGAGGCATGCTCCCAGCAGCTTGTAGCAGCGTCCTCCACCTCTGGCACCCATAGCCCTGGACATGTTCCTGGCCTTCACGTGTGCACAAGCCCAGGATCCCTAGACCTCTGTCTTGTCCATCTGTGACACTTTGGTCTGCTCATTTGCCTCTTCCTCCACTTGGCTCTTACAGTTGAGAGGTTTCTAGAAAGATGGTGGTAAGGCCAGGAGTGGTTTTGTTTTGTTTTTAAAGAGGTGGGGTTTTGCTGTATTGCCCAGGCTGCTAGTCACAGATGTGATATCACTGCTGATCAGCACAGGGGTCTCAGCCTGCTCCATTTCTGACCTCACATTTCAGCCCTGTGCAAGCAACCTGGCAGTCCCAGCTCCTGGGAGGTCACCACACAGATGCCTGACTGGCACACTGTATGACAGCCCAAATCCCGCGGGCTCCAGCATCCTCCCCACTCAACCTCCTGAACAGCTGAGCTGACAGACCACTCCTGGCTGCTTCATGTATTTATGGATCTCTTTCTGTGTCAAAACAAAAACATCTACCTTAGGCGTCCTCAACTACAGTCTGTGGGCCACATGTGGCCTGCTGAGGACATTTATCTGGCCCGCTGGGTGTTGCTGCCGCTGCCTGTCCTGCTTAGCAGCCAACTCATCCTGGGGCCTGCAGTCCGGCCCTCCAACAGTTTGAGGGACAGTGAACTGGCCTCCTATTTAAAAAGTTTGAGGACCCCTGACTACCTGAACTCTTTTGACAACTTTTAAGAACAATATTCTATTGGGTAGCAATGCTATAGTTTAGACCAGGCGTCCTCCAACTACGGCCCATGGGCCACATGCAGCCCACCTAGGACATTTATCCGGCCTGCCGGGTGTTTTTGCTGCTGCTGCCTGTCCTGCTTAGCAGCCGACTCGTCGCGGGGTCCGCAGTCCAGTCCCTCCAATGGTCTGAGGGACAGTGAACTGGCCCCCTGTTTAAAAAGTTTGAGGACCGCTGGTTTAGACAATCCTCTGTTTGATGCCTAAAGACAGAATGCAATTTTTGGCTCTTCTAAACAAATGCTCAGGTAACTACTTGAACATTTCTATATACCTGGTTTATATACTTTCCCCACATTCTAAGTCTTCCCCTCCCCTTGTCACCTGGCTCCTAGATATCTTCTTCAGGAGCAACCACCGTTATCATTTTATTACTCTTCTAGACCTGGCCTATCATTTGATTTTAAATTTTGTCACACCCTGTCTGACTGCTTCCCAGAAGACTGGAATTGAGACTTCCCTCAGTAATGCAGATGATCTTTTCTAAAAGTATCCATCAATGCAGCCATCATCCCTATTCCTTGGCTAGCTGACAGATCAACATGACGATCAGATGAAACATGTATTATCTGAAAGTGCTTGAGAAAATGGTAGGTCTTCAACTTCTTTGCCATCTGTTGTTTTACATGGCTACCTAAATGCTTGTGGCCAACAAAAGAACAAAAAGAAGGATCAGCCATGCTGTTCACCTCAGAATGCAGGGTGCTTGCCCCCTGCCCCATCCCATGAACTTCCATGGACATTATGCAAGATCCCAGGGTCAATCAGCTGCTTCAACTCAGCTGCTGAGCTCTTCAGGAAACAGGTAAATGAGACTCATCGTTACTATAAAACATGCGCTGGTAGTGTGGCTTCTCCCTGAGCACGCAGCCTACACCTGGCAGAAAGGCTGTCTCACTAGTCCTCAGCACTGCACCCCCCAGTCCAGAGGGGCTGGGGCTGCTCTGAACCAAGCATAACCTGCAGGGCGCAGCCTGGGCACGTACCATATCCTGACACAGAGGGGCTCTCAGGTGATTTCTCCCCCAGTGCTTCTGTTGCAGCCTTGAGCTGTTCTTTCAATCTGCTGACGTCACAGTCGGCCTTTGCCTTTGCAATACTGAGCTCTGTGTAGATGTCTTTGTACTTGTCACTGGCATACTTCTTGTCCTTGGGAAAGGAAAATAAGCCAACAGCAGTTATAGCCAGGGGAGAAGAGTGACGTGGAACTTGGCCAGGCCCCAGGGCTGACCACCTGGCCCTCACCTCACCTCCATCTTCCAGCAGAAGAAATCCAACATAAGGGAAACAGCAGGGGATTAGGACACATGCACAGCAGGAACCCCCCATCAGAACAATGTGGAAGTGTGCAGACCCAGCAAACGAAGGACTCCCTGGCCAGCCTGGTGTGGCCGTCAGCCTAGAAAACCCTCTCTGGACTTTCTGAATGACTAAATGGCCACCAAGGACTCCGTCATTTCCCTCCCAACTCCAGATGTTCCCTGCAGGAGCCAGTGGCTAACCTTGCTCAGGTCGCCTCACTTCACAGGACTCATCTCTTGGGCTCCATTAATCCCACCAGAGCACATGAGAAGCACTAACCAGGCAGCAGGGCCACACATGTGTTTCCATGCATCTGCTTGCTGAATGATGTCTACTCTAGAATAGCCTGTGCTCAGCCTCAGGCCTGTGCGTTCAGGAGACATGTGGCCTAGAGCTGGTCCCCAGACCTGCCCTCCCATGGAAAAGCGGTCTTACCCGCAATGCTGTCTGCAGCTCATCCTTGAGGGAGCTGATCTCCTGCTTTAGGTACTGTATTTCTGACTCCTTAACCCTCAGTAAGACCTAGAATGACAGAATCAGGGATTGACAAACCAAAGACCAAAAATCGAAAGGCAAGCAGATTCCCACCCCCTCCCCATTCCCCAGGGCCCAGCTGTAAATATAATTTAAATAGCTTTCAAAGCTACAACTTATATATAGAAATAGAAAGAAAGAGGAAAGAAACTGCTATGATTCTATCCAGGCATGGTGGATCACGCCTGTAATCCCAGCACTCTGGGAGGCTGAGGGAGGAGGATCACCTGAGGCCAAAAGTACAAAATAAGCCTGAGCAAGTGGAGACCTGATCTCTACAAAAAAATAGAAAAACAGCCAGATGTGGTGTCAGGTGCCTGCAGCCCCAGTTACTGGGGTAGCTGAGGCAGGAGGTTCATTTGAGCCCAGGAGTTTTAACTCTATCTCTACTAAAAACTTTAAAAATTGGCCAGGCGTGGTGGTGTGTGCCTATTGTCCCAGCTATAGGACTTGAGCCCAGGAGTTGGAGGCTGCAGTGGGCTACAAGCAGCCCACTGCCCCCCAGCCTGGCCAACAGGGCAAGACCCTGTCTCTAAAACATAAATTAAAAAAATAAAAATAAATGCTGTGATTTACCCCCCCAGCCCCCGCCGCCATGCTATGACACCCCCACCCCAGCCTGGGTGCTGTGTGCTGAACCTGACCAGCTACTTGTCTACAGGACTCAGCATCAAGGCTCAGGAAACACATTATGGAAACCTGACAAACTCGCTCAGCCTCTTCTGCCCATCTTTGTGGTAAAGTACTCATTTAGTATGAGACATTTTAAAATGAAACTTAACTGAATAGAGAGAACTCTAAATGCTTTCTTATAAAGACACTTTATATACCAGAATCAATCTTTCTGAGATAAAGCAAACCTCTGGGCCCTGAGAAGTAGGTGTCAGGTAACCTTCAAGCAGCTGCAGCCCCATCTGCCTACAGGTGATCCTTCTGGTCGGGCAGAGTCTGTGGTGTGGTGGAGCTCCGCAAACCCACAGCATCAGAGGGGCCTCTCCACCTGGCCCCCGCTCCACCCAGCAGCTAACTGCTCCTTTGCCTTCTTGGGCTACTTCAGTCTTTCCATGCTGTTCTACCCTTGCTGTCTCACAGCCTGTCCCTCCCACAGTCCCATGAGTGAGGGGCCACTCCACACTCCCCTCAGGTCCCATGAGGTACAAAGCTAGGCAAAGCAGGACCTGGCTCCCACTGGTACCTCCAACTCATAGGCATCCTTGCCCTGTGTGAGGGGTGACCCAGCAGCCTCCCCGCCGCCATCCCCGGTCAGCAGCGTCCGTAACCGTGTAATCTCTGCAGCCAGGCGGTTGTTCAGCTCCTGGGGGCAGCAATACAACAGTGACACTCCACAGAGCTGCCTGGGGCCAAGTCACACGATGAGGCCTATGAGGCCTGGGAAGATCATTTCCTACCGACAGTGTGCAGCGGTCAGGCACTGAGCATAGGGTATGGGCAGTGTCTGTGCTGCTGGCGTGTCTGAGACTGGGGGACTGCCTGGCCTGCATCATGCAGCCTCTCTCAAGGCCTCTGAGGATGCTGCTGCAGAGAGGTGCGCACAGTGTGCAGCTAACAACCCTTCAGCCTTTTCTGTCATGACTGCTAGATCACCTGTGCCATGGCTCATCCCACGTGAGCCCCTGCAGCCCCACCCTGCCCCTTTTCCTCCCACTTTCTGGACTTCCTGTCTGACTAAGGCCACTGCAGTAACTGAGTGGATCCAGTCCTGCCTGTGAAGTGGCCATGACCCCAGGGAATTCCCAGGTGGGTGTGAGATTGCGTGCCCAGCACCAAGGGCAATGCTCACAGGCAGGGTAGGGCAGAGCACCATTTCACCTGGTCCCCACAGAAGGGCTCACGATGTGCCAAACCTAACTCAGCCAGGATTTCAATGCATGCCAATTTTCCAAGGAGTGGGCAAATTTTAAGAGAACAATTTGACAAAAATAAATGTGAGCAGGAGATAGCCCTCCCTTGAGCAGCTTCAGAACAGTCCCCACTCTGGGGAAAAGAGATCTCCCATGTAGGGACAAGCCTCCCAGGCCCTACCTAGCAAGGACAGGACTCAGAAGCTCGAAAGCATGTTAGGACAACTCAGTGCCTCAGGAAGGCTGAAGTGAGAGGGACTCTACAGTTAGCATAGTCAGCTTGTGTAGTAGGCGAGTTTCTGTTCACACAGAATGACATCAGACACACCAGGTGACACCAAGCAGCCCTTCCAGGCCACATCAAGGTGCAGCCTGGCCACAGCTCCCAGGTGGGCTCACCTGGTTGTGGGCATTGAGCTCCTGGTTCTCACGCTGGCACTGCCGCAGGGCCTGGCGCTCGGCCTCCAGTGCCTGGGCCAGGTGGGCATTCTCCAGGCACTTCTGTGAGTACTGCTCGGATAGCACCTCTAGTTCCCGCTTCACCGACTGCAGCTCCTCCCTGCAGAGAAGGCCGTGCTCATGCCTCTGCCCACACCAGAACCCATTTGAGGGTGGACCGCACACACAGAGGCCTGGCCCACCCTGCTGGCTGTTCCTACCTGGTGTACCCACTGAGACCAAGGGGCACCTCATAGCACTAGCCCTGTGCCCCAGGCTCCCCTTATAGGCCTGCAGCCAGTGCCTCTCTGGGTTCCAGCCCATCATGCCACACAGACCCCCATTTCTGGGAGAAGTCAGATGTGGGACTCTCTTCTGACTGGGGATTTATTTTCAGTGTCCAATATAGCCAGAACCAGGCTCTGAAAGATGCAGAAAGTCGACTACATGAGGCTGCTCTGGCTACCCTGGATGGAGAGAGGTGGTCCAGGAATAGGAAGCTTCTAGACAAGCCACTCCACCCCAGCTGACGGGAGTATGAGTCTCTACAGCCATGTTTTTCAACCTCTTTTATCTCACAGCACACTTGAACCTATAGTTAAACTTCTAAGGCACACTTAAATTATACCAATCAAAAAAAGATTTAAAAAAAGAAAACTGTGCTTTGAACTTCTTTCGAAAATAATTGAATGACTTTCAACATTTTCATGGCACACCTAAGATTCTCTTGTGGCACACCAACTGAACATCACTGGTCCAAAGGATGCCGTCAGGCTGCCAAGAGCTTGGCCCAACTGTGCCACCTGCTCCTGAGAGGCAAGGCCCTGGCTTCTGACCCTTGTAGAGACTCTGGCGAGTCTAAGCATGGCACAGCTGTCATAGTCCAACCCCAGGGCTTCTGGCAGTGTCAGTTCTACTGAAGGGTAAAAATCAGCATCAGCTATTCTGGGCCACCCTCATGCCCAGGCAGAGAGACTCAGTACACATGTGGTTTCTACAGTAAAGTGCAGTGATCGTGGTCACTCTGCCGACATGCGGTGAGGGAATGCCAGCTACCAAGCCTGCCTGCCGGCTCCTACTGGGCTGCTAAGGCAGCATCTGCTGCTGGAGAACAGCTCCAAACAAGCCAGGATCTTCAAATTCTGCTTATTGTATCTTGTTCTTTGGATTTTAGGGATTAGCCTTTGTTTGATATAAGAAATCCCAGGGCTATGTCCTGCCGTTGGAGACAAGGGTGGTCTGAGCTGCCATAGGTCCCCAGCCAGCCCCCCACCAGCCTCCCGCTGGCCCCATCTCCCACTCAACAGATATTGCCGCCTCAGGCCTTCAACATCTGAGTTGACACTGCTAATCTGGGACCGCTGGGTCTTCTCCAGCTCCCGTTCCATCTCTTCCCGGTGTGCATTTTTCATGGCTTCAATGGCTGCAAGTAAGAATGAGCATTAAGTACTACAAGGCTGTCCTCCTGTGACCAAGGCGAGTTCCACAGAAGGGCAACACGTGCCCACAGTTAATGCTTCATCTGTCAGCAGTCAGTTTCTGTGCAACAGGCTGGAGAGTCACAACCAGCTCTTTGAGAGAGATGCAGGCTGAGAGATGTAGGCACTTTTGTTTTGGTTTTCCTTTTTTTGGTGTTACAAGAAAACCAAACTGATTAAACAAATGTTGGTGTTAAATTCAAACCTAAGTTCATAAATTAAGCAACCTGGGAGCAGGTGTATTTCCTCCTTGGCACTTAGTAACAAAGTGCCACCAGTAACAGTGAACTACACAAGGAATGCACCACCTGATGGGGGAGACTGGGCTTGCCCAGGGAGTACATCAGCCGTCAGGAGTGTCTCGCCAGGCAGAGTTCACAGTGTCTTCATGCTAACGGGCACCCCAGAGGAGGTGGGCCCATACTGACAGGTTTCTGTCAGGGGGAAAGCCACCATTTGGCCACTGAGGCTGAGGACAGCCCCTCACATGTGGCCGGCTGCACCAGGAGTCAAGGGGGGCAGGAGTGCTGATTCTTGGCTGGACATTCTCAAAGGGCTCCTAAAAATCAGCCCTAGAGAGAAGCGTCAAAGAAGAATCTTAACTCTCAAGACAAAAGGCAATTCAAAGCCTAGTCCTTTCTCACTGTGGCCGCCCTGGCTCACCTGAGATGGTAGCTGCTGTCTCCTCAGCTAGGAGGCGGTCTTTCTCTTCCCGGAGCTTCTCCAGCTCTCGCTGGTGCTGCCGCTGCAGATCTTCGATCTTCTTCTGGTGTGTTTCTTCCATCGCTGCAAATCCTCGCTCACATGTAGCCTGCAAAATGCAAAAGGCTTGGCGAACTTCTTCCTTCGCCTCTTAAGTCAGGCACTTGTGCCAGCTCTGCACAGCCCAGGTGCCACCAACATTCACTAAGCAGACCCCATGGTAAGTTCCCTGCGGGTGGGACAGGTTCTCTCGAGCCATCTGGAAATTCTCACTGATGCTAGCAGAGCATCTAGAAAACAATGTTCCCCCTCCATAAATTCTGTATTTTATTTTTGCACCTATTCTGAGCCGTTCTTCACGGGAAGGGCTGGTATGGGGGGTGGGGAGGGGCTGCAGTGAAATTTAAATAAGCCAATCCTAGACCTTCCAGTGTCGATGTCAGGCAGAACACCTTGGAAAGACAGAGAACAAAGCACAGACACAGAGGCTGGTGTTGCCTGGCTTAGATGGACACAGCGAGAGGCTCTCCATGCCCGTCAGCAATAGTGCTGAGGGATTTATGAACTGGAGAGAGGTAGGGCCACCCTGCAAGTGGTAGGTAGCCTGGTGGTACCAGCTGAACTCAACCACCCCACACGGTGGGCTGGGGGTACGTACAGCTATCGCTGGGAGTGGGGGCCCTGCTGCTAGCCAGCTGGTAGCCTGACTGGCCACTTAACTGCGCAAGTGTCCACTGAGCTGAGAGAGTGAGGGTGTGCTGAGTGATCTCACTTCTAACCTACGTCATCTTTCTTCCTTTTTCTTCCAAAGGAGAATAAAATGCACCAATTAGTGCTCCTACCGCGAACTTTAACAAAACAGAAGATCTGCTTTCCAAGCTTCTCTGTGCCTCATCACACCTTGAAGGACAAAGGTGCATCCTAACAAGAGAGCAAAGAATCTCCCCCACCACCATTGGGGAGCCTGGGCCTGGACACGGGACCTGAGCTGCGCAGGTTGACAGAGCAGGTGGCGTGTGCATGGCTGCTGGGGAGCATGCAGCTACTCCGAGCACAGAGGCCCTTTCTGTCTCAAACTCCCACAAGCTCCACTTCAGTGCACAGAGCAGGCTGTTGGCTGAGTTCTAAGAAGTGGAAGAATATGGGCATGTCCTATCCCACACAGTATGGCTCTCCACTGCAGGTTCCCAATCCCACTTTACTTGGCCAATCTTCCTACACATGGATTCAAGAAAGGAGAGCAAGAAATCAAATTGTCATGGCTGATGTCTCTACTGAGCCCCAGAGTCAGCCTGGGCCCCTAATGAGAGCCCCAGGCAGGATTTCCAAACAGCCAGATATAGTCCGGACTTTACCACTCCTACTGCAGGGGAGCAAATGCTTCAACGCCTGTCCACTGCCAACTGGGCACCCCACGGGGACCAGACAGCAGCGTTTAACCCAGCGGAGCAGCTGCGGGAGTTCTGGGCTCTGCCTCCTGCCCTCCAGCTCCAACACTGATCCCTTTCCTCCCTTGCTTTGTTCCTGTGTGGCTTCTCAGATAGCACACTTAACTAGTAGCTTTTACGCATCTTATTTTGATTTAAATGTATTGAAACATATGAAGACAATGGTCAAAACTAATAAAAACGCTAAAGTTTCTCTAAAGGCCCACTTGCTTCCTTGGAGAGAATGTATATATTAAAAAATAATCTGGCTGGGCGCCTGTGGTCAAGCGGCTAAGGCGCCAGTCACATACACCTGAGCTGGCAGTTTGAATCCAGCCTGGGCCTGCCAAACAATGAAGGCTGCAACCAAAAAATAGCTGGGCATTGTGGCGGGCTCCTGTAGTCCCAGCTACTTGAGAGGCAGAGGCAGGAGAATTGCCTGAGCCCAGGAGTTGGAGGTTGCTATGAGCTGTGATGCCACAGCACTCTACCCAGGGCGACAGCTTGAGGCTCTGTCTCAAAAATAAAAAAAAAGAAAGAAAAAGAAAATAACTGATCTGTGGCTCAGGACCTGTAGCTCAACAGCTAGGGTCCTGGTCACATATACCAAAGATGGCGGGTTCGATCCCAGCCCAGGCCCGCCAAACAACAATGACAACTGCAACCAAAAAATAGCCAGGCATTGTGGCAGGCACATGTAGTCCCAGCTACTTGGGAGGCTGAGGCAAGACAATTGCTTAAGTCCAAGAGTTGGAGGTTACTGTGAGCTGTGATACCACAGCACTCTATCAAGGATGACATAAGACTCTGCCTCAAAAAAAAAAACCCAACAGCTGATCTGTATACAGTTTTTTAGAGATGGATCTTGCTATGTTGCCCAGGCTGGACCCAAACTCCTGGGCTCAAGCCATTTTCTCACCCCAGCGCCCTGAGTGGCTGGGACAAGTACCTGCCGCAAAGACTTCTAATCATCCTTGGGACCAAAAAAAGCTCCTCAATGACTTCCACGCTAAGTTGTGGCATCTAAAGTGGGACTGTCAGGTCAAGAGCCCACTTCTCTGCCCAGGCAGAAGTCTGCAAATGTGGTGGCTATTGGCCAGGCTTTAAGTGCTATCTGGCTCTAAGTTCTAAAGGTCTGAAGGGGCTGATGAGAACACAGCACAGGGTGGAGGATGCTGTGCCGTGGTGGCACCAAGCAGCATAAAGCGGGCTGTGTGCGAGGCCTGGAGGGTCCATATCCAATCCTAGCACAACCTTTGGCCAGTTTCCAACATGAGTAGCTATTTCTTCCTGCTTCTTTGCTGACTGATGGCATTATACCACCTGCACTGGGCCTCATCTGTGGCCAGGCTGACCAACCTACAATAGCCCCCATGGACACAGCTCTTGTGTGTACAAATAGGAAGCAGGTCATCAGCATGGGCATCATGCCCAGACACCTGCCCACAAGGAAGGCTGCTGGGTGCTCTGTGAGGAAAGGCACTAGGGAGTATGTCTAGGCTTTCAGAGGCACACCTGGCCCATGTGGACACTGCTCTCAGCACACTGAGCAAAGCACGGCCACAGACACACTTTAGAAAGCAGCTGCCGAGATTTTTTCAGAGTCCACAATGGTGTGGGGCAAGGCAGGCACTCCTGATGCCTCCTGCTGGCCCCACAGCCCTGCTGTCATGTGACGTTAATCCAAGAACTGCCAGCTCACTGCATGCATTCCTTTTTCACTCATAGCCAGAGAAATAAAGTGCTGGGAAACAAGATCCCTAGTGTTCCACAGGACAGTGGCCATGGGGACAGTGTATACAGGACCAGTATGGCAGCTGCTGGTGAGCCAGGAGCTCACTACAGGCACACCTGGGGAGCAGTGTTGGCTGAACCCTTGTCCTGCTCAGCTATACAAGCACTGGAGCTCGAGGGGCCTGGGCATGTACTAGGATAGTTTCCAGCAGGAAGAACATGTGTCACAGGTACTAGGGCAAACTTCTGAGGCTAACCAGGGCCCCAAAAGCTCAAGATGATAATGCGTAGACAGCCATACACATGATGTGGCCTGTGCTTACAAGGCTCCCACACTGCTCTGGGAGTCACCTTTGTGTGCCAGGGCTTCAGGCAGAGTGTGAAATGAGGTGGGATGCAGGGCAGTCCAGGGGAAAGGCCACTTTCTAGAGCTTCAGAGAAGGGAACAGGAGTGGCTGGACACGGTGCTATGTAGGAAAGCCCTTTTTATCAGGTGCCCGTCCAAGGCCAGCTGCTCACGGAGAGCTGGGGTGAGAGACAGATCATCAACACTGTCCTGCAAACATTCCCATCTGCTGGGAAAACCCTATTCCACTCTCCAAGACTATCAGGAGGAGACTGCCCCTCCAAGGAGGCCTTGGGTCTGCACTAGGACAGGGGGTGTTTGTGGAAAACAAAAAGGAAGTGAGGCTGGTGGGGTGGGGGTTGCTGTGGTGAACAGGAGGGAGGTGATGAGGCTACACTGTCCTTTCCCCAGCCCCGCCTGCCCTCTTGCCGTCTCTCCTGCCTGGTGGGTGATGCTTGGGGGATGTTAAGCCTGTGGCCCAGGCTCTACTCTAAGACCACCCTGTTGCCAGCAAAGGGTAGACAGCGGCCCAGTGAGGTGTGGGCAGTGGTGCGGCCTCTTAGTTCTGCTAGCACAGTAGCCAAGGGCCAGCACCCAGCCTCCCATCACGAAGGACAATCTGCTTTACAAATCAAAGGATGCACCAGGACCTTAAGGCTCTCAAAGTCCCTCTGGTACTTCTCCTGCAGTGTGGCCGCGTCACCCTCCAGGTCCTTATGGCCCAGCTCCTCCCGCATAGCATTCATCTGGGCCTCCAGCTCCTGGATGCGCTCCCGCAGCCCCGTCATGGAATCGGCCTCCCCTTCCATGGCCTCCCCGTGGGTGGAGAGGGCTGACAGGGCCCTGGGGTGCTGGCCCTGGTGGAGGCGGAGTGTCTCCTGCAGGCAGCGCAGGCTCTGCGAGCAGTGCTCTTGCAGGGCCCGCAGCTCCTCCCCGTGGATGGCCTGCAGCTCCTGGATCTTAAGCTGGAACCTGTCCTCCAGCGTCTGCATCTGTACCACATGCTGCCGCTCCATGTCCTGTCTGTCTCTGACAGAGGCATCCAGCTGGCTCAGCACCCGGCTGCGCTCAGCCTGCAGTGAGCTCTGGGCCCTGTTCAGCTGCTCTGCCACACAGCGCATCTCCTTGGCGTACCTGCCCTGCAGGGCACACATGCTCGCACTGTGCTTGCTTTCCACCTCCTCCAGACTCTGCTGCTGCTGGTCCAGCTGGGCCGCCTTGGCCTTGAGCTCTGTGTTTTCCCTTTCAATGACAGCAATCACTTCCAGGTACTCGCTCTTCTGCTTACGGAGAAGGTCTTCGTACTCATCCCTTAGAACCCTGACGGCTTGGGCAGGCTCCAGGCAGAAGGTGCCCCCAGTCAGCCGGGACTCCTTACAGACCTGGAGCTCCTTTTCATACTCCAGCCGGATCCTGCAAGCTGCATAACACACCTGAGCCTGAACAATTGCATCTTGTACCAGTAAAGAGGAATACTGACCCAGGCCGCCCAGACAAGTGCTATATGAGAGAGTCTGGGACGCCTGAAGCAGTTTCTGGCAATCTCTCAGAGCTGCCGCAGGTGGGAGCGATGGTAAAGAGGCGGCTATCTCCTCTAAGATGCTGGCCTTCTCCTTTAGCTGCTGGGCCAGCTCTTCCTGAATAGCCACCAGGGCCCTGGAGCTCTGGGCAGATGACTGAAAGGGCTCCTGGGGGCCAACTGAGTCTTGGCTCAGCACTTCTGAGGGGCTCAGGTCCCAGGATGCAGGTACAGCATTGCCTGCTGGAAGCCTGAGGGACTCTGAGACCTGCCGCATCACCCTCTCAAAGTCTGGGGTCTGATAGGCGTCTAGGACCTGCCGCAGGGCGCACCGGTGCTGCTGTAGAGCCGTCTGGGTCCCCTGCAGCGTCTCCTGGACACTCTGCAGCCTGCGGCGAAGTGACTCCCGCACAGATTGTGCGGCAAAGCTGAGCTCTGCCCTGACCCACGTGGCGCTGGCCAGCACAGGAGCCAGGCCCTGTGGGGCGCTCTGCTGTCCACCTCCTGATGCAGAGACTGCCTCGCCTCCCAGTGTCCCCAGGCGCTTCCTCAGAGACTCAACCTGACTCCAGAACTCACCGTCCACCAGCACCTTCTTGGCCCAGGCATCGGCAGGAGCCCCAGTAGAGACCGTGGTGCTCTCAGACTCCAGCAGCAACTGTCCTGATTGAGGAATCTCGTGGAGAACATGGGAGATATCTGATGTGGTGTTCTTCAGAGAGTCTGCTATTTGACTGATCAGCGAGGCCTCCAGAGCAATTTGTTCAGAAAGGAGCCTCACCTGCTCCTGCTCAGTCAGCCGCCAAGGAGCTGGTACTCTGCTCCCTGTGGAGTCACCCTCCTCCAACTGGGCACCAGCCCCACTGTCAGCCGAGGCTGGCCAGTGTTGTAGGGCCTGGATGGCGCTGACCAGGGCACCCTCCATACTGACCAGGGAGGCAGCACACACATTCTCCTCATCTTTCTGGCCAGCCCTCAGCAAAGATGTCAGCTGCTCTCGGCAGTTTTCCAAGTAGGTCAAGGCCTGACTGTTTTTCACCTGGAAGTCGCCAAGCTCCCCAACATGACCTTCGACCCTCCTGGACCTCTCCTGCCTCTCCTGCTCCAGTTGGGAAGTCAGTGCTCCGACCTGGAGCAGGCTGGTGTGGAGCTGCTCACGCAGCTGGGCCTCGGTGCCAGCCCACTGGTGGTGCAGTGCCAACAGCGCCTCCTGGCTCTGGCCCTGCTGGCTCTCTAGCCGGATGGTCACATCTTTGAGTTTCTCTTCTGTGACGTACAGCTTGGTCTCCAGGGAGTGGATGATGGAGAGATACGTCTCAGAGTCACTGCTGGCAGGCAGCGTGCTGGGTGCAGGCTCTGAGGACATGCTTTCCTCTGAGGGTGACCGGTCCTGGCTGGTGTCAGAAGATGTACTGCTGGTCCATGTCTTCTCTGACCCTTCAGGGTGGACGTACCTCTGACACTGGATTGTGGAGAAACGAATCCTCTGTCTTTTGACCCCAGGTGCCCCCTGGTCAGTTCTGCCTATGCCATGTGGGTGCCCCTCCCTGTCAGGCACTTCTGCCAACTTTAGGAGCACCAGGCTCTCTTCCCCACCAAGGCTACTGTCACCACACTCCTCCCCTGGGATGGTTCCCAGGTCCTCCTCCTCCTCAAGTCTTGTATGTAGGCAGCCCAGAGGTGCCACAGTGACTTGAAGCTGTTGGCCCAAGAGCAAAATGCCATCTCCTTCTATTTCTTCTTGGGCACTCTGTGTCTCTTCCACATCCTTTGAAGATTCATTTGCAAATTTCCTTAAAATCTCTTCCTTTGCCTGAAGCTTAATTTCTGTTTCCTCTAAGCTGCTCCCCAAAGCAACCATTTTAACCAAAGCCTCATTGAGGTCTTGATTTTTCTTCTCCAGGACTTTCCTGTGTACTTCCTTGATGCACTCCAGCTCTTCCTCCTTCTCTCGGAGCAGCACATGCACACTCTGGAGCTGGCTGGACACCCTCTGCAACGCATGCTCCAGGCGCTGACAGTCCGCCTCCCTCCCCTGCAGCTTCTCCTGGAGCTCAGTAACATCCCCATCAGACGTGGCCACTCGCTCTGTCAGCTCCTGCAGCCGCTGCCTGAGGAGGTCCCGCTCATCACAGAGGCTTTGCACGTGCTCGGCGAGCCTGCAGAGGCTTCCTTCCCGCAATGCCAGCTGCTCCTCCAGCTGGTGCACCTGCTCGCTGCCCTCAAATGAGGCGCTTAGCTTCTCTTTCTGGAGGGCCTCCACCTGCTGGGCATGGCCCTGCAGCTGGTCCTCATAGGCGGTGGCCTTGTCCTCAGCCTCACGCAGGCTCTGCAGCAGCGCCTGCTTCTCCTTCTCACAGCTGTCCAGCAATAGCTCGTAGTTCCTCCGCAGCTTCTCCTCCATCAGTCGCTGCGCCTGCTCACTGGCACCAAGCTGCTGGCTAAGGTCGGCGATGCGCTCCTGCAGCCTCTGTGCCTCCTTCTGCCGGTCCTGCTGCAGCGCCTGCTGTGTCTCCAAGCCTCGCAGCTCCTGCGTCTTCTCCAGAAGCAGGGCCTCAGCACTCTTGAGCTTCTGCTCACTGGCCCGCAGCTGGCCGCTCAATGCCGCCTCGCTGTGTTGCCACTCCTCCAGCTGCTCGCGGGCCCTGCCTTGCTCCCGTTTCAAGTCTGCCTTCAGCTTGGCCAATGCCTGCTCCTTGATGACCAGCTCCGCGGCAGCATTGCTAAGCCGCGCCTGGAGGCTCCGGATCTCGGCCTCGTGGTGCCGGATCGCACCCTTGGCCTCCCCATAGCTGCGTTTCAGGGTCTGAATCTGGTGCGTGATCAGCTCCTGGCGCTGGCACTGGGCTTCCAGCTCACTTTGGAGGTCTTGGTTGACTCTATGGAGCCTCTGCCAGGCACCCGATGGGGAAGTGGCCACTTCAGTCTTAAAAAAACCGATTAAATACTGGTTAGTAACACTCGGGCCTCCCAGTTCTGAGTGTCACATCTCTGGCCAGGAGCAACCACAGAAAATCTCCTTGGTGGGTTTGGTTTTTATCCTTTGTGCAATTTTTTCCCCCATTAAAAAATCCGACAAATAATCTTATTATTTTTTTTTGTTAAGTAGCTGCTTCCAGATAAACAGAAAACATGGATAATAACATCAAAAAACAGCTTTAACTGAACAGCTTCTAGGAGAAATAAATAAAAAAAAACTGAAATGATGGTGCACACTGAGAAGCAAAAGAAGACTCAAGGACAGAGTGTGGCGGGAAGGAGGAAAGGAGGGCGCAACGCGGTAGCGGTCAGCTCTGCAAATGGAAAGTGCAAGGTCCCTTATACCAAAGCCTGAAAAGGCGCAGGACATAAGGGTAAGTAAATGATGTCACTTCCTTCTCAGAAAGGAAGAGAAGGAAGGAAAGTGTGCTGGGACCTGTCAGCAAGGGGACACCCACACTCTCCTCTGCCGAGTATAGCCAGTCCTCCACAGGAACGGGAGGGCTACTCTACCTGCAAGAAGACAAAACAAGGGCAGAAACGTGGAGAAAATCTAAACCAACAAAATAAACAAACCTTTGTGAAATTCAAAATAAGAAAATAAAGCGTGCGAAAAACAAAACAAAACACGAATGAAACGAAACTTCCCCAAACTGAAAAAGCATGCACAAAAGACAGAACCCGAACAATGTGGGGGGACCAACACAGATAGCAGTGAAGTGAGGCAGGACGGGAGCCCGGCCTGCCTGTGCCCCTCTTGGTGCGCTGGCCAGGGAAGCCACAGATGTGACACTCAGTTACATTACGTTCAAACCACACTCTGCCGTCAGCACCCATAAGCTCACCCCCCCAGCACTGCAGTACCCACCCACCAGCTGCTCTTGCTGGCCCTTCACCTCAAAGACTCCTTGCTCTCTCTGACTGATGGTTAAAAGCATTTCCAAAACTCAAAAAGGTGGTGAAAAGTAACAAGTTATTAGCTTAGCAGAAGGTATTAAGACCAACTTTGCCCAGGGACTCACAGGGGCTTCAGTGCAGGCTCATGCAACTACTCAAACCAGACAGAGAGGGAAGTTCCCAGCTTTGTAACGTGCAAAGCCTACTGCTATCACGGGCTGAGTATCCCTTATCCAAATGCTTGGGACAAGAAGTGTTCTAGATTTTAAAACACTTGCATTACACTTAGCAGATGGGAATCCCAAATCTTAACATCTAAAATCAGAAATGCTTCAGTGAGCATTTCTTTTTAGCATAAATATCCTTCAGTACTCAAAAAGTTTTGAATCTTGGAGCATTTTGGATTTCTGATTTGGGGATGCCCACCTGCATCTTTACCACCTGACCTGAAGTTAATTCTTATAGGATAGGGCCCAATCAGGGCTTTAGAGATGCTCTCCACCCTTGGAAGGCCCGAGTGAGAGACCTGCAGAGAGGCCCACCATTGTCACTGCTGGTGCCCAAGGTCTGAACTGGGCCTGGCAGTAACTGCAACGGAGGAAGCTGGGAAGGAAGGTCCAAGGTATATGAGGGAAAAGGAAAGAGAAGGCCCAAGGTACATGTAGCAAAACAAATAGCACCAAGAAGGGCAAGAAGACAGATTAGGCAGAGGGCAACCCAGTGCTACGCGGATGCCTCAGACCAGGCCCAGTGCCTGGGGTGTGAAATGCCAGCCCTCAACCTCATCAGATGCTGGGTCTTTGAAAGCCACAGTGCTCTCAAAGGCCTGCTGGGTCTAAGCCTGCACAGGCAAAGGGCTACTGCTGCAGGAGAGGGAACACAGGTAGAGAGGGCTACTGCTGGGGGGGAGGGAACACAGGTAGAGAGGGCTACTGCTGGGGGGGAGGGAACACAGGCAGAGAGGGCTACTGCTGGGGGGGAGGGAACACAGGTAGAGAGGGCTACTGCTGGGGGGGAGGGAACACAGGTAGAGAGGGCTACTCCTGGGATGGGGAGGGAACAGAGGCAGAGAAGGCTACTGCTGGCAGGGAGGGAACATAGGCAGAGGCAGGACTTGAACTGAGGGCCCTCACTCTAATGCCAGATCTTCAGCCTTTAGGAGAAATAGGCTCTCCAGTCTGGCACCTGGTTTCACCCCTCCCCCAGAGCTAAGTCAATAACCTCCCCGAGGATGGCAGTTCCATGAGGGCAGAAGCATCTCTGGTTTGCCCCAGAATGAGCATAGGGCCCAGGGGTCCTCAAACTTTTTAAACAAGGGGCCAGTTCACTATCCCTCAGGCCACTGGATGGCTGGACTGTGGGCCCTGGGACAAGTCTGCTACTAAGCAGGACAGGCAGCAGTGGCAAAAACACCAGGCGGGCCAGATAAATGTCCTAGGCGGGCTGCATGTGGCCCACAGGACGTCTGGTCTAGAGCAAGGCTAGGCCCTGCCTCGTGACAACCCAGGTTGGCCTCCACTGGCCCATGAACCCAGCTGCTAGCTAGGAGCTTTGGCACAGAGATCCCAGGGAGGTGTGCTAGGAGTGGGCAGTCAGGACTCGAGCTGCAGCCACCTCATCTCCTCACTAGGCACGGCTGGCTGAGTTGGCCCAGGGGTAGGTCATCACATATCTCCCTAAACTTCAGCGCAGGTACAAAGTAGAAAGTGGGGCTGCAGAAAACATAAACAGAGCTAGCCTCCCAGAGTGCTGAGAACTCAGGCCCCAAAGCAGAGCCCAGAGGCACAGCCTGGGGACAGGTGGCCTTGCCACCCGGGTTTTGCTTGTTGCTCTCCTGCCTGGCTGCAAGCTGGAGCATGAGCCCTGCTCTCTGAAGCCCCCGGACCCCACACAGCCCCGCCCACCTACCTGCAGCACATAGCCCTCCCGCGCACTCTGCTCCCGGCCCAAGGCCACTCTCAGCTGGTCCTGCAGGAGTCGGTTCTGCTCCAGAAGGTCTGAGGCCTCCCTCTGGCTCTGCTCCAGCTGTTGACCAAAAGACATTTTTAAAACAAAATGATAATAAAGAAAAGCAGACACAGAACACAAACCCTCAGAGGTATTTGTGAGTGCAGCCAGGCTTCCACACGGAGCCCCTAAACCCCCACAAAGATGAAGCCTGGTCTCCACGTGCAGCACTGAGAACTGTCATCCCAGCTTGAGCTGTCAGCCTTGGTGTCTTCTGGGGAGCCAAGGAGGGCCCTGTCCTTTTCTACCCATGTAACTTCCATACTTGCTCACGGTCCAAATCTACAGGCCCATACATGCTCTATGTCCCATCTTTTCCCCAGGGAACAAGGAGGGGGATGGCCCCATGGGCCCTCCAGTGTCCTCAGCTGCCCACACCTGCCAGCTGGAACTCCCACAGCAGGCCTTACACAGGGACTGTTGTGGCTTCACCTGAAACTACTCCAGTTGACCAGTTTGACATGATGGATTCCACATAAAGTTCTATTTCCAAAAAGGTTCCTACAGTTACTTCAAATAAGACATGAAAACCTACCAGTAAGCTATTTTACACCCCTCTTGCTTTCCACAGCTTCAGAGTCACTCTCTCATCCATCTGCCTCTTCCTCACAGGTTTCCTGGGTACCCACTTGCCACCTAGCTGTGGGGAGGGCCACCTCCCCCATTTCAGGGGCTGTGATAAGTGGGAGCTGAGTATACACAGGCCAGCTCCTCCCAGGGCACTACCAGGCTACTGTAAGGTGGAGACACCCCTGACTTCCCAACACTAAGGACGGACTACTATCTAAAGCACAGACTGCTGCACCAGCTGAACTAGTGTGTGGCCTGCTAACTAGCCCATTCTGGTAGCTTACAGCAATGTAAATTTGAATTGTAATTTTATTTCAACTTGCTTCTTTTGTCAATGAGTGTAGAAAATAAACAGCAAAAGTGTCAATGCCAGTGATAACTCAGCCTCACAAATTTAATAAAATAGGAGAAACACAAGAAGTGTGAGGTCTGCCAGTGTCTGCCTGTTAGCTGCTTATGCAAAATAATACATCTGAAACAGCCTGCTGAAGACTGGGGGGCGGGGCTAAGCAGAAAGTTAACAAAAACCATGACGCTGTACCTCCTCTGCCAGCGCTCTCCTGACATAGGTTTGCAGATCTGGTTTCAGGGTACACTTCCATGAGAACATCTCATGCTACACAGCAGGGGCTGGTGTGTACCAGCTGTGCCCTGGGCTGGAGGACAGGCATGCAGGTGACCTTGTGCCCCTCATCCATGCCTTAGTACCCAGGCATGGCCTACTGCCTGCCATGCCTCCTTGGGTCGCCTGGCTGTCCACAGGCCAGTCACAGAATCCAGGCTTATCTTTGCCTCCAGCTTCCGCCTGCTTAGCCCCCACTGCCCCTAGTGCAGAAGGACATCTGACTCTGCTCACATCTCCTGCCCTTTAATAGGAAGGACAAGGCCTCCACCGTGGGCCCTGCCTCCCCCGTGGGCCACCCCACTTGCTTTCCATCTGGCTCCTGAGTTCTCTCAAGGCTCTGATGACCCCAGCCCGACCCCTGCACAAGCTGGCACACTCCTGCATCTCCCAGCATCTGCCTTAGCATAAGAACCTGCTGTATGTCTATACCCCAAGGAGTCTGCACATCCCTTGAGGGGAAGGACTGTGAGGCCAAACCCCTCGGGCTATGGCTGGGCACACCACCTGCTCAGGAAAGGCTGCTGCAAGGGAGCCTACCCAAGCCATTACCTCCTTCTCCAGCAGAGAGGTCAGCTCGTGAGTGGAGAGCCGGTCTCCTCCATCCTCTGAGGAGGACAGGTGCAGGGGGGCAATGGGCACCTGCTTTTCTTCTCGGAGAGGGGTGGTCTCCACTTGATGCCATCGCTGCTCAATCTCCACGTGGACATTCTGTGTCTTGAGGTCGGGGGCCACAGGCAGCCCTGGGCTCCTGTCCACTTCCATGCGCAGAGCCACATCATCCGTGTCCTGCATCCCGAAGCGCTTGCGGCGCTCTTCCCTCCGCCGTGCACGCTCCCGCTCTAGCTCACCGGTCTCTGCCTCATGAGTATCAGGGGTCCCTATGGCATAAGCCCTCTCCTGAGCCAGGGCCTGCTGCATGGGGCGAAACTCAGCCCAGTCAAAGGTCTTGGAACGGCCCTCCCTTCTCCGCTCCCGAGCTCGGCTCCTCCTCTGCTCAGTGTCTAGCTCCCCAGACTCCGCCTCCTGCTTCTCACTCAGCCTTGGGCAGGTCTCACAAGAAGGGCTGCTCTTGCTCTTTTCTTCCGGCAGGGAGCTGTGAGGCAGGAGGCCAAACAAAGCTTCTGTGAGGGGCAGCTCTGGGGACCCCACCCACCAAAGGACTCAAGCCCTGTTTGGACCACACCCCCTCTTCTACCCCAGCTATAGCCTCCTAAGTGCAAGGGGGGACAGGGACACTATGCCTTTACCCCATTGACCCTCTCAAAGGGTAGGAAAAGAACTTCAGACAGCCTGAGATTTCCAATACTAGCAGGACCCTGTAACTGCAGGGGCGCTGGACAAGGCACATCCTGGTGGCATTGACCCAGGGTGATGGAGCCTGGTGACTCCCACAGTCCACAGGCAGGATGGGGTTGGCCCTGATCCACTCAGGGACAATGCCAAGAGCTGTATCAGGCTGTGTTGTGGCACAGCCCCTGTCCAAATGCTTTGTGAGGCACCTCTGTGCATGTCTGGATTGGGTGGTGGTGACAGAATAGAGAACTAGCTACTTCCCCAGAAAGGCTCAGAGGTTTTAATAAGCAGGTAACGTGATCAGATCTGCATTTTGTAAGCTCATTCTGGCTGCTGGTATGACAGATGGATCTGTCTGAAAGGCTGAGGCCACCTATGGGCAAAGGAGAGAGGTGACCACAAGCCCACAAGGGGGAGGGAGGAGGGGAAAGGAGACTTAGCAATTTGCCACACTGAGGTAGTGATAGGCGGCCAGGGGCACAGTCCACACAGGCTGTACTGATGGGCACATCTGGCTGCCCACCAGCAGCTCAGAGCAGAGCAAGTGCACCTAGGTGTGCCTTCTCTCAGCTTGCCCAAAGACTCCAAGAGAGTGCTTGCCCAAGCAGAGAAGAGTAGAGGTTGCTGATAGCAATTTTGCAAGGAAGCCAGGAACAGATTTGAAGCAAAGGTTTCTAGGCTCTGTGAATAAGCCCCAGAGGCTAAGAGGAGCGGTCTCCAGTCAGGTCCAGGCCCTCAGAAAGGAGCGAAAAGCCACCCAGGGACAGTGAGGGCCAAGGAGGAGATTTAGGGAATATATATGTTTAAATCTGGCCCACAAAGCTCACAATAGAGGCACCTAAGGAAAAGAGAAAGTGGCTGCCACCACCCCCAGGGGCTGCCTAGCAGCAAGCTGGAGAGAACCAAGATGCTGTGGAGTGGCCAGATCTGCCAGTGTCCAGCATGAGACACCGATTTCTGGATGAAAAGTGATCAGAGCGATCTGCACCATCACTGAGTTGACACCTGCTCTGGCTCCCATGGAGGGCAGGCGGGATAGTGCACAGGCAGATAGTGGACAGGGACCACAGGGTCCCACACCTCCCAGACAGAGGAGGCAAGAGAGAAAAGGAAGACCAACAGCTTCTGAAAGCAATCCCACCTTCATGCCTCTGGGGATTTTGTCTTGTAGCTCTAAAAATATTCACATTTTCCTCAAAAAATAAAAGCCTATGTAGGAAGAAAAAATATTAAAAACAACTTAGGGGTAGATGAGCATGCTACTAACTTGTTAAGGCTCTATGAAGTAAGCCAAGCAGAAAGATAATCACCAAGTCAACTTTTTATAGAAACAAATATGTAGTCTCTTCATTCACCCCCGGCCGGCAGTCCCTGAAAGCAGGGAGGTGGGCACTAGAGCACAGCAGGCCACCTCCACTAGACCCATGTGCACAGGGGCATTCTTCACACCTGCCCTGGCATCTCCTAAAGATGACTTCTTCCAGGCAAGACCCTTGATCCACAGCACAGAGCCAGGCCTATCCCTGTGCCCATCTGTGTCCACCCCTGCTGCAGGCTCCATCTGCTGCCACAGCCTAGCAGAGAAACCCAGGGAACCTCCTCACTGGGCCCACCAAGCTTGGGCCTCTGCTCTTGGTGGGAGAGCACAGAGGCAGTGCAAAGGCCACCAAATCATGCGGCAGCGGCACACACAGACAGTTGCTGCACCCAACACCCCAGCTCTCCAAACAGGACCCTGGAGGCAGAAAATAGGAGGCCAGTCCTGGTCCCACTCATGTAGCAACAACTATTAATAGGCAATACTTGTCTAGAAAAGGAATGAACAAGTGACAGACACAGCAAGGAGGACTCTGTGTTCAAAGGAGCCTGGAGCTAGCAGGAAGGAGACAAAGGTCTGGATAAAGAAGGGGACGGCCAAGGCTGCCCCAGGTGTGACCTTATGGTCTACCTGAGGAAGGGTCTGCACCACAGGGCCTGAGAGACATGCCCAGAGGTGCTAGACACAGGGGGTATTGAAGCCTGAGGGTGGGGGAGTGGGGGCAGAGTTCTGGGGTTCTCACTTGCTATTAATATGAAAGCCAGTGTGTTGCTGACTTGCTGACTTTCAGGGAAGGAGGAAGAAGGCTGTGGTGAAACCCAAGGTAGCCTCATAGGGCACCAACACAGGGGGACAGTTTTCCAATCTGGCTTCAGCTCCAAGAATTTCAAAAAAAAACCTCTGCCAGTTGCACGGAAACAGAACAGATATAGGAGTGAAACGAGAAGGAGGTTGAGACACAGAAGTGCCGTGGTGGCCAATGAACACAGTGCCCAGGGCTGCCCTTGCACTGACAGCACAGTGGCCACAGAGCCAACAGATTCACCGGCCGGGCACCCACCAACCAGGATGGAAGCTTCTCTACTGAAGTGGAGCTTCGGTGTAACAGCTCTGGTAACAGGCAGAAGCACGCCCTGCACTGCTACACTGGCCAGGGCAAACAAGGAAAAGGAGCCTGGAGGCAGAAAAACCAGAAAGCCAAAAGGAGGCCAAACAGTAGTGAGACAAACGGAAGAGAGAGAAGCCAGGCTGGGCTGTGGCAGAAGCTGAAGGGCTCCCCCAGCACCTCTGCCATCCTACCTGGTCACATCCGGGGCAGTGGCTGGGTGCACGTGCTTCATGATGGTCTGGATCCAGTTCCGCCGGATTCCAGATGTCATGGCTGACAAGGTGAACTCACCCTCCTTTGTCTACAAAAAGACACACAGTGTTATCAGGGACTGTCCCTTGGAGGTGTCTGCTGACTCCCACCTGCAAAGAAGGCCCCTGCGTTGGATACAACCTGCAAGAAGCAGGGCTGTGGCTGGCAGCCCTCCCAGGAGAGCTCCCTGTGTCCTGCTATGGGGGAGAGGGCAAGGAAGGCCTAGAGTGCAAGACACCACAAAGCTGTGGTAGGGACATGCTTCTATGGCAACGGTCAGCCACGTATCTCCCCTTGAAATGATCAGAATACATTTACTGAGCACATACTATGTACTAGCAGTATACAAAAGGAGTTCCCAGTCTCAGAAGGATGGACAGAAGCCAGCCTGTGCTAAGCAGTGTGAAAGATGCCCATAGACACACAATGGGACAGCGCAGTAAGAGCAGCTTGGTCGTATCGAGAGAAGACAGGGAGACCCACCAGGCAGCTACTACAAACACCCAAGTGATGGGAAGTAAGGCAGTGTGGCAGAGGAGAGGTTAGGCGAGGCTCAGGCTCAGCAGCAGTAAGAAGTGTGGGCAGGGTGTGTCACTGACTGGGGCTGGGGAGACCTTAGAACAAGCCCCAGACTCTAGCTTATATGAGCCAACAGGACCAGCAGCCAAAACAGACAGTGGTGGGGGGAAGCCCATTCCGGTGGGGGTGGGTGGGACATAATAAACACCCAGAGCAGTGTGGCCTCTGGGACAGGACCCAAGTCCCCAAGCAGCCCTGTCCAGCACCTCTCAGAAAGAAGGTATATGGCATGTCCCAGGTCAGTCCCTAGGCCTGATGGCACAGAGAAGACACCAAGTGTGGTTTCTGGCTGGTCCTGCCTTAAGGTTATAGGAAGAACTAGACAGGTTGGCTGCTAACTCTGAACTGTAGTCCCTACCCAGTAGCTGTGAGGGCCGAAGCCTGTGAAGACAGTTTTCGGATGGGCCTTAGCTTGGCTAAGGGTGTAAACATGTGCTGGTATGGTCACAAAGTATAGTACAGACTGACCTGCCCCCCAACCTTGGTTCCCCCTACTCCCAGCTGGGCTCCCTTTCATGAGTCCCCACCGCTGTACTCCTCTCCAGGGCCTGCCCTTCTCCATCCCCAGTATGAACACTGCAGGAGTCTAGCCTCAGTTATCCACATGGACTCTATTTCCCCAGGTACCTGCTGAATTCTCTTCATGGGCCCACCACAGGCTCAAACACACCACAGGCCAGAACTACAGAGGCCTACCTCCAAGCCTGCCCTTGGCTTCTACCAGGCCTCACCATGCTATGGTCTTGGCCCCTCCTCTACCTGCTCTTCCAGTGGTACTCAACTCCTTCCTTCCATGACAGCCTCACTATGCCCACCTGCCTTGCTCCCTTCTATCTATCCTCCACGTCCTAGTGAGCATGTCTCATAGACACATCACCACCTGGTGTCTACCAACACCTTCCAGTGCTTTCCAAAGCTTTAGGGCAAGACCAGCCACCCACCTCTCCACCTGGTCCCTAACCTGCTTCTTTTCTGTGCCACCAGGTCTGGGACACACTGCACACTGGGCCCTCCGGCCATGCCTAGTGGACCCTCCTCCAGAAGACCTCACACTGATAACTTTTTTGAGGACAAGGCAATGCCATGCTTATTTGAGTACCTCAGAAGACTATAGCCTAGTGAGTGAATGAACAAACAAATGAATATGTGAATAAAAACCTATTTCTCTGAGGTTTAAATAATTAAAAAACCAGCTCTGTGTCCGTAGCTCAGTAAGTAGGACACTGGCCACATACACCGAGGATTCTAGCCTGTCCCGAGCCTGCCAAACAACAACTACAACCAAAAAACAGACAGGTGTTGTGGTGGCACCTGTAGTCCCAGCTATTCAGGAGGCTGAGGTCACAAAGAGAATCACTTGAACCCAAGAGTTTGAGGTTGCTGTGAGCAATGATACCACAACACTCTACCAAGGGCGACATATTGAGACTCTGAGGAAAAGGAAAAAGAAAGGAGGAAAGAACGAAAGGAAAGAAAGGAAGAAAGACAGAAAGACACTTATTTCTTACTCCCCATATCCCACATCTTTTCAATTACTCCAAACACCAGCATTTTAAAAGAGAAAAAAAATATTCAAAACAAAAGCCCTTAAACAGTCTTGAGAAAGAAGATGTAATATGTAATTTTTTGTTCAGATCACAAATCGGAGGTAGGAGTTGGGTGCCAGGAACAAATGCATCATCGCCCACAGAAAGACAACCGCTGGCTGTACACGCTGCGCCCAGCCTGCCCAAAGTGCCCTGACCTAGACCATCTATCTCCCAAACGTGTCCCTGCTGCTTGCTCAAGCCCACAGACCCCCTCCAAATCCTGGGGCTCACATGTATCCGGAAGCCATAGTTTCTCTGTACTGGATATTCCGTGACATCATAACATGTAGACAAGTTAATTTCCCCATCCAAGTCGGCTGCCTGCAGAGAGAAATGAGAGGGTCTTATGAGATTTAGAAAGTAAGAGTCAATGCCCAGATGAGCAAGCATCCATGAGTGCCTTCCTACAAGGACTTTTAGCAGGCATGCACACTGAGAGGACGCTTGTACCACCCAGATCCCCTCCCTGGACACAACTACACCACTATCTGCCCAAGGCTGCTCTGCACACAGTAGTTCTAAAACACAGGTAATGCTGGAGTTCCTTTAGACGCTTCAAATCTGAGGACTCCAAAGAGGTTTTTTGTATATTTTATCTATTGACTACATACTAGAAATTAAAATTGAAAAATATAAACATATTTATTCATTTCAGAATAAAAAGAAACATTTCATTTAAAATAAAATTTTGACTAAAAAAAACAATCAGTCTTGACTGTTGTTAGTGTTTTGAAACAAGGCATTGTTTCAAATTTTTGCAAATCTCTTAAAATGTCTTGCTTGAGAGAGAATTCCCCTATTCTGTTTCTGCATTCAGTCTGTTCAGGACGTTGTTTAAAGTTTAATAAGACAACCAATTCTTACACAGGGACTTAGGAAAGGAAGCATTTGAATAGCCTTTCCAGGTAATTATGTATGCTTCTTTCTCTTTTCAAGTAGCTGGAACCAAATCCAGATGATGTTTTACAAAAAATTTTTATGGGCTCGGCACCTATAGCTCAACCGGCTAAGGCGCCAGCCACGTACACCTAAGGTGGCGGGTTCGAATCCCCAGCCCGGACCCG
>NW_003852577.1:2279950-2288113 GCF_000181295.1 Otolemur garnettii
ACCACTCTACCCAGGGGGACAGCTTGAGGCTCTGTCTCAAAAAAAAAAAAAAAAATTTTTTTTATGGAAATAGGGTCTCATTATGTTTCCCAGGCTGGTCTTGAACTCCTGGCCTCAAGCGATCCTCCTGCCTCAGCCTCCCAATGTGCCTGGCTATGGCTGTTCTTTGATAAGTCAGTTTCTTAAAGGTCAACTGCAATGTGGAATCTGAAATCATATCAATTAACTATCTACTTTATTATATTATAACCCACTGTTCTATCCAGCCCTTTCAATGTACCTTTTAGCCAGGCACAACATTATGTGGATTGGTCACTTAGAGAATATTAAGTTATATACAGCTTCAAAATGTCTACATATTTCACATTTCAGATCAAAATATTAAGTCTGCTAATACCACCACCTATTTCATCAGGAGAGTCTGTAACGGGAAGTTCACAATAGTGAATATAAATCTTCCAAAGTTTTAATTTTTGCTTAAAAGCTCAAATTGTATCACTGGCAATGAACTCACTTGGTTCATTCTCATGAAAACATCTTCCAAATACCCAAAATGACAGACCATAGTTTGTCAGTTATTTTTTCAAGTAAAAGTGGTCCCTGAAGACGCTGTTGGTTCAGCTGGCAACTCACTCACACGGGCCCTTTCCCAAAAGATGAGCAGCACACTCTGGCATGTGGCCAAATTAACTGATGCCAACCTCTACCTTACATCACAGGGTGTTAAAAAGATGGGTATGCAAAGATTGAGACTTAATAAATCAGTAACTTTTCCTGCTCCATCAGATAATGGTATTTATTTGCTTATTTATTTAAAACAAAATAAATGCCATGAAGAATACTGTGACAGTCTGTTGCTATAGCCTTGACTATGCCAAAGAACCAGTACTTTTACCTGTTGCTGCTTTTGTACCAACAATATACATGTCAACACATGAAAAAAGCCAAAGCCATGTTAAGATTATGAATTTAGGCATAACAGTTCTCCTGAAAGGTCCCAGGACCCCTGGAGGTCTACCACCCACACTCAGATTGGTATTCTGTGCATACACAGCCAGTCACATATACCCCTTTACTCCTTATGCCAGATATCACCAGAGGCCCGTCCCCACCCTGTTCTGTCTTCATCACTGACAACTTCTGTCGTAAGAGCATACACATATATACCAACCCCGATGTAGGTACAAGCATATGGAGGCGGCTCGCCCAGGACAGACAGCCCGCTACTATGTGGGAGTACACTGAAGGGAAAAGGCAGAGATTGACTTGCCAAATGATCAGAAGAGATTTTTTTTTTTAATACGCAAAGAAAGAAGAGCTCCTTCTAGTCAGTCTTTGACCATTAAATGAATGCTGTCAAGGAGCCCAGTGAAGTTCACTCATCACATCCCATACCTGTCCAGAAGACAGGACAAAACTTAGTTCAATTTTTCCAATGACTCAATTCATCACCAAATCACTTTGTAGAAAAAAGCAAAACTGCTTTTGAGTTTCCAAATTCCAGTGTTTTACAAAGAACAGAGAAAACAAATTATTGTAGCATGTGCTATACCCTGCTGCCTGATGTAGCACCTGGCAAGAGCCCAGTACCACGACAGGAGAACAGCCACATAGACGTGACCCTGGGCTATGTTCACTTGCCACCAAACTATGGCAAGAAATCCATGGTGGCAACACAGATACCCCTCTCTAGACACACGAGGACTTCAGCCCAGAGGACAGCAGCAGCATGGGGACTCTGAAGTCCCTGGAGCCCTTCAGCCATCCCTACCACAGGGGCAAGGCCTAGCACTCACCTCCTCAGCCACTGAGTCCCTGTAGTACCTCAGGCTTTGATCGGCCAGGACAAACCAGTGTTTCTTCCACTAAAAGGTAAGAAAAAGACTCAATTCCCAAGCTCCAGGCAGTGTGCAGACTGTTCCTGGGCATACACAGCACAGGCCTGGGCACCTCCCAGAGCACAAGGACAACTCTGGGCAGGTGGAGTACAGAGGCCACTCCAGCCATGTGCAGCTGGGCATATCATGATCACAGGGAGCCCGCTGAACTGCAGCTTCTCTGGTGCACAGGCAGCAAAGACAGTGGGGGTGTCAGCTGCGAGCTCTCTGTGACTAGTGGTGTGGCTAGTGACCAGTGATGTACAGTCTCCTCAATCTCAACTGCAGACTACAGGGTGGGTCCATCAGAAAGGAAAGGTGGCTATGAACATGGCATCTCCACCTGCAGCTGGCAGCTTGTGAGCCACAGCCCTTGGTGGGCTAACCACAGGGGAAAAACTAACCAGCTAGAACCCCAAATGTTCATTGCGAGTAGCAAGGAGGGTAACTTGAGTGTTCAGACAAGGCCAAGGACATGTGATATAAAGGAGGGAGAAACAAAAGAGGCTCTTTTGGCACAGTGGCTCAGGAAGCAGGTGGGGAGTGAGGACGGGCCAAGAACAGGACCTTTGGGGCTAAGGACCCAGCAGGCCCCTCTTCAGGCTGGAAAGACTGGCCCTTCCACCATAAGAGAGCTCAAGGTGAGGCTGGCTGGTCCAGCTGCAGATGGCTCTTCCTGCCTGAGACTGATGGTAAAAACATATCACATGTGCTCCTCCCCAGGCTAAGGAGGCTGCCATGGCCCCTACAGAGCTAACGTACCATCTACTTGGCTGCCTTGCATGGAAACACAAGCCAGCTCCACAACCAGCTTTCTACATCCCTGGGGAAGCCTGAACCCTTTAGAGCTTTTAGGAAAAACCACCAGGTGGCGGGGTTAGTGTTGCAGGGGCTCCCCTGAAGCCAGAGGTAGAGATCTCCTGTGAGTAACAGGTAGGAAGCACCTCTGATCACTGCCCCCTGTGTGTCTGCACTGCTTTGCACAGGCGGGGATGTCAGCCACGGTCCTGGTAAACAGACAAGGGGTGTGCCAAAGGCCGGGGTAGAGCCAGCACTTAGACCCTAGTAGGGACAAGATTAGCCTCATTTGGCACCTACTCCCCAGCCCCCAGGGGTGAATCAAGAGTAACTGCACACTTACCTGACCATCCTCATATTGCTTAGTCAGCCAGCCTTTCTTGAAATTCAGCAGGTCAGGCTGAGAAAGGGGAAAAAAAGAATAGTTCAGAGGAAAGCATCGTGGTGTGCCCACCATGGGCAATGGGCATCTGATAGGAACAGCATCTCCAGACATCAGCAAAGGGTTTCTCCACCTGCCAGGCAAGCCTGTGCAGGCCCCCTCCCCAGAAGGTGCTGCCCATAGCCCAGTGGTGGGCTGGGGAAAGAAGGCACAGTCTTATCGCCTGAGATGAGTGGGAGCTGCTGGCCACCCTCAGGGGTCCCTACTCTGGCCTGCTTGGGGCCTGCTATGCAGGGACTGTCTTGGGACTGAGATCAAGCCTAGGGAGAGAGCTGTGCATCAATTCACATGAAGTGGAACGGCTGCAGGAACAGCTGAAGGGAGAGTCAGAAGGCCCTGAAGAGGACTGAGGAGCAGAGATGTGACTGGCGCTGAGGGAGCAGCAGTGCCAGCCCTGCTAAAGTCCCTCTGGGCAGTGCTCTATCAGGAGGAGGCTTATCTGTGTGTCTCCACAAGAACCAGAACAGCAGACAAGGTCATGGACCCAGGCTGGGGCACTGTCTCTCCAGATCCCTCCATACCCGGGCCCAAGGAGCAGTCTCAGAGACCATGTCAGGCCTGTCTGGCCAAGGTGCACAAGCACCACAAGGTGCTGCAAGCCAGGCCCCACAGAGACACAGGTCCCTCTCCTCTGGCCCCGGGCGCCACAGAGACGCAGGTCCTTCTCCTCTGGCCCCGGGCCCCACAGAGACACAGGTCCCTCTCCTCTCACCCCAGGCCTGACAGAGACGCAGGTCACCTCTCCTGTGGCCCCAGGAGTTCTCTACTTTTCTACAGCCACCCTGATCAGGAATTGGCTTTGTCTTCACATATTCCAAAGACCAAGAGGGAGTCAGAACAGGAAAGAAGCAGCAGGGCAGCTCCCCAAGCTTTTACCACACTAGTGCAGGCTGCTCTGGGAGCCTCTGCAGTGGGCTGCCTGTCTTAGGAGGGCCATGACTGGGCCCAGACCTAGACTGAGCATCAGCCCCTCTCTTGAGCCCTGTTTCAACCCCAGTTTCTTGTTGGCCTCCCTGGCCACAGCAGCTTGTGATGTTAGGACACCCCAGCCCAAATGACTGGGAAGGAGGACTGCACCTGCCCTCTCCGGCCACCCTCTCCCAACTTCAACATGTGCAGTGGCACTGACTGCTGCAAAGATGGCAAGACATGGGCCCCTGATGCTCTGCTGTCAGGGCCTGGGCCTGTGGCGGATGCTGGGGATAGCAGCTACCAGCTGAGTTAATAAACTTAGAGGAATTTCATTCAAAAAGTCTGATGTAAAAGCCCAGACTGAAGGCGAAACCAATGCTCTTGCTAACGTGCCACAATTATGTATCAATCTATGGCTGGCAGGCCCACGCTCTGGGGAGGTGAGAGGCCTGCTCTGCGCTGATCTGACAAAGATAGTGAAGGGCCACTCCCCTGACGAGGCTAGAGACAGCAGATGAGGTCAGAGAACCAAGCAGCCACCTTGCTTCCCAAGCTCTGACTGCACCCTGCTGCACCTCCCCTGCCACAGATCTGGGACCAGTGACAGGACTCGAGGCAAGGTCTGCTTTTTCACTGTGGCATGAGCCATAGAACAAGTTGAGCTCTGGCAAGATGCAGCTCCTACCTCCAAAGTGACCCCAAATGCACACCCCAACCAGAAGGATAGAGGACTGCTGCAGCCCCACTTCTCAGAGTCCAGATCCTCTGGGACCAGACTCCACAGGGACCTCCTCCTAGAGTGCAGGATGCCACATAGCCCCCAGTTTGGGCCCCAAATAAAGGGAAGAACCATAGAATGTTTTCAATGGCCTATGGGTCAGAGTGCTCACAAACACAAGGGATAGCTGGTGTGGATGCATAAACAGAAACAGACAGAAGCCCAGAGTGGGCAGAAGCAGAGAGCACAGTCTCCAGAGGACTCAGCACACAGCGTCCAGGCTCACCGTCATGGAGGGCTCCGTGGACCTCCTGTCCAGTGACTTGGCTCTGCGGTGTGGAGACAGGGGGGAAGCCGAGGCGTCTGAGAGAGGAGCTGTGGGGGCTTCACTGGTGAAGTCCTGTGGCAGAGAGCAGCTGCCATCAGCACAGCCCCGCACACTCAGGCAGGTGGGGGCAGTGAGCTGGGGTCATCCACCCCTCCAAGGGCTGCAGGGGGGGCCTTGCTCCCAGCAAGGGGTTGAGACCTGCCTAAGCCCTCAGTGCAGGCGTCTGGCAGGGCCAAGGCAGGACCTGTGTCTCAGGACACCCTAGTCATCAGAGCAGCTTTTCTTCTAGATGCCTGGCCAATGTCTCTTTCCTGGCCCCACCCCATCCTCCAAGCTTCTGGGGTTGCAGAAGGAAGAGCACTGGCTTAGTGGCAGCAAGCAGGCCTCAGATTGCACAGTGGGTTTGGGCACCTCATGAGCGAGAGAGTAGCCAAGAGTAAGATGCACTCCGACAAGGCAGGCTACAGAAGAGACGGACAGGTGAGTACCCAGGAGGGGCAGGATTTCAGAAGCTGAATCCACCTTATGAGCTAAGTGGAGAGGTGAGGGGCACAGTTGTGCTTGACAGAAAGAGGAAGAAAGGTAAGATAATCAGCTTTGCTATAGGGGTGCCTCAGAGGGGAAGACAGTGCTTCCAGTTACAACTGGGGATCTAAAGTGCATTAGAACATCCTTTAGCTGAGACAGATGAGGTTCTGACATGACGATGCAGAAGGCAGGCCCACCCCAAGAAGGTCACTAGGTGCTGAGGTCAGAGAGTGCAGCAGGACCACACCTCAGACCTGCGTACAGGGGACTTGAAGGCACATGGGGTCATGTGCTGACCGGACCTGAACCCCCCTGCCCCTGGAGCTCACCCGCTTCCTAGGGAAAACCCTCTTCTCGCTGCGGCCTTGGCGGGTGTCACTGGTGGGTGAGGGCCCTGCTGACATGTTGGTCTCCATGTGCTCTGCCTTCTCAATGTCCAAGGCCTCAAATTTTTCAATTACCTGGGACCTCCTGAAAGAGAAGATACAAGGTTGCTAACATGGGGATGAAGTCTCTCCACATTCCCAAATCAAGGAAGGGCTCCTACAGTCGACACCCTCACACCTCACCCACCACGCCAGTCCCCCACGCAGGCCTCCCTCAGCCTTGCCCAGGATGCAGAGCAGCACCACACTGAGGAGGCTTCTGGGCACACACCACTCCACAGCCTTCACACCCGCCAGGCCTGTGCTTGCCCTCTGCCCTTCATCCCTCACTGGAGGCCCTGCAAGCTCTGTCATGTTGACCATTGGACATTCACAAAGCTCAGCACCTGGCAACTTCTGAACCACAGGTATGATCGAAAGGCTACCACCACCACTTTGGAGGGATCAGCCTCCGTCCTCATCTCACTGCTCAATTATCACAACACAGCCCCCACCCAGGGTGCCCCAAATTTAGCAAGAAAAAAGCCCTTGAATTAACATTGTTTCTGCCGACAGTAAAAGACCAAATTAAAACAAAAACAAAGCAAGTTGATTTCATGTGAGAGGGCTGGCGGCCTCGTCAGGCTCCGACGGAGCTGAGATGGGGTGAAGCGGGTGGAGGAGGTGCGACGCCACACGGCAGCACAGCAGGAGAGGCGAAGAGGCAAGACCTGAAAGAAAACAAGGCTGGGGAATGAACAAACAGAAAAGCACTGCTTTCAAAATCAAATAATGGTAAACCAAAATTATCCAAAGGATTAAAACAGCAAGACCCAAGGTGAACACTGCAGAGGGAGAAAGATCATGATTGTCCCAGAGCAGCAAGGAGTCACCCTGTGGGGTCAGAACAAGAGGTAGGGCAAGGGCCTCGTGGCTGTGACATCCCCACACCAGAAGGCCAGCCCCTCCCTCACAGCTGAGGCCTGTTTTCATGTGGACACTGAGTTCTCCTTGTGGGGACAGTTCCACCTGGGATCTGGACAAGTGGCCAAAAGCTGAGGGGAAGTGGGTAAAGGTGCCCAATCCCTGAAGACTAGAATGTAACTCCACAAGAAGGAAGAGCAGAAATGAGCTCAAATCCTGAGACATCTACCCCTCCTCCAAAAGGCAAGTTTCTTGTCAGGGAGGTTAGCATAAAAACTGCTCTGCTAATGTCTTTTCATCACAGGAGGTAAATGGCAGCACCCGAAGACCCCCAGGCACTCTGCTGCCTCCATGTCAGGTGTGTCTCAAGAGAGTCTATGCCAGGCCAGCCTGCTGGAACTAGCAGTAGAGGTGAGTGGCTGCGGAGTACAGGGCAGAATGGAAGCTAAGGCAGCTGCCAGGGACCTTCAGAGACGTGCAGCCAGGTGTCTACCACATCCAACCACTGAGGTGTGTAGTGGGCAAGATTCTAGACCCTGGGGCTTTGGTGCCACCACTTAAGCATGAGGGCTTCTCCACTTAACTCTGAGGCCTAGAAAGCCCCAGGAAAGCAATTAGTGACTGTGCTGGCCCTGAAGCCCATGTGAATGGCATGCGGGGAGACCTCAGGGACCTAGGCACAAGAGGAAGGTACTCACTGAGGCTGCTCCACAGGGCCCTGGGGAGGCCCTGCAAGCCATAGGCTTGGGCAGCATCTACCTTGACTCACAAGGCAGAGTGGGAGTCACTAACTTGGTACCCTGAACATGGCACAAAAAGCAGATGCCTACACCGTGCAGGTCCCCGGCCTCCCAGGGTACTCATGCCTGCACTGAGCATGGGGCCAGGGTTGCAGGGGGCTGAACTTGCTGTCAGCCACCAATGGTCCAACCAGGCCATGGCCCCCACATTCGGCAGCCAGAGTGACCTGCCACCTAAGAAATACCTCAAAGCTCTGGAAGTCTGAAAACCAGACCCGCTGAAGCCAGAGATGATGGGGCTCTGACAGGATGGCCTGGGTAGACACAGCCTGGAAACTAGCCCCTTGGCTCGGCAGGCACCTGTGCCTCAAGCAACTAAGGTGCCAACAGCAAACACACCTGAGCTGGTTGGTCTGAATCCAGCCCCAGCATGCCAAACAACGATGGCCAAAAAATGTGACCAAAAAATAGCCAGGTGTTGTGGCAGGTGCCTATAGTCCCAGCTACTTGTGAGGTGGAGGCAGGAGAATC
>NW_003852577.1:2288238-2292681 GCF_000181295.1 Otolemur garnettii
AAACCAGCTCCTTTGATCCCCTCAGCCAGGCCCCTGGCAGACCTACAGGGCCACAGTTCTAGGCAACTGTGGTTGATTTCTGCTTCTCTGTGGAGATTCTGCTCTCATCAACCAGGGGCAAGGACCCCACCCAGCTTAGGAGGCTGCTCAGGATCCAGTAAGTAGGCCTCAGAAAGCGAGAGCAGCTGGCCAGTGCCATCAGAGTCAGAGAGAAGGGATGCTGTAACATTGAGTGTGCAGAGCCAGTGAGCAGGGTGCCAGCATTGGCTGGAGCCCATCCCTAGCCAGCAGACAGCATGCAGAGTGCAAAGCCCCAGAGGCTGTGTTCATCTCAGGCCAGTAGATGAGGATGAGCTCAAGATGAATCTCTCCAAGAAGCCAAACCAAGCAGGTGTGCTGAATGTTAATTCTGTGGTCTAGTTCTGAACCAGGACCTGGCCAACCCTGCTCCGGAGCCACCAGACACACAGGCTGCCCGCTGGCCAGCATGAAGCCTCTCCTGACTGCCCACTGGCCTCCTCAATTGCTACCAAGATATTCTACTTAACATATTACATACTGCTTAAAAGGATCCCCTTGGTCCCAGTCCTGGGTCACATCATAGGATCAGGGACATCCCAGGTAAGGGCCTGCTGGATCTACTCACCCTGAGAAGTTACTCTACTTCTGAGCCTGTTCCCTACCTATAAACAGGGGTGCTGATGACAAAATATCATCGATGTGAAGGCAACCAAGGGCCTAACAGAAGCTCCTAGCACCCAGCAGGCATTAGGCAAACACTCAGCTGTCCCTTCCCTTTCCCTAGGAAGTAAAAGTATCTTCCTCTTTTCAAAACCAACATATCCAGTTCTCCTCATCCTAGAGGCTGACCCACAGGTCCTTTCCACTTGGGACATCTGAAGAACGGATGAGCTGCTGGCCAATGGTGAGTGTCCAGAGAAAAATGGACAAGAGGGAAAAACGCCCCTCCCTCCACCCAGGAAGTGAGCCCAGTGTCTTGGTCCATTCTGACAGCACCTCTGACTCTTGAGTTTAAGCTATGCCTGGGGCAGTGAGGACAGCTTGCAAATTTTTGGAACTTTAGGCCTGAAGCTCTTTTCTGGACATTGAAGTTCATTCTGAACCTAATGAAAACTACTAGTTTTCTTCCCAGAATGCCCATATACACTGTTGACTATTTTACTGCAAGATGTGGACCCTGCTGCCCAGGTACAGCCTCAGTTCACAGCCACTCAGGCTTGAAGGAGCCAAGCTCTTTCTCCAGTTTTCCCAGAAGCTCGAGAGAATGAGGGCAGCGCAGGCCCCCCTCATAGCAGCAGAGCTCTGTACCTACACCCCTTGGCCATGGCCTTGGACCTGCTATCCAAGCCTTCTCTCTCTCCAGGGAGGAGCCCCTGCCAGCCTCCCTCCTCAACAAGCCTGGAGGGCAGAATTGTGGCTCTCAGGTGCCCAGCTGCTCACTGGCTGCCTGTTAGGAAAGCCAGTTCTTCAGGGAGCCTGTGCTGCCCTCATCTTCTTAGGCACAGCTGTCTGCCCCTGCACCTTTGCCCCCTCCCCTGGGACTGCCAGGGCAAGAAGGCCCCTCTCACCATCTGTAGCTCTAGGATCTTCCTGGCTCCAGGGCTGCTTCAGAGAACAGAAATGGGCCAAGACGAAAAGACCCTGGGTCCACAAGGCCCACGCAACTGAGAACCCACAGGGACAATTAGAGCCCAGGCTTCTGGGTGCTCAGAAATCCTGAATCTGGCTTTAAGAAACCACCTCATGCTTGGAACTGAATGCGTGCTCCCCCAAAAGAGGCTGAGGGGGTGTGTGTCAGGACACGTGTGTGTGCATGCGCACATACGTGAGCACGTGTGTAGCCTGCTACAGCCTTTCTACCCTCCTTACCTCCGCTCATTGCCAAACAGGCGGGCCACCTCTTCCCTGCCAGGGCTCCGGGCCCGAGTCCTCCGTTCTAGCCGCCTTCTCTCCACCTGGAAAGCTTCTCGGTGGCTGATCCTGATGGCCTTGGGGACGTCAGCCAGGGTGGCGTACTGCCTGCTGGCTTTAAAGGCAAAGGTGCTCCCCAGTCTGTCTGTCCCCTGCCCCCCAGGGCTGCCAGAGTCCACATGGGTTGGGGGCCGGCCAGCTGCATCCAGGGAGCCAAGGGAGACGCTGCAGATCATCCGGCTTGGGGGCCGAGGACCTGGGGAAGCAAGAGGATGACCAAGCTCCTGGGAGGGTGACTTGGGGCAACTGTACCTGTTGTCAGGGGTGCTGGGGCTGGGTGGGGAGAGCGGTGGGGGCAGCTGCTGTTCCTCTGCCTTCACATCCTGCTTGGTCTTCTCCAGGGAGAAGTAGCCGCTCTCCACTCGGACTTTGCGGCCACTGTCCATGCGGTCACTGCTCACAGCACCCTCCTCTGGAAGGGAGGCAGGAGGAAACATGCTCAGCCTGCCGCCAGCTCTGCTCTGAGTATTTTCTTAAGAAGTCCACGCAGGGTCCAAGCAGGGGCCATTTCTACCTCCTGTCTCCAGGATCTGGCACAGCTGGTCCAAGTGCAGAGTGAGGAAGGAAGAAGGAAATATTCCACCCATACTCCCCTTACCTGGACGCCTCTCAAATGGACCAGCAGGGTGCCCTGCACTTCTAGTGGGGGGGGGGCTGCCTGGGACAGCTTAGGGGAACCCCAGCTTAGGACATCCCACAAACAAGGAGGAAACCAGCAGCCAACCAGTCCTTCAGGGTCTTAGTGCATCTGGGGCGGGGGGGATGGAGCAGGGGACTTCTGCAGCAGTGAGATTGAGTGAGTGAACTACAGTCACTGAAGTGAGACTGAGAAGCTTCTGTCCAGAGCACATGCAAATGTATTTGGCCTATGCAAGTGGCAAGCCCCAACTGTCCACTTACTTGTCTTTGACAACATGGACAAAATATAAACAAGAAAAGCTGGCCTATATCTTGCAAAGCCCTCTAGGGCCGGGGATGAGGCCCTGCTCTTCTCAGATAAGTCCAGAGTGCTGAGGAAGAGGGCACAGTGATGCCATCGGGGTGGGGGGACAAGAATGCCTTAGTTACTTTTTCTCTCAGGACATGATGGGTGTCCCAGCTCACAGCTACAGACATGAGCAAAGTGATGGAGGAGTAGGTATCCTCACACACAGGCCCTGTGCAGGTGGCTACGAATTTACCTGATGCCCACCTGGAGCTTATAAGCGCTGCCTCTCTCCTTTATAGATGGGGTCTAAGAGCCAGAAGCAGCAAGGCCAAGACCAGAACCCATGCCAGGCTGGGTGTTACCCATGGCATCAACAGACAGAGGTACATGGAGCCACAGGGCTTGCACAGGGCTGCAGGACCAGACCAAGATCCCATTGCCAGTCCACTGGGCACCCAAGCCAGCCTGGCCCTGCTCACCTTCTTTGGTCTCCAGCCCAGGTTCCCGCAGGGAGCTGGCAGTAGGAGGCTGGCCCTGGCCAGGACTCTGAGCTGGACACAGGCTGCTCCCATCTGCCTGGTCCTTGCCCCGCATTTCCTCCTGCCACAGCGTGGACTTGGTAGTGGGGACCTTCTCAGCACTGGGAATGCTGCTGCTGCTGCTGCTGCTGCTGCTGCTGCTGCTGCTGCTGGTAACAGCCATCTTGGCAGGCCCGGGCTCCTGGAGGGGAGGGCGGTGTCAGCCAGGCATGCAGCATGCAGCCAGGCAGTTCACAGGTCCTGCTGTCTGGCTATGAGGACATTTAGGCCAGCTATGCAACCTCAGAGGCCTGGGATTTCCAGAAGGGGAAGCTCCTGCAGGGGCTCTGTGGTGTTTTCATCTCTGCAGCCCCAGAGTGCCCAGTTCCCCCACTAAGATGCACAGGTCCTCCTGACCCACAAAACCAGAACACTCCTCAGCACAGTGGCAGGCACCAACAATAAGAGCACAGTGGCTGAGGCAGAGGTTATCATTCCTAGACTTTGAGGAATGGAGACACAAACAAGAGGAACAGGGCTAGGGTGGGGAGAGAACACACCAAGACAGGCCCAGTGCCACCTGCGGGTCCTCAGGGTGAACACAAAGATCAAGTCCACAGTAGCCCCACCCCACCCCACCCCACCCAGCGGCCTCATCCACCCTCTGCTTTCTGGTTCTGAGAAGGTCCACAGAAGACCTGGACACAATGAGGACAGAGTCATCAAATGCAAAGCAAATGCTACTGTCTGAACGTTTGTGTCCCCCAAATTCACATGTTAAGATCCTAACCTTAGGGAGGTGACTAAGTCATAAAAGTGGAGCCCCAGAGAGTGGCCGTGCTCCTTCCAGCACGTGAGAGCCAGGACAGGGTGGCTTTCCAGCCTCCAATGCTGTGAAAAATAAATTTCCATTGTTTATGAGCCACCCAGTATGTGGTGTTTTTGTGACAGCCTGCATGGACTAGATAAATGGAGTGTACTACCTGCACACACACACACACACAC
>NW_003852577.1:2292787-2309516 GCF_000181295.1 Otolemur garnettii
CTCTTACACACCAGACCCAGCTAGCAGACCCCCTGCACACACACACTCTCATGTGCACAGTCCCACACACGCTCTCACATGCCAGACTAAGCTAGCAGGCCCCCTGCACACACACACTCATGTACAGTCCCACACACACTCGCACATGCCAGACCAAGCCAGCAGGTCCCACATGCACACACACACTCTCATGTGCACACTGTCCATACATGTTCTCACGTGCCAGACCAAGCCAGCAGGTTCCACCTACACACACACAGTCATATGCACAGTCCTACACATGCTCTCGCACATCAGACCAAGCCAGCTGCCCTTGCAGGAGGTAGAAGCAGTGCTGCCAGCAGGAGGAGTGCCTATGGGGCAGCATTCAGGCAGAACCTGTGTATGCAGAGAACCTTGACTGTATGGACCCAGCACACAGACCCCCAGGGCTGAGGTCCCCAGCTACCCTGCAGAGCCAGCTCATACCCTGGGTCCAACCACTCTGCCAAGGAGGCTGCCAGGAAGACAGCTTCAGTCCCTTTAAAAGAGCAAGGCCTGTCTCTAGGGCATCATATACAAATACCTATTTCCTGCTCCCCTCCTATGACCAAGGCCCACATTCAGAAATCCACCTTAGCCCTTCTCCAGCTTGAGGGTCTTGGTGAGAGAATTACAGATGACACAGGCTATTTTCTCACATGTCTCTATAAACACAATGGCAAGTACAGTGTCATCCCAAGGTTATCAACAGTCTACCTGGGCACCTTACCACCCAGTCTCCCCAAGTCACCTCCCAGGGGAGGCCACAGGTGCCCGAACCTGCATCAATAGGAAGGGGTGTGAGCACTCCCATCATATACCCCCAGGGCTTAAGGGGGGGGGGGGGGGGGGGGAGTGTTGCCTTGGATGGGACACCAGGTCCAAGCTATTATCAGCTTTGCAAGGATTCCCAGCCAGGATGGCAATTCCCACAGAACTAGGATGTCCCCAGACTGCTCAGAGCTGCCACCAGACAGAAGCCAGACTGGATGCTCCCTTGGAAGAAGTCAGCCTCTCAGAAAAAAGCAGTGAAGGTATCTTCTGACAGTTTCCTGAGGGCTCCAATGACCTAAGGAGACCCGGTCCCAGGGCCACCTGTTCCTCGAGCCACAGACCTTCCTGATGTACTCATCCAAAATAACCTGCTAGCTACGCTGGATGCAAAGTCATCTTTAGTCCCCCAACCCTTACCCCTCAGCAGCAAAGCAGATGTCACCAGAGCCCTACTGCAGATGTCACCAAAACCCTCTGGAGGGGTTTTGGATGGGGCTTTCTCCCTACTTCATTGGCAAGCACACACAGCTGGGGACCCAACAGGAAGGGAGGGTTGAGAATTTGAGCAGGGGTGGCAGCTGATAACCCCCCCAAAACAAAGATTCCTAAGGAAAGAGAAGAGTGCATAGTCCAGTGGCACTGGTTTCACTCACACTGAGTAGAGAGGTGGAAAATGGCAAACCTGAAAGGCTAGGAGAGGGAGAAGCTGGCTTCTCTGAGCTCTGTCAGATGAGTGGGGGCCCAGGCAGGCCCTGCACCCCTGGTCAGGGAGACACAGCTATGGGCCTGGCTTATACCCAACCGTCCTGATCTGCACTCTTCCCACCCTGCTCACACCTGCAGGGTCAACATTTCCTTCTGCTCCAGGTTTTCTTCCAGCATGTTGGAAGAGGTGCGGAAAGAAGAGCTCCCTGGAGCCCATGTCCCAGGCCTCTCTCAGCCTGGGCTTGACAGGGAGCCCTGTCCTCACTGAAAAACTATCTGTTCCCCAATCCATAGCCTAAGCTTCTGGAAGCAGTAGCATTAGCTCTCCTACCCAAGCTCCTTGAGGCAGAGGCTTGATTTAAGAGAGCACAGCAGAGAGTCCATGCTTCAAATACTCTGCTAGTTACACCTGAAACTCTCCCAACCCATGCTGGGCCGTGGAAAAATAGGTCAGGTACAGCAGTGTCTTGGGTTCTTGCCTCGACTGGGGCCCAGAAGATGTTACACTTACCCCAGCCTCACCCTGGGCCATGAGAATGCCTTTGGGATCAGGCTGCGAGGGGAGGCCTGCCCCGCCCAGAGGCCCTGTCCCAACCCTAGTCCCCACCTGTCCTCTGCAGAGGCCCCACGCTGCCCCACAAGACAGAGAGATGGCCCCCAATGAAAGACCACAGCTTCTGGAACCAGCAAGCTCAAATGATATGCTCTTAGAAGACAGGGGTGGGAAGGAGAGACCCCACCAGGTTGGCTTCTCTGGGGCTTGGGAGGGGGCTGAGGTCTAAGCCCTGGGTTCTAAGAGACCCTCAGGGAAGTAGATGACCTCCCCAACCTGGACTCATGTGGCTCCTTCTACCAACCACAAAGCTAAGGCTTGCCCATGGCCAGCAGTAGCTGGGGAACAGAGTAGCCCTGGGGCAAGGGTGATGCTCAGCAACCATCCCCTGCCTGGGTTACACCTCCCATCCAGGAGACTCCTGTTTCTAAGGCGTCCCAACAGAAACGAGCATGGCCCTAGACACTGCTCGTCTGTCTGTGATTTTCTCTCTTCTCTCTCAAACCAGGTCTTCGGGTTAACTGTTATTCCCCAAGAGGAAGCTCCATTCTCAGTTTCCAGGAAGTGCTCCCAGTGCGTTTCTGCCACCTTGCCAGGGACATCTCCCTTCTAGCAAACGCTGGGCAGAGCATGCCAAGATGGCAGATGGATGACCCTTGGGCTGAGGATGGGCACCGGCTATACTCCAGGGCATGGAGGCTTCTGCTGCAGCCCAGGGTGGGCACATCTACACACAGCCCAAGGAGGTATAGACAGCAGGGCACCTGAGAGTCAAGGATCCCTGAGATCCCCTCACTCTGCTGGGACACCCTGGACTCCCCCTGTCCACTCCCTTGCAGCCCACTGTCCTTTCCTGAGGTGTGTACAGCAGGCTCCCCCTGCCAGTAGCTGGGGACATCCACCACTCAGCACCTACCACCCACCACTCAGCACTACAGCTGGCCCCACATCACACCCCAGGGCACACCCACAGGCTACCCTGCCCTGCTGTGGGTTCTGTCCTGTGGCTCAGAGAGGACACAGCAGACTGTAGCCCATGGAGCATGAGAAGGAAGAGTGAGTGGACTGATAACTGCTGCAACCCCCACTTGCCCCCCCCCCAGCACACCCTCACCTCCCTAGAGATCTCTCTTCTTCCGGGGCCCCAGGTTCACCCAGGGGACACCGACCTGCGGTGTGGGAGGCTCCACTTTCCGTTTCTTCTTCTGGTTCTGCTTGTTAGTCCTGGGATAGACCATGAGCATCTCCAGCCACCTGGGAGAACAGGGGACAGAGCACTAGGTCAGACCTGGCTCTTGAGTCCATGTTCTGCAGCCCAGGCTGGAGCAGTCCAGGCCCCACGTAGAGTAGCCCTCTCACCAGACACAGCAAGTCCCTGAAGAGCAAGCCAGGCCAATGGCCCTGCAGTGACCACAGTAGGCTCAAGGCATGATGCAGACTGCAGGCCTGACCACAGTATTCCGTTACTGACCCTGTCTCCAGGCCACCCCCTGGATGGATTGTGGCAAGTACAGATGGGCTGTAACTAGGAGCCACATGGGGCTGCGGAGGCAGATGCTGGCCCCAAGGCAGGAAAGGGGGTCATGGGTACTAAACAGCTTACCTCCCCAAACCACCCACTGCAGGGGTGGGTGCCTTAGCCCCTGGCTTTGGGGAAGGCCAGGCAAAGACGCCCAGGGACTCCCCACCAGGGCTGCAGCAGGGGAGGGTGGAAAAGAGCAGGCAGGAAGCTCAGCCTCTGGATCTGACCTGCCACCACCCATGAGCTCAGGTAGATCCTAGTCCTTCTGGGCGTCAATCTCCAGTTCTGAAATCAGGGGTAGGGCCAGATCAGACACAATGGCCACTGCTTCCCCTACACAGACCCTACAACAAATGAAGGGGCTGAACAGCAGCTGGCTGCCTCACGAGGACAGGACCTCATGCCAGTCCTGTCAGGGCTGAAGGAAGGCAGGCTGGGGAACAGGGGAGCAGGGGGGGAGTGGGGCCCTGCCCCTGAAGCCCCAGCTCTAACTCTGGCCTGGTGGTGCAAGAGCAGCCCCAGCGTCCTCTCCAGGAAGGCCCGCAAGAGACACTGCTCCAGATCTGTGCAGACTACCAGGGCCTATGCCACACCATGCCGAGACTGGGGCAGGGACAGAGGGCAGGCCAGTCACAGTTACTGGCCTGTGGGACAGACTCAGGAAGAGTATGCTGCTAACAGCTGGTGGCCAGGGAATCTGGGCTTGCTAAGGGGCTACCCTCAGCCTGGCTCAGACCAGTCAGTGACGCTGAATGTTCCATGAAGACAAACACCTGTGCCATCAGAGACCCACGCCACAGGTGCTGCAGGCCACTTCTCCATGGGTGCATCTGCTAAGCCAGCAGAGGGGCAGGCTTTGCCCACTGCTGGTGACCTTCTCATCAAGGTTGTCTGGCAGTAGAAGATACTGGGAGACAGCCTTGGTAATGCAACGTGAGTGCTCACACTGCTTGCAACTTGAATACTCACAGTGCTTAACAAAGACTTCCTACCAGGAAGAGCTGTGCCTGCAGAAGGCCACTCTTAAGTCACCTCATTCCCCAGGATCCAGGTGCTGTCAGCTGTCAACTACTAATAGGCCTCACAGGCTGGGCATGGTGCCTCACAACTACAATCCTAGCAGGCTGGGAGGATCCCTTGAGCTCAGAAGTTCCAGGCCAGCTTGAGCAAGTGCAAGACCCCCATCTCTACTAAAAACAGAAAAACTAGCCAAGCATTGTGGCAGGTGCCTACAGGCCCAGCTACTCAGGAGGCTGAAGCAGGAGGATTGCTTAAGGCCAGGAGTTTGAAATTGCTCAGTTAGGATGATGACACAGCACTCTAGCCTGGGCCACAGAATGAAGTTGTCTAAAAATCAAATAAGGAAAAAAATATATATATACCAAAAAAACAAACAAACAAAACAAAAAATAGGCCTCCCAGGATGGAGCCTCAAGGAAAAAAGAAAGCAGAGTTGCCACTGTGGTTGCTGGCAAAATGGAGGTACTGAGCTCTCCTGGGTTGGCCCCAGAAAACCAAAGACCCAGGAGGAGAAGGGACGGTGGTGACGGGCCTGGGTTGTCATGTGAAGCTTGGTCCCTTTAGGCATCTTACTCTCCATTCAGACTGAAGTCAGAGAGACGCTGGGTCCAGGAGCACACGATGGGGCCTGTCCTCTGCACTTGGTTCTCTCACAGAAGCCCAGTAAATGTCTTAACACCATCCAGACATGCTACAAGTGTTAACAAAATAAACTCCATGAAGAGAGGAAGGGATGGATGCGGTTGGTGGGTGTCAGGGAATCTTGGGTGAGTAAGAATGGCAGAAGGCAGAGATGAAAGGCAGTGCAGGGTCAGGGTGGCGCAGTTTCCCCTGCTCAGAGCACAGAGAACCTCATGTGCCCGCTCCCATGCAAATCCTACCTCCTCTAAGAGCTATGTAAAGTGTGGCCCCAGTAGCCCGCAGGCCCCTCCTGGTATGTGCGGATCAGAAAGAGAGATACCAACTTCCTCCACCTGCCTGGGAGAGACACACCTGCCCAGGTCTGTCCCTGACTCCCCTGCTCCCATCTCCTGGTGGGAGGTCTGTAACTCCTTGGGGGCTGGCTCTGCTGTGCTCAGAGCACTCAGATCCATGTCAGGGCCCCAGAGCCCAGGGATGAAATTACCAGGCATATGAACTGTGATGGGCAACAGGCCATGAGGGGTGGGGGGTAAGGGTCTGCAAGGGTGGGAGACGGAGGAAGTGGAAGAGAAGGCAGGGGCAGAAGCCCCCCAACTGCCTTAAAGAGCCTAAGTGTTCCAGAATGTGGGGTGGTAAAGAAGCTGTTGGGCCACAGGAGGTGCTGAGCCAAGCTGCCACCATAAGAACCTGTCTGCTGGAATGGGGCAGGCGAGGCCCAGAACCAGCAGGACTGGGAGGGGAGGGGGCTCATTCTGGCTCTGGACACACTACCAAACCACCACACAAGCCCTGGACCCTATAGAATGCCTTGCCCTACACATGCAGAGGAGGTGAAGGAGACTAAGGACCCAGCAGGACTCAGGCTGCCTGCTGGGAGAGCCAGCCCTCCTATTACCAAAGGACACAGCATGTCTATTTCTGGCCTGGTCTCAGAATGCACCACTCTGGACACTCCCCATCCCATCCTGGGGACCTCAGATCCCCTTTCCATCCCACCTGTCACCCAGACCCTTTTGGGACCCAGCTCCAACAGGGAGGTCCAAGGCTCCCTAGGGAACCCATCTGGGCAGACCAAGGCCCAGGCTATGTGTGAGGCCGGAGTGCAGAGGGTACCCCAGACAGGCTCCCACCACTAGGCCCTGGGCCTTCTACTGCCTAATGAGAGTTCTGGAGAAGCCCTGATATCCTTTTTTTTTAGAGACAGAGTCTCACTTTACTGCCCTTAGTAGAATGCCATGGCATCACCGCTCACAGCAACCTCCAAGTCTTGGCCTTAAGACGATTCTCTTGCCTCAGCCTCCCAAGTAGCTAGGACTATAGACACCCTCCACAACACCCGGCTATTTTTGTTGTTGTTGCAGTTTGGCCGGGGCCAGGTTTGAACCCGCCAACCTCAGTATATGTGGCCAGTGCCCTACTCACTGAGCCACAGGCACTGCTCAGAGCCCTAATATTCTTAAATGGTAGGGTTCAAGATTAAGATCAGGAACAGACACAAAGTGCTCCTCTAGCATGTCCCCAGAAGGAGGACTTTGGAGCATGGCACCCCAACAGAGGGTGCCCCCACACTAGCCCCCGGCACCCTCAGCACATGGACTGGAACTTCTGCCCACTGCCAGTGCATCCCTGCTCATGGGCCTCGGCCAGGGCCATGCTCAAGGAAACCTCCCATGTGCTCAAACTAATGGGCTCCGTGTCCCTGATTCTGTCTGCTGGGCATGGCTACAGACAGCCTGACCCCCAACACCCCTAGATATACTTCCTGCCTTCTTATCAGCCATGAAAAGATGAGAGGGCTTCGCCAAGACCCAGCTCCTGCTCCCTGGCCAGGCCTGATGCACCTGCTCACCTCTGCAGACCCTGCAAAGCCAGGGATATGTGGCTTTACACTATAGCCCCGCTCATAGTCCATGTGTACCAAGTGCCCCCCATGCTGGGCTGGGCGTACTCAGAAGGCAGATGCCACCATGAGCTCAGCAGACAGGAGCTAGGACTTTGGGCTGCATCATGACCCTCCTCCTACTCTCAGAGGAGTGGAGAGAAGAAGAAAGGTCCATTCTTTCTACTTGGACAAAAGAGCCAATTGGCGCAGCAACAGCAAAGGGGTCATCCGTGAAATACAAGGGACTGAGACACACTACCCTCAGGGCCAACACTAAGGAAGACCATATGTACTGAGGCCATCTTGAGCTTCCACAGAAGATGGAGCCCAGCAAGTCTTTGGGGATAGTGTGCAATGGTTATGGGGGTGGGCTGGGAACTAGAACTCTATCAACCCTGCAGGTGATGGGGATGAGATGGGAGTGGGGCAACATTGGAAATCGTTTGTGGACTTATCTCCCTGCGTGTAGACTGACAGGGGAGTTGGGGATACAGTGAGAATGGGGGTACAGAGGCCAGTGAACAGGCCTAAGAAAGGTATAGCGGCCTGGGACCATGAGGGAGGCCTCAGAGTCTAAAGGACATGAGTGGCAGCCGCAGTGAATGTGCAGAAACCAAGTCTAGTTTCTGGAGCAGTGACTGCGTACATAGGGATGCTGAGTAAGGAGACAGGGAAGAGCATAGGGATGCTGAGAAGAAGAGACATGTGGGGAAGAGAGCAATGACACCGACCCAACCACCAGCACATGGCCCCAAGTGGTCTGGACCCGAGGGTGGTCAAGAAGTGTGTCTTCCTGCAGCCCAAGCACGCTCACCCGCTGACGATCTCCTTGGTTTCTGCCCTGATGAAATGCTCCTTCTCAGGCGTCAGGATGCACAAGGAGAACTTCTGGCCTGTGCGGCCCTCCCCATCCACCACATCTGTGCACTGGTTCATGTTGATGGTGCCCTGAGGGAGGGTCGTGGGCTGCAAGAAGACAATGCCAGAGTCAGTCCCTAGAGGCCAGTCAGAGAGGGCACAGGTGTCCTGCAGCCCCAGGGCAACCCCAGACCTCCTCACCCTTGGCCTCCCTCCTCCAGACTCTCAAGATTCTATACACCCAGCCAGGATCTGGGCGAGGCCAGGCCAGGATCTCCCCAGAGGACACCCAATTGGACATCCCTTCCTGCTAGGACGACAATCTCCCACTCATAGAAGAGGGAAGGGGGCGACAGGAAGAAGACAGCTGGAGGAGGACAATGGCAGCCAAGATCCTGGTCTCAAAGGACTGCTGATCCTAAGAGAGCAGGGCAGTGTTTTTAAAACAGCAAGGTTATTTTTAGAGAAGGAGGAGGCTGGAAGAGAGCCACATCCCAGGAAGCAGGCTGTAGGCAGGGCAGCCCACCGGCACCCTCCTGGGCCCAGAGCAGCTCGATAAGGGCTGTCCGGCCAGGATAATTCCTAACTTTTTCTTATAGCAACAAAAGTTGTTATGACACTGAAATTAGGGAGAAAAGACCAAAAAAAAGGAAAGGAAGGCTTTGAGAAACCTGCTAAAACAAAGGGGCTACAGAAGGCTATCTGAAGACATCAAGTCCCACATCTTGGGCCTCTCACTCTCCAGATGCAAGGATGCTTTAGGAAAGCAGACAGGTCACATGGCTGCAACCAGGCATGCTGTCCCTGGCTCCCGCTGCCCTGAGCCCTCTGTACTGACGGTGCTTCACAGTACAGCTGCCTCTGGGGAAGCTACCAGCTTCTCCACCAAGCCGAACCCAAGAGCCCACAACTTCCACGGTCACCCTTCCTGGAGAAGCAGGTACTTGCTCATTGGATTTGGGAGATGAACAGTAGCCATTTGGGGGGCCTGCAGTCGGGCAGCCTCCACCACTGCCTGGCTGGGAGCTGCCCACTGAAGAACAGGACGTGGGTGCAGAACATGGGTCTGGCCCCCACACTGTGCTCAGACCAGCCACTCCCCACAGGCCTCTCTCTTTACTTGTCAGGTGCAGGTTGAGCTCAAGTCCGTAGGCTCTTCCTGTTACTTCCACCAAGCTAGCCTATGAGTTCCTCTGACCCACCTGCACATCCCTTGATGTCCATGTACAGGAGGCAGGCCCAATGGGCACTGGGGTGGCAGAGCACTTGCCATGTGCAGACTCTGTGTCCAGCTCTACAAAGTCTTCTCCTATGGGGCCTCAGGCCCCCTCTGTGAGCCTAGCTCAGAATGGAGGTGGCAGGGCTAGGCTCACAGGAAGGCTCTAACCTCTGCACTGACACCAGGGGGTATGAGGAGCTGCCCAGTGTTCTCCATCAGTGTAGGAGCCTATAGGGGCCTCTCCCTAACCCTCTTGGGAGCCTGGTGGGGCTGCCCTCCAACCAAGTAGTGGAGAGGTCTGTGGGGAGCAGGGGGCAAGGGCCTAGATCCACATCCCAACTGCCTTCTGGCTGGGGAGGTCCACACAGAGCACTAACCCCACAAGCAGATGGGTAGCACCTTGGTTCTGGCCGTCCCTACCTCCTCTCCCCAGCTGTAGCCCTTGCCTGTCCAGACCCTGGCAGGCCACACTAAGGCTGCTCTGCTGGGTGCCCACACACAGAAGAACAACCCCAGCATTGCCAAGGAGCCTCCTTCTCAAAGGCAGAGCCTCCTGTTTGAAAAACAAGGAAACTGATACCATGGGCCAGTGAGAGGACAGTATGTAGGCTGATATGGGGCTTAAAGCACCAGGCCCACTCTACAGATTCCATGTGAGGACTAGCTGATGTGGGGCTTAAAGCTCCAGGCCCACCACTCTACAGATTCATCATCAGAGTGAGCCAGGAGCAATCACAGAAAGACAGGGGACAGCCAGGCACTTTCCAGGGTGACTCTTCCTCTCCAGCCATCAATTCCCACCCCAGTCCTTGGGCCCTGGGTCTCCTGCCACTGACAACACATGCCCTGGATAAGTTTCTATCTGCACCACGAGCCTACCTTTACAAAATATAACATACAATGCACACATCCAAAGATAGGTTACATGGGGAAAACAGAGCACAGCAACAGAAATTTTATTACTTCCTTATCAGGGATCACCCTCAGGGCCCTGGGGCACAGGCTTCATGTGAGGCTGCTGCCCCTGGGTTCAATGTCACCACACTGCCCATCAGCACAAAGCCTGCAAGCACACCCCTCTTGCACAGCAGCTGTTTCACTGGGCACTTGGTCCCCAGCCAAAGACCCAGCCTTGCTGCTGGGCATGGCCCTGCATTTCAGCCTCCTCCAGGAGTAGAAGGGAACACTCACACCCTCTCTGCCTCTCAGCTTCCACACGTGTGAAATGGGGGTTCCATCTCCTTCCAAAAAGGGTCTCAGAAGCATCAGTGAAAGGCAAAGACATAGCAACCTAAACCAGGATTGAGAGAAATTCATATTACTCGCTCACTGTGTCAGGACCCTGCAATTATAGTCTCCCTCATGCCCCCTTTAATAATCCTCCCTGTAAGATGGGCATTACCTAATCCTATAAAAGACACAGAAGAGGGCACAGCCAAAAGCCAAGTAATAGTCATCCAGGACAGGAAAACTGACCCAAAACCCAATCTGCTCCCACGGGTCACAGAGCTTCCCATGGAGTACGAAGAAACAGCTTAAACCTCCTGCTCTGAAACCAGGTGACCTCATTTTTAGTTAACCCTAGTATTAACTTTTCTTTTTAATAACTTTATTGAGATTAATTCACATACCATACAATTTGCCTAGTTAAGATATACAATTCAGTGGCTTTGAGCACATTCAGAGTCACACAGAAGTCACAAAGCGTGAAAGAAAGACACCAGGATCGCTGGGAATCTGACACAGCTCCCAACACGGTCCCTCGAGACTGCAAAGCTATCCCTCTGCTTTCTGCCTCTGTATCTTTATCTCGTCTAGATCTCTCATACAAGTGGAATTCTGTTATTATACAACACGCAGCCTTCTGTGTCTGGCCTCTTCCACTTAGCAAAACTCCAAGGCACATCACCACTGCAGCATGTATCACCACTTCACTGGGATGGCTGAATAACATTCACCATGTGGCTATACCACATTTCATGTGTCCAGTCATCTGCTGACGGACACTGGGATGTTCCCACTCTGGCAAGATAGGCAGAGCTGCTACAGACACTGTGCAGGACCTGTGTGGTTGGTACATGTCCACTGCTCCCAGATGCGGGAGCAGACATGCCGGTCTGAGGGTAACTCCTTGTTTAACTCTCTGAGGAAATGCCCAACTACTTCCCAATCTCCATTCCCACCAGCACTATGTGAGGACGTGGTACTAACTCTGTAAATGACATTTATGCCTCGCTTCCAAGCAGGGCTCTTGGAGGACAGGTCTGTGGACATACTGACAACCTACTACAAAAACAGCTCCTTCCAATTCTGATGGTGCCACTGCCAGCAATGGCACTGGCCACAGTACTGTCCCCTCCCCATACCCCTGCTGAACACCACACCCCAGGCCACACCCTTCCCCTGCGTTCTCAAGTGGATCCTGCCAACGACACTGTTAAAGCAGGTGCAACCACCCCATCCTGCACAAGGAATGGCCAGCCACAGAGAAGCCGCAGCTGTACACCACCTAGCCAGCTTTTGGTCACGGCAGACCACATTGTGTGGTAGGACTGTGGTGCCATACTGCTGAGCCTTCTCTGTGCTGACACTTATTGCTGTGCCACGGCTGCCTGCAGTGCTCAGCAGTCACACCACAGACTGCAGCATGGAGCCGTAGGCCGTGCCACACAGTGTGGGTACATGGAAGGCGGTACGACCTAAGTTTGTTCAGGGTGCCCTGTGATGGCTGCACAAGGATGAAACTGCCACAAGGATGCATCTCTTGTCCCTCAGACGCTCTGGTCTGGAGCCAGCCCCTTGGCCACTTAGCCCCCAGGCCTCTCCCCTCCCCTGCCTCTGCCTACAAGGCAACATATATCTATCTGCATTCTCAGCAGCAAGGGCAGATATCTGGGCCGCAACCCAAATCCAGCCAGAGAGAATGCCTTGCCTCTTGTGCTGTCAGCAAAGCAGCAGCTCCAAAAAGCTCTCTGCCCTAATTTTGCACCTCCAGAGGTTAAGAATCCAGGCCTCCTAGGAGGTCGAGCTTTACCTAGTTTCCCTGGTTTCGGTTTGCAGGCCAAATTACAGGTTCTGTCCTTGCCTGGCCCTACAACCATCTGGAGCCTTGGGTCCTCTCTGGCCTCCACACCTGCACCATAAGGACAACTGCCAAGCCTGCAAACTGTTTAAGCAGGAAGGCACAGGGCAGGAGGCTCCCTCTAAGGGCACATACCCCTGCTGAAGCCCAGCCCTCCTCCCTGTTCTCTGTCAGCAGCCAGAGTGGCCCTAAGCCAGGGCTACTATCTGAGGACCCTCCACCCCTTCCTTAGCCCAAGTAGGTTCAGCTTCAGGAAAGCCAGCCTCTGCTTCCAGTTGACCCCTGGGGAGCATAAGGCGGCACAGGGAAAGAAGAGCCAGGCCAGAAAGAGTACTGAGTGGCCTTCAGTAGATCCCAGGCAGTAGCCATTAAAGTGCCAGCGGGGCTCACATCCCAGGCCTGGGTGGGGCTCTTCCCTTTTGCTCCCACTCCTCCACTGAAACAGGAAAACAAGAGAAGCACAAGAACAAAGTCTTTCCCCCAGGGCAAACAATTGCTCCCCAAGCCCCTAGACCTCAAACCTCAAGCCCCCTTAGGGCCACCTAGAAAAGTCTGACCCTGTGACTGGTCCCCCTACCCCTACCCCTTCCTCCTCCCTGGTCTTTGCAACCCAAGATTATCGGAGAACTTGTAGGCAGGGCCACCAGCACTGACCTATGGTCATGGTTGTGGTCCCCATGCCCACACCAGGCAGAAGGAAGCTGGGCTTGCCTGCAGAGAGCTGGTGGGCGGCTGCACTGGGGGCTTGATTCACCTGCTGCAGCAGGTCTGGAGAGGCCCTTCCTTTTTCTAGGACTGAGGCAGACAGCAGTCCTTGGGGAACACCAGCCACGTCCTAGGCACAGCTGGAGCTCGATCCTTGCAGAACCCCATTCCTAAAGGGTCTCCCCTTAAGAGCTGGCTCTGGGGCTATCTAGAGACAGCATGGGCTTTCTGAGGCTTTGGGGCTTCCCTGTATTAGCAGAAGGCACCTCTGAAACACAGAGCACTGGCTAATCCTGGGTGCTGGGAGTTGCCATGCACAGTGCAGCTCCCCCACCCCCCAACCACCCAAACCTGTGCTGCATATGCTCTGGTGGTCTGGGGGAAACTTAGGGGCAGCAAAAATGCCCACTGGGGCTTTCCTGGGGGTTGGAACCAAATAAACTTTTTCTTTTAAGGGAGAACAGAAGGGTAGGTACAAGAACAGGTACAGCAGGTACAAGAACCCTTATACCTGGTGTGCCAGGCCATGTGGCTACTGGCAGGGCAGCAAGACACCCAGGCCCCTGCCCAGTGGCCAAGTGTCCCCTGCCAGAGGAGCTTCCCTTGAGATGCTCTCACCACCCAGCCAAGGGTCACCTTCTTCTCAAACACAAGGGGAGCAGTGAGCAGACCCTCTCACCTCCCCAACCACAACGGCCAGCTGGAGGACTCATGACAAGAAGCTCAAAATGGAGCAAAAGCTGCAGAACATTTTGAGTGGCAGTCTCCAACCTTTTTGGCACCAGGGATCGGTTTCATAGAAGACAATTTTTCCACAGACTGGACAGGGAAGGGAGGGGGCAGAGGGGTGGTTTCAGGCTCATTCAAGCACATTACACTTATTGCGCATGCTATTTCTATTATTATCATATTGTAACATACAATAAAATAATCACACAACTCACTGTAACACAGAATCAGTAGAAGCCCTGAGCTTGTTTTCCTGCAACTAGATAGGAGTGATGGGAGATGATGGCACCTCAAGTGTGCTGCTCATGTTCTTAGTTCCACTTCAGATTATTAGCATTAATTCTCATCAGGAGTGCACAACCCACATCCCTCTATGCACAGCTAACAGTAGGTTTTGTGCTCCTCTGAGAATCTAATACTGAGGCTGATCCAATAGAAGGCAGTGATGGGGATGGCTGTAAAGATGATGAAACTTCATACGCCTGCCCACCACCCACCTCCTGCTGGGTAGCCTGGCTTCTAATAGGCCACTGCCCAGTGCTGGTCTACAGCCCAAGGAGTTGGGGGCCACAGGTTTAGAAGATGACCAAGGGGAAAAGCATCACATTAGATTTAGTAGTTGTTTCTTAAGACACCAAAATCACAGACAACAAAAGAAAAAACAAACTGGACTCCATCAAAATTAAAAACTTTTGTGCATCTAAGGACACTGTCATGAGAATGAGGCAATCCATAGGAGAGACATTAGTTGCAAATCATACATATGATAAAAGATTACTATCCAGAATGTATTAAGAGCTCCTGAAACTCAACAACAAAAAATGAAACCATTTTAAAATGGGCAAAGGATTTAAATAAACATTTCTCCAAAGAGATACAAATAGCCAACAAGCCCATGAAAAGATGCTCACCATCCCCCCCTTATGAGGCAAACACAAATCCAAACCACCATGAGACCTCATTTTACATAACAAGAGTAGTGATTAAAAACAAAAATGAAAAGAAAATAATAAATGTAGGTGGGAATATAGAGAAGCTGAAAACTTCATGCATCATTTATGGGAGATAAAATGGTACAGCCACTGTGGAAAACAGTGGGGAGGTTCCTCAAAAAGATAAAAACAGGCTCAGCGCCTATGGCTCAAGCTAAGGCACCAGCCACATATACCTGACTGGCGGGTTCAAATCCAGCCCGGGCCCTCCAAACAACAATGACGGCTGCAACCAAAAAAGAGCCAGGCATTGTGGCAGGCTCCTGTAGTCCCAGCTACTTGGGAGGCAGAGGCAAGAGAATCACTTAAGCCCAGGAGTGAGAGATGGCTATGAGCTGTGATGCCACAGCACTCTACCCAGGGCAACAGCTTGAGGCTCTGTCTCAAAAAAAAATAAAAATTAAAAACTTAAAATTAAAATTAAAAAAAGATAAAAACAGATTTACCATATGGTCCAGAAATTCCACTTCTAGGTATACGGTCAAAGGAACAGAAAGCAAGGACGTGAATAGCTGTTTGTGCACCATGCTCACAGCAGCCAAGAGGCAGAAGCAACACAGTGTCCGCTGACAGACAAAAAACAAAGCAGTACGTACATCCAGAGGAGTATTATTCAACCATATAAAAAGGAATAAAATCCTGACTCATGCCACAGCATGGATGAACCGTGAGACACTATGGAATGAGCCAATCACAAGACAGACTCCATATGACTCCACTTCCCTAAGCCACCTAGGAGTCCACTCAGAGGCAGAGAGCAGAATGGAGGCTGCAGGCTGGGGTTGGGGGCAGTGATTAATGGGTAGTTTCAGCTTGAGAAGATGAAAAAGTCCTGGGGGTTTGGGGAGGTGGGGACGGCCGCACAGCACTGAGTGTAAGCCTTAATGGCACTGTACTGCACACTCACAAATGGTTGAGATGGTCAATTTCACATTACATGTATTTGAATACACACACAACCAAGTGTCCAGGCCAACTCAGATGACACAAACCTTGGTAAAGCATAGAGCGAACAGAGACGTCCAGGCCAGCACACTCCTTGAGTGAAGTGCCCATCCTACAGATGAAATCTGGCACAAGTGGCTTAGAGTCCTGCAACCACTGCTCACAGCAGCCTTGCATGAGGCTCTGCAACATGGGCACAGAGCAAAGGCCCTGGCAGGCTGCCCCTCCCACGCCTGGCCCTGAGCATGTGAGCAGGAGCAGCAGCTTCCCAGAAGCACAGGCCCGTGGGCTTTTGCTCCTCCCCTCTCCCTCAGGGTATCAGGTCCCACCCCACAGCCAGACCTCAGTGACTTAAGTACGGCTGGTGATCACAGGTACAAGCCGCATATGGAGGGCACTGGCAGAGGTACCAGTCTCTGATTCAGCCAAGACTGGCACAGTCTGGGCCAGGATGTGCCCTTCCTCACTCCTACCCAGCACCTACACCCCTTCACGCCCAGCAGTAACTCTTTTAAACTCACTAGACAAGTGTTCAGGTGGAGACCGAGTTGTTCCTCAAAGGCTTCCATCAACCCACAGAGGTTTGCTGAGCCCACCTCGGGCCAGATGAGGGGCTTGCCCTTGGAAAGCTCATACCAGTCTTGTGGGATGGTGGGAGATTTTTTTTTTAATATTTTAAATTTTTTTTAATTAAATGGTAACTATGTACATTAATGCACTTCTGGGGTACAGTGTGGGGTTTTCACACACAATCCAAATCACTTCCATCAAAGTGGTTAACATAGGGGAGATTTTAAAAAGAGAAACACTTCATGGTTTCAAGTGGTTGAAATGCTAGAGGTGAAAGAGAACAGGTTTAGCCCCGCTTAGCCAGAGGTCAAAACAGAGACTGAGTGGAGGAAAGGGAGGCTAAGGCCACGGGGTGAGGTCTGCTGGCCTGATCTGAGGATATAGCAGCAGGTGACAGCAGTGGAGGGGAGAAAGAAAAGGAAGCAGCATTCCAAGACAGGGACACTAATGGCACACAGGGACACTGGTTGGAAGGGGTGTGTTTTGAAGGACGCTAATGGCACACAGGGA
>NW_003852577.1:2309674-2351070 GCF_000181295.1 Otolemur garnettii
CTAATGGCACACAGGGACACTGGTTGGAAGGGGTGTGTTTTGAAGGACACTAATGGCACACAGGGACACTGGTTGGAAAGGGTGTGTTTTGAAGGACGCTAATGGCACACAGGGACACTGGTTGGAAAGGGTGTGTTTTGAAGGACGCTAATGGCACACAGGGACACTGGTTGGAAGGGGTGTGTTTTGAAGGAACAGCCAAAGGGACTCAAAGAGAGTGGGTGTGGGGGAGACTGGCTAGGGATGACCCTTAGGATTCCAGCCTGAACAGCTCATCATGAGAACAGGAGACACCAAATTTCTTATTTCTATACCTGACCTGCACCCCAGCTACCTTTCTCTGGCATTTCTGCCCCTGTGCAGAAAATAGACCCTTTAGCACTAATGTCACCAGGCATTAATGGTGGAACACAGGCAGGGAAGGGAAGAAGGGGCGCTGAATAGTGGAGGTAGAGATGGCAGAAAGACAGGCCCAACAGCCGTGGGCAACCCTAGCTGCCACCCCAGGGTACACAAACAGTGCCAGTAACATTCCTAGGGCATCCCCAAGTGAACAGGGGACTGGGAGGGCAGGGCCTGGGCAACAAGGAGGTAAGGTAGATGCAGACTAAGGGGACTTAAACTTGGCTTTCCTTTGAGGTATGAAGGTATACAGACTCTGGACCAGGGTCCCCAGCCCTACCTCACTTCTAAGTGTCTCTGAGAGAGAGGTCAGGTCTGAGCTGGAGGGGCCAGAGACAGACCCAGCAGCAAGGAAGCTGAGCCCCAAGCTCAGGAGCCTTAGGGAAGAGCTGACTTTGGTGGCCTCTAGGCCTGCGGCCACTGGGCAGTCCCAGCCCCTGTGGCTGGGAAAGAAGGACAGAAAGCTCAGCATGGAAGGGCTGGTGCTTACACCACCAATAGAAATGCCTAGCCTCTGTCGAGGCCTGGCCACTTATGCATGGCCTGGGAGCCTCTTAATCTCTTCATCCTCCCTCCCCCTGTTCCCAGATGGTCCTCTGGAGGCTGCCTTGATCCAGCAGAGCTGGGCTCCCCAAAATGGGGCACAGGAGGAGGCTGGGAATAGACTCACTCAGCTCACAAGAGCAGGAGGACTCCCATGAGACCCCAGGGACAAAATGCAGGAGCTGAGCTGTGTAACTTCCAGGGAACAAGGTAGTTGGGGACATAAGACAAGGCCACTTCCCTCAAATCATGATCCCACAGCCTCCACTGGACAACAGGCCTGGGGCCACAGCAACAAGGAAGCAGGGGCACCCACCTCAGACTGCTCCAAGCCCAGAGGGCAGGAAGGTGCATGGTGAGAAAGGTGCTGAAATAAAGGTCGGAACCTGGCTTATGAGAAGCAGGGAGGGAGCGGCCAGGATTGCAGAATTCAAATGTCTTAAAGGTAGTTTCCAAGGGTCAGAGCCAGCTCAAAAAGCAATAGAGTGTGAACGTAGTGCTCAGCTCAAGGCGAGGCTGTACAGTTATCTGCACACATCTGTCCCCACATATGTGAGAGAGAGCGTCACCACTCGGGACATGGGCACAGCCAGCAAAGCACAGCAGCATGCCCAAGCTGGGCCAACTCCCTAAGGGTCTGCCCAACTGCTAAGTGTTGATCAAGCACCTGCCATGTGTGGGCACCAGTGAGGTACCAGGGACATGGCAAGGCACCAACCTACAGAGCCAAGCTTCCCATGCACCCTGGCCACAAACCCCAAGGTGGACAGCACACCAGGCAGAGAACCACAGTGGGCAGTAGGAATGACCTCCACAGCAGAAGGTAGTCAGGGACAACCAGGCAGGCATGGGGAGAAGAGGACCCTGCTGGAGGGGCCTGGGGCACGCTGGGACTAGACATCACACTCAGGAAGGCAGAAAGGCTGCCTGCAGCACCACTGCCCTCCAAGTGCAGGTGATGGCCCTGAATGAGTCCTGGAACTGAAGAACACAGGATCCTAACAGGGGCACTAGCTTCAGCCTCTAGTCACTCCCCAGCATAATAATCTCTCAGGGGCCACCCATCAGTTGGTCTCCCTCTTCAGCAGAGACACAAAACTGGGGTCCCACACAGGCCACAGCAACTGCCCCGGCTCGGGGGAGATGGTAGGAAAGCCCCTGGTGATGCTCCGCCATGGCTTAAGGCCCCACTTCATAGCTTTCCTCCTCAACCAGCCCCTTGTCCTGCCTCAGGACACCTGCCTAGGCCCCACCCATCTCTCAAGAGCAAATCCATCAGCACCTAGTGTCCAGTCCTCCCAGCAGCCCTGGCCTAGAGCCACTTCCTCTTTCCCTGAGTCTTGAGGGTACTTCTTTTTTCACTTTTGAAATAAACTTTTAACTTTAGCATAGATGTAGGTTTATGGAAAAGTTGTGCAGAGGATATGAGGAGCTCCCACCTATGCAGGTAACTTCTCACACCCGCGCAGTACCCGCTCAGCCCCCCAGCTGCATGACGCACTCCTGCGACAGGCCCACACTTCACCCCACACTGCCTGACTCAGAGCTCCCGCTCTGCTCCAAGAGCCAGCTACATTCAGTGCCCTGTCCCCTCAGGCTACTCTTAGCTGTGAGTTTCTGGCTTTCCTGCGTTTGGGTGATCTGGATAATTTTGAGGAGTACTAGTCAGGCATTTTGCAGAAAGTCCTTCAGTTTAGGTTTGTCTGATGTTTACCTCCCTCGAGGAGGCAAACATCTGCACACACTGCTTTGTTTCTTTTCTCCCATTTGTTTCTTTTATGTTTACTCATATTAGTACAGACTTGGGTATTTCATACTTAGAATTATGATCTTAGTCCCTTTTGTGGTACTACAAAAGAATATCTGGGAAATTTGTAGGCTAGGAAATTTTTAAGGAAAAACAGTCTATGTGGCTCATGATTCTAGATGCTGGGAAATTCAGGGTTGGACTCCTAGATCTGGCGGGGCCTCAAGCTGCTTCCACTCACAGCAGAAGGCTAAGGGGAACAACCATGTGCACAGATCTCAGGGCAAGAGAGGGAGCTAGGGATTGGGGCAGGAGGGTAGCACAGCAACTCATACGGTCCCCTCACCTCAGGGAGAGCACCCATGACCCACACACCTCCCACCAGGCCCCACTTCCAACACTGGGGATCCAATTACCACACAAGCTTTGGAGACGTCAAACATCCAAACTACAGCATAATCTAAGTCTATATTATTCCTTGGTTGCTTATGCCATCCCACTGGGAGCTTTTCTGGCTGACTCTAAGTCCCTGTGACACACCCCACCAGCACGTGCACCTTATTTTCTAGCCCTATGAGGTATTCCAGGCTCATCCAGATAGTTCCTGCTCTGGCCCTAAAATCGCCTCTTTTTTTAAGGAACCCCATCTGTTGGAGAGTGTCATTAAAAACCAAGATGGAGGTGGCAGTCCTTGGTCTTGGGGCATCAGAGCTTCTAGGCCCTCTTGGCTGACAGAACATGAACATAGGAGTGTGTACAACCTGGGCACATCACACACCTGTAAACATGTCTCTCTGTATCCTCATGTATCTCTACTAAAGTCTCAACCAAGCTAAGTGTCCTGTATCGCCAAGTGTGGCCCCCCACGCTGTGAGGCACTCTGGCCTTGTGCCCTGTGCCCTAGCTATAGTGTCCCCGCACACCGCCCACATACTGCCTGCTCAGCCCAGCACACAGGTGCCAGCCTCAGAACCAGCAGCTGGTGCCCCATGGGAACTGCTGCACCTTGGAGACAGATCCCAGGCAGAGTGTGTGCGCCTCTAGGCTGCGACTCCACTTGAGGCCAAAGGTATATTCCCTTTTAACCATGGCCTCAGCTCTCTGCTGAGCTCCCAGAGAAGAGTCTGCCACAGTGCCTTGTCCAACCAAGAGCTCAGCAATGGGCAAAGCAGACACTGGCTGAATATGAGACCTTTGGCATGAGTTTTTGAGACCTCTCCAAGGTGTGTCTGGATAAGGAGGGAGGACAGAGTACGGAGAAGCCACAGAGAAGGGAGGGCAGGGCCTTAGGACTGCCCCCTCCTACCTGAGCTCTGAGGAGGCTGTGCCCAAGGCAGGCAGTGAGGGCTGCACTGGATAGGCAGCAGGGCCAGCACACAGGCAAGAGATTCCTGAGACCCACTAGCCTGGCTCCAGTCTGCCTTAGCCTGGAAGGGAGAGTTGCCATTCCATGTAACATAGCTGCTTTTCTGCCCAGAGGCTTGGTAGGAAGATCTAGAGAAAGAAGGTGCTATTTGTTGCAGTGAGACTGGCCAGCAATGTGGCCACTGGACCCATCACATCCACTAGGTCCCACCTCAGGCACCCAGGGTCTGAGGCAGGGAGACAAGGCTCCCTAAAGGCCAGAGAAAGGGAGCTAGCTCAAACCAGAAGGTTTTAGAGCTTAAAGCAATGAATGATTCCTGGCTTCTGCTGAAGAATGTAATCACCTGGGACTATTCTGAAACAGACTGACCTCAATTCTCGGGGCGGGGGGGCATCTCATTGCTCCTGATGCCCACCAAGGCTGGGCACTGCTGCCTCAGAAGTGATTCCTACCTGATGCCACAGAGGCTCAGCTCTGGGGGCTGGTTGTCCCAGGCTGGCCACCCAGCTGTATTAAGTCACTAGCAACTTCTGGCTGGGCCCAAGAAGGTCTGACAAAAGCAGAGAAAGAGGGAGCGAGGAGACAAAGCACAGCTGTGGGGAGCCTGGCAGCAGTGGGGCCAGCAATGTCACAGGGGCCTGAAGCAGCACTTATATAGGTACTGCCAGCCACCATGAAAGAAAATGAAACCCTGGGATGAAATCCTGGGCAGGGGCAAGGTGGAGAGAGAGCCATCCTTCCCCTCTCAGGAGCAGGCATGGCACCGAGTCCCTGGGATGCCTACCAGGCAAAATGTTCCATCTACAGGGAAATGGCCCTTTGCAGAGGCGTGTGAGGGCAGATGTGGCCAGTGCTGTACTTCTGTGCAACAAAAAGGGGCAAAGCCTTGGAAAGCAGGGACCTCTGCAGCCCAGCCCTGAGCCACAGGACTGGCTCCTTGGCTCTTCTCGGAGCAAGTATGGGACTGGAGCAGAGTGTGGGCACTCACTGTGAGCCAGGTGCAACACAGGGCTCTCACACAAGCAGCTTCCTGCCAACCATGGACAGATATGGGCGGCAGGCAGGTCCAGTGTGCCCAGGAAGCCCTGGGCGCAAAGGACTTCAAATCCAGAAGCCACTAACAGCCAGATATTGCTAGTGACTTAATACAGCTGGATGTTCAATGTTTCTCCAAGATCCCAAATCATCTAGAAGTGAAACACTAAGCTCAAAACACATAAGGAATCACTAGGTCTCCCCAGCTGTCCAGATTTCAGATACACAAGGACAAAGTATACAGACTCTAGCAGGACCACAGGGGGACAGCCTGAGACCTGCTCATCAAGTCACAGGGCTCCAGAGGAAGCCTACCATGCGGGCATGACCCAGGGTCTCCCTGCACCACGGGCTCAGGACACACCTGTCAGCTAAGACCTCCTGGACTCTTAGAGAAGGAAACTGGCTTGGGACCGAGAGCCACAAATCCTCCAAGGACAGGCCCTAAGCCCAAATGCCAGATACTAGAGCAGCTTGAACAGTGCCCATCCTCAGCATGGCCCCTAGTCCTCACACCCACCAACCTTGGCTGCAGCCTCAAAGGCCTGGTCCTGCCCAGGCTCTAGACTCCTCTTTAAGGACTTGAGGCTTGTCAATGAGAGGGTCTGGACCCCCAGGTTTTAAGTCCAGAACCCGAGAAATGCTCTGTTGTTCTCAGACCTAGGTCTACAGGGAAAACCCACAAACCCAACCTCAAGCAACTCTTCAAAATCTCAGGGCAAGGGTCTAGAGCAAGTGTCCTCAAACTATGGCCCAAGGGCCACATGCAGCCCACCTAGGACATTTATCTGCCCACCAGGTGTTATTGCCACTGCTGCCTGTCCTGCTTAGCAGCTGACTCGTCCCGGGGCCCACAGTCTGGCCCTCCAACGGTCTGAGGGACAGTGAACTGGCCCCCTGTTTAAAAAAGTTTGAGGACCCCTGGTCTAGAGCCCATTAAACCTAACAGACACCCTTCAGGCTACACTCCTAAAGGGCAGGAGCTAAGAATTAACCAAACATGTTAAAGATAAAACCTTCTGTAAGAAGGAGGTCATATCAAGGTCCTCTTCGGCTTTTTTTCTGTTTCCAGAGACAATTCCACTCAACAAGATTGTTAAGAACTGCACTCCCCAGCCATACCTGGGAAGGTGCTGAGAAAGAAGTCTTTTTCTCAGATGCCTCCGTACCCCTTCCCACTGGAAATGCCCAATCCACTCCACAGAAACTCAAAACTTCTTCAGAGCACTGCTTCGGTGGTGATGTCTTACTTGACACAGCCACTCCTGCCTTGGCCTTAAGACTGAGAAAATGTACAGATTGGTCAGCTGTGAAGGCTCCGTTAGTGGCAAGGTCCTTAGTTCCAATGTGTAGGGGCCTTTGTTCATCGTGCTCCTAGGCCCTGATCAAAGCCTCTGGGACAGCCCTGCCTGCCCAGATGGAACTGTCTTCCAGGTGAGTCTGTCCAGCAGGCCTGGACACAGCCCTCTACTGGTCAAAGCCACAGAGGTACTCAGGAAGATCTGGTTCTATAAAGAGGAGGAAACCCTCACCAATTCCCTCTGTGGTAGGTGATGGCAGAACAGCCCCCAGGCCCTCCACAGAGGGGGGTCTTGAGGGCTCCAAGCTCATGTTCAGGACCAGTTGTAGCTTGACTCTTTGGAGAGCCCGGTTCAGCAGCAGTAGGGGTACTCCACTGCTGCCCCTACAGCATATCCTCTGGGCAGGGCCGTCCACAGGTCCATTCCCAACACAGGCTCACTGGAAACAGCTGAGTGTGGGGAGTGAGTTTCCTTTCACTCATTCACTCTCAGCCAACAACAGGGTACTGACACATCTGCCTTGCTGGGCCTCTTCAGGGGCTAAGAGGACACGGTACTGAGGTCACCGTGCCCCTACCTGTAACACTCCACATCCTGCCCTTAACAAGCAAGCTCCCAACACTCCCACAGATGCAGCACATCCTGGTCCAGCCCGGCTGCAGGTGCACAGCCTGAGCCCCCATCAGGCCGTATGGTGACAGCATGCTGCCTCTCTGTGTATGCCGTGCTACAGTACAGACCGCCTCAAAAAAAGCTTCCCTTTATGCAGAAGATGTCTTATATGGGGCAGAATGACCATTTTAAAGATCAAAACCCTGAGCTGTACTGAAGGGAAGGTCTGGCTGCACCACAGGCTGGTAACAGCTGGGCTGGGTGGAGACAGTACCCAATGTAGACCCTCCCCCACCACGGAGGCATGCTGTTTCCAGGGATAGCTCCTTGCTGGAAGGCAGCTCCTCATTATGGCACTGCAGATGATCAGAGACAGCACTGCCATCTCTCCCCCACACCAATGATGCCCGCCTCTCCTCTGCACCCCATGTTCCTGTCTGAATGGCCTGAATGGCCAACAAGCTGAGGCAAATTAAGACCTTGTCCTTCTACCTCATTCTCAAGGAAGCAACGCAATCTGGCCTGTGAGAGAAGTGCCACAGGGTGGGGTCCCCACCTAGTCTGGAGACTGACTCTGACTTCTGAGGAGTGTGGCTGTAGGAAAACAGGTGCCCTCTGCCACAACAGCAGTGAGTGGTCCTGGGCCCCCAAGAAGCCACTGGCCAGGAAAGGACAGCCCAGTGCCTATAATGAAAGACCCGGCATATCCTCCTGACCACAGCAAGACACTCTGCAGGACAGCCAAAGGAAACAGAGAAGATTAGTGTTCACTTGCTGGCAAATAACAGAGGCCTCTTTGTGGGCTTTGTGTGCAGCTGCTGTGCGCAGGGCTACCCATGACGCAAGAGGAGACGCAGGAGAGAAAATGGCAAGTGCACACTGCAGACACCTGGGACAGGCTCGGAGGTGACTAGAAGCACCAAGGCCGGTCTCAACTCTACCACATGCTGACTGCTCCCCAATCTAGGAAGAACTCCAACTAAGGAAGCTTCTCTCAAGACATAAAACAAGGGTCCATACTGGGGCCTCGGGGAAATAATGGGAAATACTTGGATTTGCTGTTGGTTTAAGACCAGCCCAGACACCACCGGGGCTTGAGGAACAGAGTTAGTGTCCCATACCACTGGTGTCCCATACCAGTGGGACAGCCTTGGATCCATTTCTTCCTCTAGAAAAAACCCAGTGGGGGTTATGGAGAGAAGGTAGAAGAACCAAACACAGCCCTCACCCCAGTCACCCACAGAACACCCAAGATGTCAACAGCAGGGCAGAAAGCAGTTTCTGCCTCTCCTTTCCCCAAGCCAACTCTACAGGCCAGGCTGGTCCATTTGCTCCACAGACCTGAAGCTCCTGCCTCTTCTGAGACCTTCAGCTCTGCCCACACCTTGCTGACCTCACCTTCTCTAGGTCTGATTCAGACCTGGTCCCAGGGAGCCCTGACTTCTCAGGTCCACTAATGCAGGTCCTCCACGCTCCTCATGCAGCACTCATAGACCAGCTGTTAGCACTTTGCTCCACAGGTGTCTGGGGCCTGCCTCCTAGCAGGGCCACCAGTTCCTTCAGGCCAGAGAAAATCCCCCTCTAAGTGCCTAACTCCAGCATCACCTCATGAGGCACAGGCCACACAGAAGTGGTGACAAAGTGATAAACAAATGAGCCTGCTGAGGGCACCAAACTTGGCTGGGCAAGGATTCTATGAAGCTTCTTGTCCAGAACAGGAGCCCACAAGAAAAGGTGCCAGGCATCCATCCAGGGCTATCCCACAGCCCCCATGACTTTGAGGTATTTCCTACAGATACTTCCCCACCCCCTCCCAGGAAGAGGTGCCCATTAGCTGGCCTGGAAGTGCAGAAAACAGAGAGAGTGGGTGAATGGGTGTGCTACCAGCAGGTGCCGCCTGGGCCACGGAGTGACGGGCACCAGTGCCTATGCCAGCTGTGGGTCTGGCCTCTCGGTGTGTGCATGCCAAACACATGGGACACAGGTCACAGCTGTCTACCCCTCAGGGGCCCAAAGAGAGGCTGCCACCACTGCACAGACAAGAAGGCAGCTGTCCAGAGACCTCCCATCACTCACTGCTGGCTGCTCACACCTTCCATGTGCACCATTTCTCCTCACCATGGACCAACATGAGAGGCCTCAACTGTGGCCCATCACCAACCCCATCACAATAGCCTGGCAAGAAGGAGGGTCAGACAGCATAGCACACTGCTCTAGGGGGCCTGGGCATCTCAGCACTGGGCAGGGGCACCCCCAGAGTGCCCAGGAGAACACAGAACACAGGTTAGTGTTTGGGAAGGACAAAAGAGAGATGGGGCCTGGTGTTCTCAGCAAAGCCGATGGCATAGCCACCTTCCTCCCAGGCCTGGCCTTGACTGCAGGGCCACCTCTCAGGTGACTGTACCCAGCTGTATGTCACCTCCTCTCCAGACCTCGGCTCTCTGGAACTGAGTTAAGGATGAGCCCACTCTCCTCCAGGCCAAGTCAACCTTCTGGGGGCTGGACGGGGCCACAGGTGGCAGGCACGTGGGACACGCATGGGAAACAGAGACCTCAGCTGCAGGAAGCAGTTTGCTAACCTAAATCAGGACCCAAAGAGAATAGGCCATGAAGATTCTATTTCTAGAACTCTATCCTCAAGAAATAATTCCCCCAAGTAACTGGAGTCCTTACTGTTGGCCATACTACTGCAAATATATTTCTCAACTTTTTTTTCTTTTAAATGTCATGAATGATACATTTTGTATTTGCATATAACATTACCGATATGCTATACTCTGCTTCTTAACCAGCAGGCAGGTGTCACTGGGCCTGGAGGGTGAAAGAGCCTGTCCTCTGTGCCACTCCATAAGGTTTCCTGGACTCCCTTATTCTCAGATGAATTTCCTGAATGAAGCAGCAGGATGCAGAGAAGATAGGAAACACAGCTCGGTTGAGTCCTTGTTTAAATCCACAGTGATCCTAAAAAGCTGTTATTACTCTCCCCATTCTATAGACAAGAGAATTTAGGTTTAGTAAGACTACCAAAGCATTCAAAGTCAGACAAAAGATGGCAAAATTGGAAGTGGAATTCAAACTCACAGACTGATTCAATTTTGCTTTGTTTTGACTGGTTCCACAAGGGGAAAAACGCCCAGACTGAAATAGGCTGTGAGCCTGGCCTCTCCACCCTGAACTCACTATTCTGCCATGCCATGTTCCCTGCAGACCACTTGTACCCTATGGTCTCTGCCCCAAGCCAGACTGACATGGGTGATTCAGAAGGTCAGCAAGGCCCTCTGGGTAACTTAGGTCTCCAGTCAGAAACCCTCTGGGATGGGAAGCTACAGGCTTCCACATTAACCCCATACCTGTACTCACCGATTCAATCCTCTATCCACCTGCAACAGCTGCTGTACAGGGACAGAGCATGGCCAGATCCATCGTGGAGCCTCTGGAAGTTGGCCCCCCGACCCAGCACCACCCTAGAAAGAGATCGCCACCCAGGGACAAGCGACCTCTCTACCCTGTGCCAAATGGCTGGAGTGACAAGTAGGGAAGAGATATCTGGGAGGATTTTTCTTCTGCAAGTAAATCAAAAAGGACCTGCCATCATTTAAACTCCAAAACATTCACATTGGAGGATTTTTCTGGAGAATCACTTTACCTTTCCATCTTTGTGCTTTCCTATTTTTACAAAACTTGTACAGAAAATATGTTGTACAAAAGACAACTGTAAAAAACATTCAGAACAGCAAACAATCTTCATGGCATGTGCTGTCTTGCATATGACCACTCCCCTTGGCTTCAAGATCAAATCTGATCTTCACATATTTATTATCTACATTTTACCTACCAGTTTGCTTCACATCAAGAAATCTGAACAGGGAAATTCAAAGTCATGAGAAAAGTAAATGAAAGAAGGACTTTTCACATCTCCTCATCTTTCCACAAAGGAATGTGGTAGCTGAGAACATTTAGGTACAATTCAGTTCCCTTGGGAGTACCTGCTGGACTCCACGGGGCCATACACTGGTGGACCCAGACCTTTCACAACTGTGCAAGAACTTGGGGAGAAGGGGTGAGTGTCCAGGGAGGAGGCAGGGAGAAGCGAATGGCTTTCAGCTGGCTCCTTCATCCCTCCTGTTTCCATCACTTATGCCTTTGACATGGTTATTTTGGGGTTTCCAAGTGGGGGGTGGAGGAATGGAAATTAAGACACCATCTGCAGAGCAGCTCCTGTCCTGCCCTGGCTCTCATCTCCCTCCCACAGCTCTTCTGGGAGGATGGGAAGGTCCTAGAGTGCTCTCCCCCACTCAGCCCCCAGCCCACTGTGTCTCCCCTCCGTGCTTTTAGAGTATCTGTAAGCCTCATCCACTTCCCTGTCTCTTTATATGGAGCTGGGAAAACATGGAGATAAATAAAGCCTCAATTAGGCAGGCATCCAGTGCGGGTGTGTGGGAGGGGCTGAGGCCCTGTCCCACTGCAGGAATGCCTGAGAAAGCTCCAGGGGACACAGGCAGCCTCTGAGGTTGGAGGCTTCCCACAGACTCCTTTCCCCTGTGCTGACCAGGCACGGCTAGGGCCTGGGAGCCCTAGAGCCAGCTCCATTCCCACAGGAGCTTGCCCCAGGCAGCCTTGGCCACGCCACATGCAGGGCAGAAAGGGATTTTTGCTCTCATCCTCTGCTTCCTCTCTCCTTCATTCCTGTTCTCAGAGTACAGCCTTGGGCCCAAGCCCAGCGGGACAGCACTGACTGGACTGGACACCATTCCAGCTTTCTAGACTTAGAGAGCCAGCTTGTCCCTTTCTTACTGATTCCATTCTGGTTCTAAGACTGCAGAGGGCCTTGAGAGGGAGATCCTATTTCTTCCCCAAGCCAAGTGTGGGGGAAAAGTGGGCTCTGGGAAGGAGCCTGGGCAAGAAGAGGCTCACAGATATTTTTAGAGACATGGGAGTTAGGCAGAGACCTGGGCCAAAAGTGACTACAGTCCCAATTCCAAAAGGCCAAACGAGATGTGAAGAGTTAGGAGCCAGGCAGGGGCAGGGACCAGTTCTGGAGACAGAAAACAAGGCTCAGCACAGTGCGCCCGAGGCCGCTCTACCCCTTCAGAGTGTCCCTCCTTCTCAACTGTGCCGGAGCACGGTGATGCTAGGAGGGACCTCGACACCTGGCCCCACAGAGCACCACAAGCTGCTGTGCTCAGTGCTAGAAGCAGTGTAGGGAGGCTGTGAGGGGACAGGTGGGAGCCCATCACCCAGCTTCCTTTGACAGTGGAGAATGAAACAGAATCTAAAATAAGATCTTCAGTTATCTGCAGGTTTCTTACGGGTCAGGCCACCTCAGTTCTCGAAGACCACAAGTGCATCTCTCACGTTTCTGTGGGTACTTCACTCAAAAAGCATCTCTTGGCAGCCTCTAGAACAGCCACATGGATCTGGGAGTAGGACGTGGAGAGAAGGAAAATGGAGAAAAGTGAAAGCCCTAGACAGCTACTGCTCATGGGAGAATAGCTTTGCGGTAGCCATCAACTGCCTCAAAGATGCTCACCCCACGCTCAGCAATTCTGCTGCCCGGAATGTTCTCTGCAGCACTATGTTTTAAAAAAGTAAAAATTTTAAAACAAATTGGACGTCCAACAGTAAAGAACAGAGGAAAGGAATCAAATACAGCACCAGCGAATCCACAGTGCGCAGCTGCTAGATAGCCCTGCCTTGAAGGACCAGGAGGAAAGCACCAGGTGGACTATTCTCATCTGAAGTAACAGGCTCATTAAAATACTATCATTTTCAGGTCTTACATAAGTGTACAACAAGAGTCCTAAGAGGACAGACACATAAGCCAGGATATGAACTGGTCTTTATCGCTGCCATGAGATTTCATGAGTGCCTCAGCCTTCTGTGTCTTTCCTGCTTCCCCAAATGGAAACTGTGGGCTTTTTTTACTCTTGGCCATTGGAGGAAGTCACTTTTCTTTCGCCCCACCACTCTGGCAAGTTGCCTTTTGCAGGCCCCTCCCACTGCCCGGAAGCACCCTCCCTTCTATGCCCTTAGTGCTAATCTGCACTTCCCCTTCCCCGGGGAGCAGAGGGTTCACCAGCCTGGCCCCAGAGCCCGGGCAGGGCCCTGTGTCTGTCTGAGCAAGTACTTCCTGGAATGGCTGACCCCTTGGTTTTCTTGACTAGACTATAAGGTCCAGGAAAGCAAAGACTCTTTTTGGTATTTTTTATTTTCCCAATCCTGAGCCCTCTGAGACACATGGCAAGCCAGCAACTTGAATCCAACCCCCTCCTTGCAGTTTCCAGTTTCTTGGGCCCCAAGCAGAGTACTGGGAAGACAGGACTAAGAAGTAAAGAGACCAGAGCTGTGCAGCCCTGGGGTAAGGACAGGACCAATCCACAGGTAGCCAGGACATCAGCTGCAGAACCTCCGGAGCCCTACAACAAGGGGATCATTGTTGCTGTCAAGTAGGTGACTGCGCTCCAGGACAGGGCCTTATTCACAGAGAGAGATTAGATAAACTCCCCTTCTAATCTTCCTAGAACAGCAGTCACCATTAACCCTTGGGTTTCCAACCAGAAGTATCTGGAATTTCAACTATTTTATTAAAGTATCTCTTCCTCATTAAGAGGCGTTGAAGCAAATTACAGACAGTACACTTAATTCAGGACTTGAACACACATGTGCCACCTCGCAGGAATGGTGCACTCATATTCTCTCTTCCTCTCACACACACATATCCTGCCAAGTCACACACAAAAGGCTGCACAGGCCCAGAGCAGCAATATGACCCACAGAGGACAGAACAAAGCCAGGGACACACAGAAACAGGTGGGTGGGAGGCAGGAACAACACCCAGGGTGGACACCAGCTCTCGCCGCCAGCCCCGGGGCTAGACACTGCCACACCTAGAGCCTCAGTTAAACACAGCCCACTAAGCACAGCAGCAGGTCCAACCTCCTGGAACCTTAATAAAAATGACTATTAATAGTCAATAAAAATGACTATTAAACTCTCAAGGTCAAAAACCTGGAGAACAGACAATAGCAGACACAAGATAGCAATTAAATTTTCACAGTGGGAGAGGCTAGATACGTGGAAAGAGATGAGAGGGAGCAGGCAGGGATTCCCAAGGGCAGCCAGAGTGAAGCAGGCTGGCACTACTGAGGATATCAGAACGCTTAGAAAGGCCTGGAGGCCCCGCGAAGCAGGCTGGCACTACTGAGGATATCAGAACGCTTAGAAAGGCCTGGAGGCCCCTGCAGGCTCTCACTGGGAAGACAGGGCTGAGGGCAGGAGGACTGGTCAGCCCCTGGAAAAGAGGTAATCAGGAAGGCCCAGCATAGCAGCCAGCCACAAGCAGAGTGTGGCTGGGGATGGCCTGGGACTCAGAGCAACAAGAAGATTTTCAAGACAGTTTGTACCCTGAAAGCTGAGGTCCTCACCCCAATTCCCTCTGCTGCCCTCGGGTCTCCCTTGGTTGGAGATGGAACACTTCCTAGCAAGGGAAACTGACAAGCCCAAGAGAGAAAGATGAGAGGGCTTGTAACTTGGGACACTCAAGGGTTCCCCCCAAAAGGAGCTAGTTCCCTGCCTGCCTGTCCTCCTAAGGTAAGGCCTGTGGTCAGCATCCCACACACTCCCAAACACACACACACATGTTCTCACACTCATGTACATACACTCACATACCTACTCACACACTCATTCACACACATACTCTTTGACACACACATACACTCTAATACACACAGTCACACACATACACTCTCATACACACACTTGCACAGACTTCACACACACACCCTCTAACACTCACTCACACATGCTTCACTACTCATTCAAGAAAGCCCAAGACCAAAACAAACAGAACAAAAACTCCAAGACACAGGGCAGACCAGAGTCAGGATAAAACTTCAAAGAAACTGTTGTCAGAGAAGGTACTGCATCTGCAAGCCACAAATAAGATGCCACAAAGGGGACACACAGAGAACTAAAAGTGAGCTCTGAGGAACAGAATGTGAGAGCTGGGTAAAGACCCACCAGACAATTGCCAAGGCAAGGTCCAAATGATCGCGGGCATGACAACGCTGACCACAAAGACAATAAAAGAGACTCTAGTCAGAAGAACCAAAGCCAAATAACAGAAGGTACAGAAGGAAAGCCCACGGAGAACACAGTCAAGGAGACTAACAGACGAGAAAACACAGGAAAATATTCTGGACCAGAAGGACTGAACTTCCAATTTGAAAGGTACACGGGCTTTGGCCCTATGACAGAAACCAGATCACACCTGGCACATTGTCATGAAATTTTATAACTAAAGGGTGAAGAGAAGCTCCTAGAAGATTTCACAGAGAAAATTCAGTTCATTTACAAAGGATAAGGAATCAGACCCTTGTATGTGAACTTTGCGACAGCATTGGTGGAAATTAAAGACGAAGAACAAAAGAACCCCAAAAAAAGGTCAGTTCTCACCTCGCCTGGAGCCAATCCAGCTGTCGGTCAGGAGTATGAGCAGGACAGGGCATCTTCGGACCAACAAGGCCACAAAAATCTTTCCTCCCTGCCTTACTTAAGAGGCTTCACCAAATGAAGAAGCCAGCCAGGAAAAAGAAGAGATCACTCTAAGACAGGGGTCCTGTCTTTTTAAACAGGGGGCCACTTCACTGTCCCTCAGACCGTTGGAGGGCCAGACTATGGGCCCCAGGATGAGCTGGCTGCTAAGCAGGACAGGCAGCAGCAGCAAAAAACACCCGGCGGGCCGAATACATGTCCTCAGCGGGCTGCATGTGGCCCATGGGCCATAGTTTGAGGATGCCTGCAAGAAAACCAAGAGAAGGAGGAAGGGGATTCCCAGGACAAAAGTGAAAGCAAAGACCAGGCCAAGAGCTCCCACAGCAGGATGCTGGGGCATGAGCAGGACAATATGAGGCTCAGGGAGCCTGGCAGGTAGAATAACTAAGTCCTACCTTACTGCAAAAAAATCAATGGATAAGATCTGTAACACTCAAGAAGCAGCAGCGAAAACATGTTATTCACAAACACAGAGGGGAGCACTAGAACACTGGGCTATCAGGGTCTGGAGTGGCGTCCTCTGAGAGCAGGACTCAGCACGAGGGAACAAGGCAGGGCAATGGACCCTTTCATACAAATTTTGTAGTTATGTATCTGACTTTTTAAAACTAGATATGTATATTATTTTGAATAAAATTAAAGCCCCTTGACACCTTCAAAATTCCCATATGGTCCCTTTTCAGACTTCACATATGTCAGGAGCACAGTGAGATGAGATCTAAGGATAAGTACTAAGCAACAGGGAGAAAGTGGACACATATTCTGCAACCCCCACACTGGGATAACCAGATTACTGCCCCAGTGTCACACCAATTAGACTTGTGAAATAACTCCTGAGGCTGTCCCCAGGGCCCTCAGAATAAGCAGGCAGCTTCTTTTGTCTTTCACATTCTTGCTGGAAATAAAAGTTCCCTAAGTCAAAGTCCTCAAATAAGGATTCCCTGCAGGAAAGCTTAGCCTCCAAGGCAGTTTTGACTCAAACCTCTGACTTTGGGGAAAATATAAAGTTTCAACCAGATAACTGGATATGTTCTAAAATCAGGCAAACTGCTCTTCTCCCAGCCAGGAAACGGCTAACTATGCATGGGGAAAACCGGCATGCCGAAAGCGCCACCTGTTATCAAAATTCACATGTGCTATTCTAGGGCTCAAGTTCCATACCACAGACCTCTCCTCCTTTACCTCTCCTCCTCGCTGCACAGGCCTGGGTACCAGCATGATCTCTCAGGGGTGCCAGGTACGAGCAACACCTCTCAGCAGGGCCTGGGTGTAGCATGACCTCTCAGGGGGGCCCAGGTACCAGCAGCACCCCTCAGCAGGACCTATGTACCAGCATGACCTCTCAGGGGGGCCTAGGTACCAGCAGCACCTCTCAGCGGGATCTGGGTACCAACACGACCTCTCAGCGGGGCATAGGTACCAATACCACCTCTTAGCGGGGCCTGGGTACCAGCACGACCTCTCAGCAGGGCCCAGGTGTCAGCAGCACCTCTCAGGGAAGCCCAGGTACCGGCAGCACTACCTCTCAGCAGGGCCTGGATACCAGCACGACCTCTCAGGGGGGCCCAGGTGACAGCATCACGAGCAGGCACAGCATACTGTGGGCTGAGGGGCACAGCGCACAGCTGATCAGACTCTAAGGGGCAACCTGCCAACCATCCACCCTCTTAGTCAGAGGTACCAATAGAAGCCCAAACCAAGGCTGCCTGAGGAGGGACAGAGAACAAGGGACTTTGCCTCTAAGCCCCTTCTGTCTCTCCTGGAGAAGCCAGCTTCTGAGTGGCTGGAGATGGGTCCCAGCTGGGACTGCACCATGCCCTTCACCGTACTCCCCACTAAGTTCTGGGGATTCTCTGCCCTGTCCCTTTACCTTCGTGTCCCACAGGCATGGTGGGCAACACCATACCAGTCCACACCTTGTGTTGAAGCAAACAGCACCAGGCTCACCACAGGACCACACTCTTCAAGCACAGCAAGGAGTCTTTTCTTCTTATTCCCCTCTCCCTGCAGCTCACAGTGCTGTCTGCTGCCCCTCCCCCAACTCCAGGTCACAGTGCTATCTGCCCCCCCCCAGGCTCTTCCCAGGACCTGACCTGGGTCAGAGCCACCCCCAGAGCTCCATGGTGCCAGGTCCACACACTACACCACATGGCAGGAGCCACTCCACTATCAACCCCGCCTGTAGCAGGGGCTGCTCTTCCTTTCCCACAGGCAATTCCATGATTTTGCATCACTCTGAAAAAGCAGACATTCGGGGAGGAGGGAGGCGCAGCCACCCAGGTAAGAACAGTGCCCACAAGTCTTACTCAGCTTACTGAGCACCCCAGAGCTCAGTACAGGGTCAGGGAAGACACAGTGATGAGACAGCCACCCACTCTGGCCACACATCTGCAGAAAGGTAGGTGGCCCTTCCCACTGATCTCCTGGCCCAGTCTAGGGCAATGCCACTCCAGCTCCTCAGATCAGACTCTGTGAAACCAGCAGGCAGAGTCCATTGGCCCCGCCTCCTCCAGAGCTCTCTGCAGCAGCTCCCTCTGCTGCACCCAGAGACACGGAAGGGCTGGTCCCCACACCCACACATGTCCCTGAGGAGGCAAAAGGGTTTTCCAGGTGTGATTAAGTTAAGGCTCTTGAGACAAGATTGTTTTGGATTACTGGATAGCCCCCAAATACAACCTCAAGGGTCCTTATGAGAGGGACACTCAGCCTGGGGAGGCACAAAGGTGTAAGTAGAGGGCCTGTGGTAAGAGGGAAGGCCAGAAGCTGAGGTGCCCAGCAGAAACGGGGCTTCCCACAGGCCTCAGCGAGAACCCACACTGCCCACACCTGCACCTTTGCCTGGTGGCACTCATTTTGGACTCTTGACGTCCACAACTAGCAGAGAATAAATGTGTGTTGCTTTATGCCATTAAGTTTGTGGGACCTTGCCACAATGGCCACAGGCAGTGGACACACCTGTCACACTATAGATATACTCAGCACCCTCCTCCCCTACAAAACCACCTTGCAGTCCACATCTGATACCACTTTGGGCATCGATGTTTGTGAGAAATTCACTGATACACATGTGTACACAAGCTGGCACAGCCCTTGGTACATGGTACAACGTGAAGGACACCCCCTTCCTAAAGCCTCCCATGACTCTGGGACCCCACCACAGCAATCACTCCCTGGGCTCAGAGAGCTTTCCCCACACAAAGAACATTCCCTTCCCCTCCCAGACAAAGAAAAGGTTCTTTTGAGAAAGGTTTTGTGGAGGGAGGGCAGGGAAAGCAGGACAGACTAAGACGCACACTGAGCCGCCCCCACAGTTAGCCCTCACCTGCAGCAACTCATCACGCTGCTCTAGAGAGCACCAGGTGGGCAGGGGTAGGGTGCTAAGCAGGGCAGAGTGTGGGGCCCAGGCTGAGGCCAGGGGGCGGGTATGCCCCTGCAAACTCTGAGGCCAACCCCGTGGGCATGGGCACTGCCCACATCCACGCCACTGCACTGGCACCAGTTCAGTTTCCTCAACCAACCCTCAAATGTTCTCTGCTGCTGCACCATAAAATGACTCTTGTTGACAATTCTTTCTCTGCTGCTACTTAATCAGTTTCCTAAACAATTAATCTAAGCTTTTCACTTTCGTAATACCCAAAGTCATTCTCTGTGAGAGGGAACCTTCACCTTGCAGAGCACCCACAACCTGACAGATAGCCCAGCAACGGTGCCAATCACAGCCTGTCTTCCTGTATCCCTAGCATGTGAGTGCAGGCTGCAGACACCCCTACCCTGCCCTGCAACCTCCCTTCTGTCACTAAAAGAGCTGTGCACAGAGCAAAGGGCTGAACAGACAGCATCCAAGTGGGCACTGAGATGTAAAGCCACCTTTAGACCCCTCTCTTAATTAAGTATGGGTGTCCTAAAGTCCCCTACTCCACAGCACAGGCACACAGGGGAGGCAGAGGGAAGAACGTAGGCATCTAATTAATTATGGTCTTGACTGCAGGTGGCAGTGATTACTACTTGTCCTGCACTCACTTGTGTAACTGGACAGTCCTGGTAAGACAGAAAGACACTCACTGAACACCGAAGGCCACCAAACCCTCTCAGTGTGGCCTGAAATTTAAACACAGATTTTCAGGGAAGGACTACTTAAAATGTTTACAGCAGAAATTCAAGTAGCAGAAAGCTGAGGACAGCCAAGTGACTCACCCGTGGCCAACCAGCATGTGCCAGCACACTCTAAGGCCCTGCCTACAAGGGCAAGCACCAGGCCTCAACCTCAGGCACTCCCCGTCCCACATGGGGAACCCCCATAGAGACAAGTAGAAGATCACTCTGTGCTCACAGGTGTCCTGAGACAAGAGGAGGAGGGACTCAGGTCTGACCTGGGCTGACCTATGTCCTTTCTTGGTGACCTGCAGAGGACTGTTTGCTCCATTCCTGACTGCTTGGCCCGCTTACTCCTGCATGCTCTAACTTCTTCCCTCTGTGGGCTCAGGCTATCCACAGCTGCTCTAATACTAGGGGCATATAATATCCATACTGCCTCATATAGTCCCTTCCCTCTCCACCCTCTACTCTCTCAAGGACAACTCAGAGGCCAGAGGTCATACCAGGTCAGGAGACCCAGCTTTCCTGCCCACAACTGTGGTCCAGCCCTGTAAGCCAGTCTCAGTGACACCTGGCCTGCCTAGGCTGGACTCCTTACTTGTAACATGGTATGTATCAGATCCCACCTAGAAACCCCCAACGGCACTCTCAGGAGCCTGCTCCATTCCTGGTTGGCACTAGTGGCTCTCATGCCCTCTGTGGTCTCTATGTGGGAATGGCCATGGAGGACAGAGCCACATGAGCCCACACCCACCCGTGCCTCACAGACACCTTGAGAGTACCCTCCAGCCATGTTCAAAAGGACAGGAGGGGGAGGAGGGTAGCAGTGTACAACAACAGGCCCCATTTCCAGAAAATGACATCCATACAGAAGGTCCAGTGACCCCCAGAGGACGTTCCTATGTTTACGTGGCCTATTCTAAGGGGTGACATTTCATGCATCACAGTAAACTGGACTTTAGGGGGAAAGGACGCAGCACTTGTCAACAAATGGATCCAAACTTCACCTCTGACCCCCAAACTTTGATGACAGAAAGTGTCTATCTAATCCCTCTGCAATTATCTATCCCCATACCTTCCTCACTCACCTTTAACATAGCAGAACTTAAATTTGACCCAAAGATGCTCTAAGTAAGGCAAAGTGGTCGCTGGAAGCCCAAACTGGAGCCCACAGCCCTCCCTGCCCACCTCAAATCCCAACTTCCGGCCACCAAAGGATCTCTGCAGATACTCCCTTCCAAGACTCAGAAGCTCTTGCACACATCACATGCATTTGCAGATTTTACCCCCCAAATAAAGAGTCGTTAAAGATTTCATTGTTACAACCCTCCCCCTTTACAAAGAGGGAAAATTTAGTCTTATTAGTCATGATTAAATAAAGATAGGATGCAAGATTCACTGAAGGCCCTGTGCCCAGAGAAACAGAGTGGGGCCAGGGGCAGACACCAAACCCCTCAGCACCCTGAAGCATCTTCAAATCTCCCTGGCTTGCCCACAACTTCTGACAACCCACAGCTTGCACTGGCCTTGCCTGTGCCCAGCCTGCCGTGGTACTCCCAGCCTCAGGGATAGAAGCCACACGTGTGCCTATGAGTCAGCCTACAATGTGGACACTGCTCATACATCTGTCACCACCGGCAAAAACCTTAAAGATATAAACTACTTGACAAATATTTAAAAACAAAGTTTATTATCTGAGAAAAAATAAGTTAATTAAAAACAGTTGGGGATTCTGGGAAGATGGCCGACTGGTAGCAACGCTCCTCAAAGGCTCCTGAGCAAAGGAAGAAAAACTGGACTGAACCAGACTCTACGAAGCCAAAGATGGGGAGCTGAGCCAAGAAATAAATTCGGCAAGCTATAACTCCAAGGAAGACCATTCAAGAAAACAAATTACAGGTACAAAGCCTACTGACTAGAGGATGGGAGACCCCTCCCTCAGGCTCCTGCCGCAGCCTATCTGCAAAGGAGCAGGGAACAAAAGACGTCTCATTTTACCTCAATGGAGAGAGCCGCTAAACTCCAGGTCTCTTTCTCCAGGGAAGTCCCACTTATGAACCTAGGCACCACCTCACCAGGTATAAAATTGTACAGAATTTTTCCCCACAAGTCCAAACTCCCAGGCCACCCTTTCCCCCTAGCATGGTGGTCTGAAGTTCTGCTCCCTGCAGAACACAGAGTGTTTGGTTTTGTCCTGAGAGATCTGGGCATAGTGTGGACCGCCAACCATCAGGACGGAATCTGTGACTAACAGGGAAGAAAGAGGGTGTGGGAAGAAAGGGACACTCAGTGGGAAGAGGAGCAGTCCCCTGGTTATGACTATGCCCGGCCAGTGGTAGTGTTGACCCTTGGTTTGGGCTATTTCTGGCAGGACAGGGTGCAGAACCCCAAGCTCTGACAGCACCCACAGCAGGAGAGTGGTTGCCCCGTGTGGGCTGAGTTTGGCAGACAAGGCTGGTCCCTGCTGGGCCTGCAAGCAGAGGCTTAATAGGCGTGGACTAGACCTGAGAGCAAGGGCATGGTCTCCAGATTCCATAGAACCCTTGAGCAGTGGCTTACTGGGTGTGAACCAAGCCCTCAGGGGTAGGGCGTACTCTACTGCCTCCAGCCGGGCTGGTGAGCAGAGGCTTACCTGGTGAAGACTGAGACCTGCAGGCAGAGTGTGGTGCCCTGACTCTAACAGAGCCTGTAAACAGAGGCTTGCCAGGCAGTGGACTGAGACTGGCAGGCGGGGCGTGGTCCCCTGACTCCAACTGGTTATGGCAAGCAGAGGGTAGCTGTGTGTGACTGAGACCAGAGGGCAGACCCGGTGCCCTGACTCCAACAGAGCCTACAAACAGAAGCTTGCCAGGCAGTGGACTGAGACAGGCAAGGGGGCGTGGTCCCCTGACTCAAACTGGTTTGGCAGGCACTACTCCAGACCCTACTCCAAAGGCTAGCTGTGTGTGGACTGAGACTAGTAGGCAGGGGTGTTACCCCTGGCTCCAGATGGGCCTGTGAGTAGAGAAGCAGACAATAGTGTGGACTGAGTCTGGCAGGTGGGAGTGTGGATCCCGGGCTCCAATTGTGCTTTGAATACCTTTGTTTTGAATTGTCCTTGAATCCCTCTCTGTTGGGCAAGATTTGAACTGCCAGAGACAATTTGGTTGGAACCCATGTCTGGGGCAGTCTACTCGAAGACATTCTGAGGTTCACCTTTGAAGTTCTGTAGTGGAAAAGAACTGAAGGGTGGGGGCTAGGTGCCACAGCTGTTTGTATCTCTTCACAGTTGAGATTTAAACCTAATACTGTGGTTTCTTAGGATAAGGTAGAGGTTGGCTGATATCAAAACAGAGCCAGCATGCACTCACCAAGTAGGTCCTCAGATTCTCTGGCTAAAGCTCTGAAAGGGACCTTTGTAAGGTTGTAGGAGATAAGCCACAATTACAAAGCCTAGCACTTTGGTAAGGGACTATCTCTACTACCTAGGAAGCCCAATTCAATCTCATGCTACCAGTTCTAATAACCAAACGGTGGAAAATAAACATGGTGCATACCCAAGAGAACTCTGGCAACATGAATAACCAGAGTAGATTAACCTCTCCCACCAAGAAATAACAAAGGAGACACAACTGAAGATGCCATGCATAGACAAATGGCAGCAATGTCAGAAATTGAATTCAGAATATGGATGGCAAATAAGATAAATAGAATGGAAGAAAAGATAGAAATTGAATTCCAAAGAGTAGTTGTAAAGTTGTCTCAAGAAATTAATGAATTCAAAGCCCAAGTCACCAAAGATATGGACATAATGAGAAAAGAGATAGCAGAGCTCAAGGAAACAAAAAAGTTAGTTGAGGAACTCCAAAATACAGTAATAGAGTTGACCAGGCAGAAGAAAGGATCTCTGAAACTGAAGACAAAGCTTTTGAACATTCCCAAACACTCAAAGAGGCAGACAAATGGAGAGCAAAAACTGATCACTCCCTGAGAGAGCTGTGGGATCACTCCAAAAGACCAAACATTCATCTTACAGGAATTCCTGAAGGAGAAGAGAATGGTCCTAAAGGGACAGATGCTCTACTCCAAGAGATTTTGGAGGAGAATTTCCCAAGTATTGCAAGAGATACAGAATTTCAGATAGCAGACAGTTTCAGACCACCAGCAAGACTCAATCCAAATAAAGCATCTCCTAGACACACTGTGATTAACTTTGCCAAAGTTAAGACAAAGGAGAAAATTCTGCAAGCCGGATGGAAGAAAAGCATCATCCACAAAGGGAGAAATATCAGAATGACTGCAGATCTCTCAGTCGAAACATTTCAAGCCAGAAGAAGATGGTCATGGACCTTCAGTCTCCTAAAACAAAACAACTTCCAACCCAGGATTCTCTAGCCAGCTAAACTGAGTTTCATCTGTGAGAAGAAATCAAATACTTTAATGACATAGACATGTTGAAAAAATTTGCCATAACTAAACCAGCTCTCCAAGATATATTCTCAGACCCCTCCTCTACAATGATTAGCGCAATGCTCTACCTCCAAAGTAAACTCACCCAGAAATTTTTGAACAAAACTCAACTTCCGCAGTGGTGAAAGGATTAAAAATGGCCACTGGATATCCAAAAATCATGACACCCAAAACACAGCCAGGCTTATCAATTCTCTCAATTAATGTGAACAGTTTAAATTATTCTCTAAAGAGGCACAGACTGGCTGACTGGATACATAAACTCAGACCAGAATCTGCTGCATACAAGAATCTCACCTTACCTTAAAGGATAAAAATAGACTCACAGTGAAGGGATGGACTTGTATAATATAGGCAAATGGAAACCAGAAAACAGCAGGGGTTGCAATTTAGTAGCCGATACAATTGGCTTTAAACCAACAAAGATAAAGAAAGATAAGGAAGGTCACTACATATTGGTCAAGGGAAACACCAAACATGAAGAGATTTCGATAATTAACATTTATGCACCCTACCAGAATGCTCAATTCATAAAGCAGACCCTAAAATGGATATGAACCACTCGATATCTTCCTGCACTATAATAATTAAAGATTTTAACACCCCTTTGACAGTTTTGGATAGATTCTCCAAAAAGAAGCTAAACAAAGAATTATTAGACTTAAACCTGCCCCTAGAACAAATGGACTTTATAGATGTCTACAGAACATTTCACCCTAATAAAACTGAATATACATTCTTCTCATCAGCCCACAGGTCAGCCTCCGAAATAGACCATATCCTAGGACACAAGTCTAACTTCAGCAAATTCAAAAGTATAGAAATTATTCCTTGTATCTTCTTGGACCACCATGGAATAAAAGCTGAACTAAACAGCGATGGGAATCCTCATACTCAAACAAAGTCATGGAAGCTAAATAATCTTAGGCTGAATGATAGCTGGGTCAAAGATGAGATTTAAGAAGAAATCACCAAATTTTTGGAACTAAATGAAAATGAAGACACAAATTATCAAAATCTGTGGGATACTGCAAAGGCAGTCCTAAAAGGGAAATTTATAGTTTTGGAAACCTTCATCAAGAAAACAGAAAGAGAAGAGGCCAACAACATAATGGATCAGCTCAGGCAAGTGGAAAAGAAAGAACATTCTAACCCCAAACCCAGCAGAAGAAAAGAAATAACCAGAATTAGGGCAGAATTAAATGAAATTGAAAACAAAAGGATCATTCAGAAGATCAACAAAACAAAACGTTGGTTTTTTGAAAAAAATCAACAAAACTGATAAACCTTTGGCCAACCTAACCAGAAATAGAAAAGTAAAATCTCTAATATCATCTATCAGAAATGATAAAGGAGAAGTAAGAACAGACACTTCAGAAATTCAAAAAATCCTCAATGATTACTACAAAAATCTCTATTCCCAGAAATATGAAAATCTGAAGGAAATGGACCAATACGTGGATGCATCACCTTCCTAGACTCAACTAGAAAGAATTAGAAATCTTAAATAGACCTATATCAACCACTGAAATAGCATCATCAATCCAAAATCTCCCTTAAAAAAAAGTCCAGGACCAGATGCCTTCACTTCTGAATACTATCAAACATTTCAAGAGTAATTAGTACCTATATTATACAATATTTTCCAAAGCATAGAAAAAAGAAGGAATACTTCCCAATGCATTTTATGAGGCAAATATCACCCTGATACTGAAACCAGGAAAGGATCCAACAAAGAAAGAAAATTATAGACCAATATCATTAATAAATATCAATGCAAACATATTCAACAAGATCTTAGCAAACAGGATTTAACAACACATCAAAAAAATTATATACCATGATCAAGTTGATTTTATTCCAGAGTTACAGGGCTGATTCAACATATACAAATCTATAAATATAATACACCACATCAATAAAAGAAAAAACAAAGACCATATGATTCTCTCAATTGATGCAGAAAAACCCTTTGATAATATCCAGCAGCCTTTCATGATCAGAATTCTTAAGAAAATAAGCATAGAAGGGACATTTCTTAAACTGACAGAGACCATTTATAGCAAACCCACAGCCAATATCATATGGAATAGTGTAAAATTGAAAACATTTCCACTCAGATCAGAAACGAGGCAAGGATGCCCATTTTCTTTACTGCTATTTAACATACTAATGAAAGTCTTAGCCATTGCAATCAGGCAAGAGAAGGTGATCAAGGGTATCCAAATAGGGTCAGAGGAGATCAAACTCTCACTTTTTGCTGATGACATGATCCTATAATTGGAAAATCCCAGGGACTCAACTTCAAAACTCTTAGAAGTGATCAAGGAATACCGCAGCGTCCCTGGATACAAAATCAATACTTATAAGTCAGTAGCTTTTATATACACCAATGATAGTCAAGCTGAAAAAACAATCAAGGACTCTATTCCTTTTACAATAGTGCCAAAGACGATGAAATATCTGGGAATTTACCTAACAAAGGACGTGAAAGATCTCTATAAGTAGAACTATGAAACTCTGAGAAAAGAAATAGCTGAAGATATTAACAAATGGAAAAGCATACCATGTTTGTGGCTGGGAAGAATCAACATTGTTAAAATGTTCATACTACCCACAGCAATCTACAGATTTAATGCAATCCCTATTAAAGCACCATTGTCATACTTCAAAGAACTTGAAATCATAGTACTTCGTTTTATGGAATCAAGAAAAACCTCAAATAGCAAATACATTATTCAGAAATAAGAACAAATCAGGAGGTATCACATTACCAGACTTCAGGCTATACTATAAATCTATAGTGATCAAAACAGCGTGGTACTGACACAAAAACAGAGCAGTGGATTTATGGAACAGAATACAGAACCAAGAGATGAACCCAGCTACTTATTTCATTTGATCTTCGACAAGCCTATCAAAAATATTCAGTGGGGGAAAGACTCCCTATTTAACAAATGGGGCTGGGTGAACTGGCTGGAGATCTGCAGAAGACTGAAACTGGACCCCCATCTTTCACTATTAACAAAAATTGATTCTCACTGGATAAAAGATTTAAACTTAAGACATGAAACTATAAAAATACTAGAAGAATGTGCAGGGAAAACACTTTAAAAAACCAGTCTGGGAAAGTATTTTATAAGGAGGACCCCCTGGGCAATTGAAGCAACACCAAAAATACATTACTGGGATCTGATCAAACTAAAAAGCTTTTGCACAGCCAAGAGCACAGTAAGTAAAGCAAACAGACAACCTTCAGAATGGAAGAATATTTTTGCAGGTTATGCTTCCAACACAGGTTGGATAACTATTATCTACAGAGAACTCAAACTAATCAATAAGAAAAGAATAAATAACCCTATTTTTATGTGGGCAAGAGACTTGAACAGAAACTTCTCTGATGAAGACGGGCGCATGGCCTACAAACACATGAAAATATGCTCATCATCCTTAATTGTCAGAGAAATGCAAATCAAAACCACTTTGAGATATCATCTAACTCCAGTAAAATTAGCCCACATCACAAAATCCCCAAACTACAGATGTTGGTGTGGATGCAGAGAGAAGGGAACACTTCTACACTGCTGGTGGGAGTGCAAGCTAAATACGATCTTTTTGGAAAGAAGTCTGGAGGATACTCAAGGAATTAAAAGTAGACCTATCATTTGATCCTGCAATTCCTCTACTATGTATATATCCAGATGATCAAAAACTATTTTACAACAAAGACATTTGCACCAGAATGTTTACTGCAGCCCAATTCATAATAGCCAAGACATGGAAACAGCTCAAGTGCCCATCGACCCATGAATGGATTAACAAATTATGGTGTATATACCCCATGGAATACTATGCAGCCATAAAAAAGACAGAGACTTCACATCTTTTATGTTCTCCTGGATGGAGCTGGAACATATTCTTCTTAGTTAAAGTATCCCAAGAATGGAAAAAACAGTATCCAATGTACTCGATACTACTATGAAAACAATATATAACCACCTACACAATCATACAAATGGCAAAACACAACTATAGTCCATAAAGTAGAAGGGAAGAGGAGAGAGGGGATGAGGAGAGGGGACATGAGAGAAGGGAAGGTATTCGGGGAGACTTCACCTAATGTGCATAATGCAATGGTACATTTCAAAACTATTAAGAAATGAGTATAACTGTGATGGATGTGTTACTTGGTTCAATGTAAACATTTCACATTGTATCTCAAAGCAATACCCTGAACCCCATAAATTCATCAATGTACAAAGTTATGATTTAATAAAAAATAATTATTTTTTTAAAGTATTCAAGCAGAAGTCCAGTTTCATGAGAAATCTTCTGATTTGCAAATGTCTACAGCTAAAATATTATACACACACATAAAATAAAATAAAATAAAAACAGTCTACATAAAAAGAGGTACCTTTCCTGAGTGGGCACATGATCTGGGCCTCTAGTTCCTGAGTGATTCTGCCTCAGGAGCCTGATCCAGTCAGGGCCTATTCTTTACTGTGGGGGGGGGGGGATGAGGGAGTTGCCAGAAATATTCCAAAATTTTTATTAAAGTAGCACCTTATTGCACCCAGTTAAAAACTTGTATTAAGGCTGTTAAACTTGTATTATGTGTGCAGAGTCCTACTTTGGGGGGGGGGGCTAAAGTTTCAGAGTCCCACTAAAAGACAGAACCTCTCAGCTAAGCACAGTGGCTCATGCCTATAATCCCAGCACTTTGGGAGGCCAAGGCAGGAAGATGACTTGCACCTAGGAGTTTGAGATTAGCCTGAGCAACACAGTGAGACCCCATCCCTATAAAAAGTAAAAAGCATTAGCCAGGTAACCTGTAGTCCCAGCTGCTTGGGAGGCTGAGGCAGGAGGATCCCTTGCACCCAGGAGTTGGGCTGAACTCTAGCCTGGGCAATAGAAAAAGATCCTTTCTCTGTTTAAAAAAAAACACTAAACTAAAAAGATAAAGGTCTCCCAACAAAAAGTCCAAGTTTAAAGTTATTTTTTAAAATAAGCAGCTGAGCAAAGGACGAGAGAGGAAATCTGGCTTCCTAAGGCCTAATGGCCTCGAAGGTCCCTACAGACAGCAGCAACGGAGAGGGCCTGGCTCAGGGGCTGGGGAGCACCTAGTCACTGACCCCACTGTGACACACCAGCCCTTGGCTCCATGGCCAGACAAAGCAGGACCTTCTTCCTCCTCATGGAGCAGGAGACCTGCGGAGGACACAAAGGGGTTTAGAATAATCTAAAGACTGATCCACAAGACATCTTCCCCAGTTCCCTGTCTTGCTCCTCCCTTTCCTTTAAACATGAATGATCTCCAGGCCAGAAGAAGCTACTCTGCCCCTTGGATAGTTCTGTAACTACGTAATTGTTCTAATTTCTACAATCTCTCTGAATTTATATTCATAAACCCATCTTCTAGAAAAGGAGGCAGACCCCACAGCACCCCAGGCCAGAAGCTAGCTTCATTCTGTGGGCATCCAACACACAGGCACTACTGTGGCTAAGCCAATGTATGGCCACAGCCAACCCCAAGGGTGTAGGAAGGACGAGAGAGCCCTATCTGGACCCTACCAGCCCTATTCCCTCCCACACATGGGACACAGTAAGTGACAGAAACACATGGTAAGAGAATGACACCATTCCTCTCCTAGAAACCTGCCCTGCTACACCCCCTGGGCCCTCCACTAGGTGATGGCACAGCCTCTATGGACCTTGGTCTTCTCATCTGTGAAATGGCACAATATCTACCAGGCAACATCCTCATGAGGACCAGGCCAGAGAATGTGCATGAAAGCAATGCAGAGCCTGGGGCTGGGTGAGCCGCTCCTCCCAAACCTTCCAGCGTGCAAGAGGCCAGCACATGCCACCTCTCTCCTGCCAGGAGACTCTCACTGCGTCAAGGGTCTGTACAGTCACAGTTCTGTAGGGGTTCATCCTCATGCAGCCTTGTGAACCCCACCAGGTAAAAGCATCTCCATAGGAAGGATGTCCTATGGTAGCACCTCTCCCCACTGCAGCTTCCAAAGCATTGGATATGGGGACGCCCCAGCCCAGCACAGGGAGAACAGACTGCTCCTTTTGCCTGCTCAGGAAGCTTCCTGAGAAAGCTCCAGGCTGGAGGACACAAGGCCAGGGTGCAAGCCAACAGCTATATGCTAGTACTCTCCAAGAATCACTGGTTCCCAGCCTCACCCTCAGAGATTCAGACACAGGGCAATGTCTGCAAAACAATGGCTCACAGAGCATTGGGCTGGGGGCTTGGCTTCAGGGGAGGGAGAAAACCTTGGGCAACAGTTCCTCAAGTCAGTAAGGCCAGTGGCAATGCCCCTCCTCCTGTGACCCCCCTCCCCCGGGGAGCCTCAGCATAGCACCACCAACAAGAGGAGTCCGTCAAGAATGAGAGGGGTAAGGTCCTGAGAGCAAGGAGACCCCAAACTCTCTCCTATAAGAAGCCAGAGCCCTCCACCCTCTCTGAGTGCTTGAGAGCCCTCTGAAGACCCAACTAAGCCTTATACTTTACACATGCACACAAGGGCACCCCACATTCATTTCTCTGGCTGGGCCTTCACATCCTATGGGACTGACAAACTCACAAGCTGTCCCCACAAGAGCCACAGACCCGAGAGCTAGAAGAGTTTTCCCTGTTAAGTGTAGGGTCAGCATGTCTCAGAGCAACAGCCCTGCCAGTCAGATGAGGGATGAGGCCCTGACACAGCCAACGGCATGGCCCAGCCTCTGGACATGGTGCCCAGACACGATGTGGCCAACCTCAGTGACAGTAAGTACCTCTAGTAGACTGAGGGCCACGAGGGCCGGGGTGGGGAGAACAGGGAGGTTGCATTTGATGGGCACAGAGTCCTGGAGATGAGGTGATGACAGCTGCACTTACATGAATGTACTGAATGAACTCTACACTGAGGGCAGCTTGGGTGCTAAGTGGAGTCCTTTGCTGCAATTAACAACAAGAACATATTAGATCATCCCTCAGCCTTAGAGGGCAGACCCCCATGGGATGTTCCCCAGCTCAGAGAGCTCCTGGCTTCCTTCTAACCTGCTGCTGCTCTGCCAACAAAGCTTCCAGTGACATCTGGACTCTGATGGCACCAGCACCTTAGCTTTGCATCAGTCCCCAAAAGCTCAAAAAAAAAAAAAAAAAAAAGTGGCAGAGTTTTGAAAAATCATAGGCAGCTTTGTACAGAACAAACAAAGGCAGCAGAGAAAGGCTTCCAGACCCTCTCCTTTACCCACCCTTGGATCTGGGGCCCAGTCAGACTTCTCAGGCTTCCACTTATCTCTGAGGCTGCCCTGAGCCCACCTCACCTCAGCCTGCATTTGGGAAATTTCTTTTCCTTTTTTGGGAAAGTTGCCTCTCCTCAAAGTTGCCACCCACCAGTTACGGAATATGTAGATGTATCAAAAAAGACATTTCCCAAAAAAGGAAAAGAGATTCCCAAAGTTGTTTCCATCCTAGAGCTGCCCAGAGTGGCAACAGTCAACCCCTGGAGCTACACGAGGCCCACTGCCCTAGCCCCAGCAGAAGGGTTTCTCCAAGCAGCCATCACCAGACCAAGGGGCTGCTCCCCAACCCCTCCTGCACACTCCTCCCTCCTGACACCCACCCTCTTCTCTAGCCTCAACCCCACAGGGCCGAGACAGCCCTCTCTGTTCCTCAGAGCTCTCAGGAGGGTCCCCTTTCTGCTGAGTAACTGCTGAGCGTCCCCACATCCCCAAAGCCACTCCCAGGAACACCCCTCATCCTACCTTCTCTCCCTCCCCACCTTCCTTCCATCCCCCCAAGCTAGGAGCAAAACTCCTGTAGCAAGGTTCACAAAGCTGGTCAGTCATTACCAAATGCTCCTGGGTCCAGACCATGCAGAGGAGAGAGACGGAGAACTATCAATGGCCCAACAGTGAGAGAAAAAAGTCACAAGCTAGTGTGTAAGATAACATTTAAGCAAATGAAAACAAAAAATATAGTATAAAAGTCAGATACATTTCAAAACAGACTGTCACTAAGTGTGGAGGGTACAGACCAGCCATAAAATGCCCCAGTTTATTACAGGTGAAGTTTTGCTGGGGAGACCCACAGGATGTCAGAGACACACATGTATATTCCCCAAGCCCTGTGGCCACCTGGCATGTCCCACAAAGACCCCTTCAGATCCAGGACACGTATACTTCACCCCATTCCACAGCTGGTGCCAGATTTCTCAATCCTGGCTATCTGACCAGTGAGTCCTTTGTGTAAAGAACAGAGGTATATACCAAATCAAATCTGTATTTTAATTTTTTAAATAAATAAAAATATGAATAAACCACTGATTAAGTCACTCAGGGCTTCTCAGCCTTGGCTCTGTTGACACTTTGACACCTTCCTTGCTGTAGGGGCTGTTCTCTGCATCGGGGGACACTCAGCAGCATCTCTACCCCAGCTATGACAATAAAGGATGTCTCCAAGGGTCAGGCATGGTGGCTCAGGTCTGTAATCCCAGCACTCTGAGAGGCCACAAGAGAACTGCTTACGCCCAAGAGTTTGAGCTTGCTGTGAGCTATAACGTCACCGCACTCTACTGAGGGCAACAAAGTGGAACTCTTGTCTCAAAAAAAAAAAAAAGAAAGAAAGAAAGAAAAGATGACTTCAGACATTGCTGTGAGGCCTAGGAACCATGACACCCCAGGCTGAGGACAACCACTCTCTTCTAAGCACTCACAGGAAAGCCCTAACAGGGTGGTAGCTCAGCCCACACCTGCGCCTGCCTAGAAAGATCGTCTCCTGCTCTGGGTCTCAGGCTCTGCGGCTGACAGCGGTGGAGGTCTCAGCTGTGGGAAGGCTAACAACCATTGACTCGCAGCTGGGCTCCAGGCTATTTGCTTGTCCTGGGACACAGCCATGAAGAACAAACCCCAAGGTCCACCCCCCAGGGGGACCATGGGACATGGCACCTCCAGCCGCACCTGCCCCCACCTGGCTTCCATCACGGTCACCACCTCCTTGCAACTTTCTCCATGTGACCTTCCTGACACAAAGCACCCTCAGGGACACTTTAGGAATTTCTGCAGGATGGCTACTACCCCATTCATGGACACAGTGCCGCTTCACTCCCAGAGAGCAGCACATGTAGGGCCTGCTCTAGACAGAGTGGCACCAGCTGGTCAGCAGAGCGGTCTCTGCAGCTTCAGGGTCATCTGCCACAAAGCAGTGCCAGGTCAAACACCATCAGCTTTGGCCATGCTCTGTGCCCCCTTTCAGTCCAAGTTTGTCCTAGGGTTTCTTTTCTGTCCCACATCCCTGGCTCGGTCCCATCCCTGCCCAGCATCACATGAGATGTCACCCAACCAATACCTGGGCTCCTGGGAGACCAAAATGCACCGTGAAGCGTCAGCATGCAGGCCTACACCTCATTGCTTGGGAGCTGCTCTCAGGGCCCAGCATGTGCTCCGCATTCACACCAGCATGAGGCAGCCCCAGGAGCTCAGCCTGTGCTACTGAGCCAAAGAAAATAATGGATTTTGCTGGACTTCAGATAGACCTAAAGAAAGATTTCTCGGCTCGGCACCTGTGGCTCAAGCGGCTAAGGCGCCAGCCACATACACCTAAGGTGGCAGGTTCCAATCCAGCCCAGGCCTGCCAAACAACAATAATGGCTGCAACCAAAAAATAGCCAGGCGCTGTAGCAGGCGCCTGTGGTCCCAGCTACTTGGGAGGCTGAGGCAGGAGACTCGCTTGAACCCAGGAGTTAGAGGTTGCTGTGAGCAATGAAGCCACAGCACTCTATCCAGGGGGACAGCTTGAGGCTCTGTTTCAAAAAAAAAAAGAAAGAAAGATTTCTGGACAGGAATACCACTCATCCAGAGAGCTCTGCTTTTCTGGTGGTTCATGGTCCCAGTCTGGCCCGAATGTAACCCAGTGACCTCTTAGGTTGCTTTGATACTGCTAAGTCAGCACATAACTTATGGACAAGTCAGTCAACCACAGGGCTGGGGAGAGGCAGGTACACCCCAGAGGAGCCCCGCCTCCACTCCAGGGCCACTGCCAGATGGCCCAGGCAGAACACAGGGCAGCATGGTGTCCCTACTCTGGGAAGATAAGTCTGAGTGTGCAGCTCCCTCCTCCCACCTCTGGCACACGTGAGGCCCATCAGCACTCGCCTACCATGGCTCCAAAGCAGACATCCTATAGCAAACCTTCTGTGGCCCATTCACTATGTACATATACATTCCTCAGAAAGAATGAGAAGGAAGAACATTATTTTTAAGAAGGAACCAATGAGGGCATAGTCAATAGGGAACAAGGTATCATACCTATTAACTCCTCCCAGAAACAAAAGTATAGAAAGTAGCACATCAGCTATAATGACCACCCCACAATCCCAGGGCCCCAACGGTCTGGAAGGTCCAGATGTCTGCCTCAACCCTGTGGCAAAGAAAGAGACTCTGGGAAGGACATGCGCAGTCAGCCCACCTCACATGATTGTGACTAGACTGTCCAGGACAGCATCGATTTTAAAATACCATCTACATGTATGCTCACAAACACACCTAACCTCAGGGAACAGGAGAAAGGCAGCCAGGTCTCCCACCTTCAGTCCTTCACCAAGCTCGGAATGCAGTCCTATTTCAGGTGATAGTCAGGAGGGGCTAAGCTCCTTTAGAGGAAACGTCAGGAGAGAAAAATGGGTGGACAAAGAAAAGCCAGAAATTCTACCTGGTTGGTTTTGGATTTGGCCTCTGGGACAACAGCAGCAAACACTCGTCCAGCCCAGGAGCGGGTGGAGAGCAGGTGGTGGTAGAGCAGGCAGAGCCTGTGTGCCTGGGCCTCAGTGACCAGATGAGCACAGGCCCCACTGTCAGACGGTCTGTGAGGTCAGCTAAAAGCCAGAGCCAAGATCAAATGGAAACAGCAAGACCAGTTACAGCCAGGAGACTAGGGGCAGCCCAGGCCCACAGCACGTGAGCACAGGGTGCTCTCACCCACCTGCCCCACCCACACCTGCACCCAAGATGCTACAACTCCTTCCCCTTACCAGGAGTACTCTAACCAAGTCTAAACTCCTTTGAGCCTTCAACAGAGGTGACTTCCCCTCACTATTTCCTCTCCCCACAACCACTGCAGAGGATGCTTCAAACCAAAGGTCTGGGTTTTAGGGCCGCCTCTGCCAGCTATCACAGTTCTTCAAAGCATTCCAGATTTAAGAGCAGAAGCCCCAGAGAAGCACACAGCTTCTGCATTCGCATGCATCACATGGGCAACATGCAGCGAAGGGCGCTGCTGGAGGGTGTAGACAAGGCACAGGGAGGATACTCACCATCTCATCCAGGGCGTAGCGCAGGAGGCCATGCTCGTAAAGGATGAAGAACCGTCGCTGCCATTTCTGGAACAAAGCAAAGGGAGATGGTAAGGTGGATCCAGCCCCAGAACTCAGCATGCTGAGCCATGCCCCCCACCAACCCCGGTCTAACAGGCCTGACCTAAGGAATATTAGCTTCATGGATTCATTTCTGGAGCAGACAGCAGAAGAGAGAACCAAGGCCTGAGAATTCATTAGCCAGGACTGGGCTTGGAGAAAGGCCCAAATCATATGAGTGACTTGTGTCTCCACATGAGTTACTGAGATTTAACAAGCAGACTGTAAAATATGGAAGTTCTGCAGAAGCAAAGGTACTATGTGTCTACCTTTCTGTGTCCCCATGGCACCCAGCACAGAGGGCAGGCCTGGCATGTGTCAGGACTTTATTTGATGAACTAACTCACGCACCAGGAAATCAGCAATGCTGAGGCACTGACTCACCACTCCTGAGAAAATCTGGGAAACTGCTACACAAGGGGATGTCCTGATGCCCCCTGGGAGAGAGGAGTCAAAGACAGCCAGGCTCTGGCCTCATGAAGGTGAGAGGAGCTGAGCAAAACAGTCTCAGAGCAGCAAAGAGCATCGCCCTGCTTCTCTACTCCCTGCCTAGAGGCCAGGCCACAGGGGCTACTACAGTCAGATACCACCAGAAGGAGAGGAGGGCAAGGGCACACACCTTCCTTTCTGTGAGAGAAGGGCCTGGTCTCCAACACAAGGCTGTTGGCCCATGTCACACCGACACACACAGTGCCTGAACTCAGAAGGCCACCACAAAAGCTGTGACCAACTTTCAACATTTCAGAAGGCCCAACAATGTTCAGATTTTTACTGGCAATGAGGCCACAATAACTAACTTATAAAATCACATCTCTCCTTGGGCTAGAATTATATCATTGACAATAACTTTCCCATCAGAACCTGAAAATGGCAATTCTGCACAATCTTTAACATGAAGCAGGAGAGTGAACTCCTTGCTGGGAACTGCAGTCCAGCTGGACCAGTCAGTCCCAAGTCCTTGCCTCTACCCAGGGTGACAGACAGGGACTCTAGCAGCCTTTGCAAAGAGGGCTGGCTCCATGTTGGGTGCCTGGGGGCAGGGAGGCACTCAGACACTGCCAAGGCTATTTCCAGGAGTGTTTCCAAGGCTCCTCGTTGTCTTTGAAATCAAACCCCATTCCAGAATGAATCCCAAAGACCAGAAATACAATGCAAGATCTGTGGTGCCAGAACTTGAGGCCCTGAGGCCCTATCCAGATTATAAAATTCATGGTGCGGAGGGGTAGGCAAGAGAGACTCAGAAAAAGGGGAAGGAGAGCACCCAGGGATGAGAGGACAGGAAAGGGGGCCCAAAGCTGAGTATCCCAGGGTATAAGCAGCAGTACCCACAAGAGGGCCTGGGAGGAAGGATAGTGTTTATTAACTAGAGTTAAACCCAAAGGGGCTTCCTGGCAGAGGAACAAACTTCAAGACAGTATGATGCTGAACTGACCTCTCTGGCAATGTGAAGTTTACGGAGAGGTCAGGGGTCCCCAGGCTATAGTTCACCAGAGCTCCCTGAGCCTACAGCTAGGGTGGGTGGCAGGTGTAAGGGGCAGGGCTGGGCACTGAAGGGACCAGGGGTCGGCTTAGTGTAACACCAACACTTGCTGAATTGCTCTTTTGCTTCTTCCATTGTCTTTTTTCAAAAATCAAGCTGACCCACCGAATAGGCAACAGCCACGTGAGAGCATCTCATTTTGAAGGAAGGACGCACGACTCTGTGCAGGGTGGACATAAAGTTCGTGTGCAAGTCCCCCCTGTATATTAAGACTTTTTCCGCGGGACCTACAACTTGCCAACCTGGGGGACCCTCTGAACCTGCCAGCCCAGAAACCTCAGTTCAACTCCCAGTGTCTACCCCATTCCACCAACACACCCTCTGATGGCCCCTCCCACCCAAGAATTCACTGTGATGCTCTTACGCGAGATCGATGTACTGGATTGTCAAAGTCAGTCCCATCTGGAGCCAGGAGCAGCCAGCCACCATAAATGGGCTTTGCCTAAAGGAGAAAAAAAGAGGGCAGGTGATCAGCAGCCTGGGACCGCAGAGAGGACAGGCCATATTATGGGCCAGTACTCCCTATAGACAGTGTCACCTCTGCTCTGCAGAGTGGTCCCTGCTCCCACCTGCTGAGAGTTGTAGCCTGACTGGGCATCCAGCTGCCAGGACTCTGCAGCACATGGTGTGCAGAGGGCACCTCAGGTACCAGCAGAAGTCTGAGGACCAGTAGAGTACAGGAGCCCCTAACATATATGCTGCACCCTAGGGTTCCTGAACAAGCCACCAACATCAGGAAAAACGGCATTTTATTCAACAAATATGTGCTTGTCCGCATGTCTCATACACCAGGAATGTCACAGGAATGACAGAGTCTGAAGCTCCAGAAGATAGGAGAGAGTGCTCCATGATCAAAGCCGGCTCTGGGCAGAGAACCACCAGCTGACATCAAGAAACCCTCCGAGCTTCAACTCTCCCCTTTGAAAAGTGCTCACATGAGGATTGATGAGATAATGCAAAGCCCAGCACAGGGACACAAAGCAGGGCACACTGGAGGCATCAGGCTGGCAGGTCCTAAGACGGTTAGATGGAGGTTACCCTCCTCCACTTAAGACCCAGAGACCCCACTCCCGGTCTACACACCAAAGAAAGCAAATGTGGGGATCCCAGTAACAACCTGCACATGAATGTTCACAGCAGTATTGTTCATGATTATCAAAAGGTAGCTGCATTAATTAATGTACACAGCTATGATTTAATAAAAAAAAAAAAAGAAAGAAAGAAAGAAAGAAAGAAAGAAAAGGTGGTAGCAGCTGAAAAGAGTTCTCAGCAGATGCGCAATGAGCATTATGGTCCAGCCACAGGATGAAGCGTCATTCAGCCATAAAGAGCAAGCCCTGATCCTTGCTCCCCCACACAGATGAGCCTCAGAACATGATGTTAACTGACAGAAGGCAGACACAGAAGCTCACATACACCAGAACTCCACTTACATAAAGCACTTACATAAAGTATCCAAAGTAGGCAGATCCACAGAAAGCACAGGGGTGGTTGCCAAGGTCTGAGGGGAGGGAATGGGGAGTGACAGGGAGTAGGTACAAGGTTTCTTTTTAAGGTGGTGAAAATGTTCTAGAATCAGATAGGGGAGAAGGTTGCATAACATCGTGAACATGTGAAAAACCACCAAACTGTACACTTCAAAAAGCTGAATGTTATGATTTGAGAGTTAAATCTCAATTTTAAACTGCATGGGAACAGAACAACACTGGGCACAGTGTCGGGCCTCTAAGTTCCAACAGACATTAGGCACTGTCACATTTTTTACTATGCACAGTCCCCCACTCCCGAAACCTTAGGTAGGAGCTGAACATGGTGGCAAGGTTGAGACCGACACTCTGGCTCCATCTCCCTTATAGTAACAAGACAGCAGAAAAGGACCAGCCTGACCAATTCATCCACTGCCCTTGGGAAGGCTGCTGCTTCATACAGACTAGCCTCTGGGTTTGCTTTTTATTGAACACTCTCTGGGAGCCCTGCCACACCAACTCACCCGGTACCTGTGGGCTCTGTGGCTCAGAGAGGGCAGGTCACTTGCCAGAGGCCACAGAGCCTCCAGGCTACACCAAGAACCCTCTCTTTCCTTGGCTTCTTTCTGCAGGGTTCTCAAGACCCCTGGGAAGCAGTGGCTTTCCTTGTGAACAGAGTGAGTGACAGAGGTTACGTGTCCAGGGTAGGGACTGGCTGCAGGAAGGATGAGACTCATTTTGATCAAATGGGAGTGGGCACTGGCCACAGGTTAGAGGAACATGGCGCAGGAGGGTGAAGGGTACATGGAATGAAATCCTCTCTGGGAGGACAGAAGAGAGGCAGCAGAGGTCTGCTTTCTCCAGGAACACAGCTGCACCTTGCTATCCTATGGCAGGTAAGCTCGGACTCTCCCCACACCATGCCAGAGCACGCCCTAAGTGAACCCCGTGCGGGCCTACATACAGCACAGGGAAAATGTATCTGGACCCACAACTCCCCAGTCAGCTTCTCGCCAGCCACAGGACTGCGCCTGTGAAGTCAGAGGCTGGCCCACAAGGCCATCTCTGCCTCCAGCTTGACACAGCACCACTGTTCTAATCTTTGGCTGAAGGGCTTCATGTATCTGGCCTTTTCCAAAAGGGCCAGCCTGGCACATGTGCCCTCAGGACTCCTGGGCCAGGGCCTCAACTCAGCCCTCAGCACACACCTGTTCAGATATATGTGCACAGCCCTGCATCTTTGTGCCAGGAAGCCTGTGGCAGCCCCTGTACTGGGCTGTGACTCTCTGACACTCATCAGCCCAGACAGCACCAGTTCTGGTAAGCAGGCCAGGCCGACGGGGACAAGAAACAAGGGCCCTGGGAAGAGGAACAGGCCAGGAGCAGGAGATGCTCTGAAGCAGAGGATCCCTCACCCCCAGGCAAAGGCACAGCTGAAGCATGGCACCAAGGTAGGACCTCTGTGCCATGATCCGGACCATTTCACATGCCCAGAGAGCCAAGTAGGACCAGCCCCCCACCAGCTGCATCACCACCTCCCTTCTGGCCTCTTCGGTCCCCCTACCTGGCCCGATCTGTCACCCTCAGGTCTCTATTGAGACAGTCCTTCCTCAAAGGGGCTATCCTAACCCAATTTGATCAGTCTATAGTGACTGACCTCTGTCATTATATTAATGACATACAGAACTAATCTATACCTATCATTCAATTATGTAATTACAATGCCAGGACAAATTCCCCCAACTCGAAGGCAGGGATGCAGGTGGCCCCACCCTAGCTGCATCCTCCCTCCCAAAGTGGGTCTGTAGACAGAGGGGGGACAAATGCTCAGCAGGTGAGCCTGAATGCATGGGCCCTGAGCTTCCTTCTCATTGGAAAGCCTAGGTCCTGCCCTCACCCCCGGGGGATGCGGGGGAAGGCCTCCCAAGAGGAACTGCTGCTTCTCCCACTATGTCTCGGAATATCTCAAAGTGCCATGTCCACCCCACCCTGCCCCATGCCCTGCCACAACAGACCATCATGGCTGGAGGTCCAAGAGCACCCACACACAAGAGGCCTCATCGCACTGCTCACCTGCTCCTTGGGACAATGCCTCTAATAGGCCCTAAAAACCCTATAATGATTTCCTGGCACTCAGATGTTACAGCAGATAGCAGGTTCTGAGGGGTGAGTTTCTGGATGCCTGGCTGAGAGTTCTGAGGATGGGGCCTGAGTCCTGTTTCAAGCTCTGCACAAGAGGAACTCACCCTGGGCAGGTAGTCCCAAAGGAAGCGCACGGTTCCAGACTTCATAGCAAAGCTGCCCCTGGAGACCTCCCAGCTACCCCGAGCCTTCCCTCGCAATCACATACACCAGAGGCTGCACTTTTGGACATCTCTGGAGAGAGGCTGCTGCAGGTCTGAGTATACTCCTCAACCCAAAGCTGTTCCAGAGGGACAGATGTAATTTCTTTGCTTTTTGGAAGAGGGAGCAGATGTAATTTCTCCCTATGTCTTCTGCTCTATACAACTTAAAACCCTGACCATCAACATAAAGGTGGAGAGGAGGCAGGTAGGCTGGAGCCTCAGGGCCTGACAAGAACACTGTAGAGACTCCCTCAGCTTTCTCCATCTCATCATCCAGACCAGACACTGGGAGAAGCTGTCAACTTGGAAACACCAGGCTCGGCACCTGTAGCTCAGCCGCTAGGGCACCAGTCACATACACCAGAGCTGGCGGGTTCGAACCCAGCACGGTCCTACCAAACAACAATGACAATTACAAGAAAAAAAATAGCCAGGCATTCTGGCAGGCGTCTGTAGTCTTAGCTACTTGGGAGGCTGAGGCAAGAGAATCGCTTAAGCCCAAGAGTTTGAGGTTGCTGTGAGCTGTGACAC
>NW_003852577.1:2351090-2354886 GCF_000181295.1 Otolemur garnettii
GCATAAATGTTAATTATCGAAATCTCTTCATGTTTGGTGTTTCCCTTGACCAATATGTAGTGACCTTCCTTATCTTTCTTTATCTTTGTTGGTTTAAAGCCAATTGTATCGGCTACTAAATTGCAACCCCTGCTGTTTTCTGGTTTCCATTTGCCTATATTATACAAGTCCATCCCTTCACTGTGAGTCTATTTTTATCCTTTAAGGTAAGGTGAGATTCTTGTATGCAGCAGATTCTGGTCTGAGTTTATGTATCCAGTCAGCCAGTCTGTGCCTCTTTAGAGAATAATTTAAACTGTTCACATTAATTGAGAGAATTGATAAGCCTGGCTGTGTTTTGGGTGTCATGATTTTTGGATATCCAGTGGCCATTTTTAATCCTTTCACCACTGCGGAAGTTGAGTTTTGTTCAAAAATTTCTGGGTGAGTTTACTTTGGAGGTAGAGCATTGCGCTAATCATTGTAGAGGAGGGGTCTGAGAATATATCTTGGAGAGCTGGTTTAGTTATGGCAAATTTTTTCAACATGTCTATGTCATTAAAGTATTTGATTTCTTCTCACAGATGAAACTCAGTTTAGCTGGCTAGAGAATCCTGGGTTGGAAGTTGTTTTGTTTTAGGAGACTGAAGGTCCATGACCATCTTCTTCTGGCTTGAAATGTTTCGACTGAGAGATCTGCAGTCATTCTGATATTTCTCCCTTTGTGGATGATGCTTTTCTTCCATCCGGCTTGCAGAATTTTCTCCTTTGTCTTAACTTTGGCAAAGTTAATCACAGTGTGTCTAGGAGATGCTTTATTTGGATTGAGTCTTGCTGGTGGTCTGAAACTGTCTGCTATCTGAAATTCTGTATCTCTTGCAATACTTGGGAAATTCTCCTCCAAAATCTCTTGGAGTAGAGCATCTGTCCCTTTAGGACCATTCTCTTCTCCTTCAGGAATTCCTATAAGATGAATGTTTGGTCTTTTGGAGTGATCCCACAGCTCTCTCAGGGAGTGATCAGTTTTTGCTCTCCATTTGTCTGCCTCTTTGAGTGTTTGGGAATGTTCAAAAGCTTTGTCTTCAGTTTCAGAGATCCTTTCTTCTGCCTGGTCAACTCTATTACTGTATTTTGGAGTTCCTCAACTAACTTTTTTGTTTCCTTGAGCTCTGCTATCTCTTTTCTCATTATGTCCATATCTTTGGTGACTTGGGCTTTGAATTCATTAATTTCTTGAGACAACTTTACAACTACTCTTTGGAATTCAATTTCTATCTTTTCTTCCATTCTATTTATCTTATTTGCCATCCATATTCTGAATTCAATTTCTGACATTGCTGCCATTTGTCTATGCATGGCATCTTCAGTTGTGTCTCCTTTGTTATTTCTTGGTGGGAGAGGTTAATCTACTCTGGTTATTCATGTTGCCAGAGTTCTCTTGGGTATGCACCATGTATATTTTCCACCGTTTGGTTATTAGAACTGGTAGCATGAGATTGAATTGGGCTTCCTAGGTAGTAGAGATAGTCCCTTACCAAAGTGCTAGGCTTTGTAATTGTGGCTTATCTCCTACAACCTTACAAAGGTCCCTTTCAGAGCTTTAGCCAGAGAATCTGAGGACCTATTTGGTGAGTGCATGCTAGCTCTGTTTTGATATCAGCCAACCTCTCTACCCTATCCTAAGAAACCACAGTATTAGGTTTAAATCTCAACTGTGAAGAGATACAAACAGCTGTGGCACCCAGCTCCCACCCTTCAGTTCTTTTCCACTACAGAACTTCGAAGGTCAACCTCAGAATGTCCCCAAGTGGACAGCCCCAGACACAGGTTCCAACCAATTTGTCTCAGGCAGTGCAAACCCTACCATAAATTGCTACCATATAAATCAGGGTCTGCTTCTGGGAAAAGTGATCAAAACATTTCCTCCCTTACCACATTCCTTACTTCCTATTGGTAGGGTTTAAGTGTTTGTAGGTGTATGATATGACATTGTATTGTGGTTATTCCCATTTTGCAGGTGAGGTAACCAAGGGCTAGAGGCAAGTGGCTTTGAAGCTGGGTAGTCTGGAGCCAACACCAAACTCACATCCACTGTTATGTTGAAAATAGCACAGAGTGAGTAAGAAAGCCCTGTGTGGGCTAATCTGCATGTTCAAAGTAGGCCAACTAGGGAAGATTCATTCTTCCAAAAGATTTTCTTTTATGATCTCCCCTTCATAGACACATAAGCCACTCTTGGGTGCAAGGACTAGAAGTGGGACATTCCAGGGAGGGAGAGCTCCCAGGAGTAGCACACCTGCCAAGGCAGGAAGGGAGCCTACCACTGGCTCTGGTTTCTTCACCTCCACACGCAAGCCTGCCCTGCTCTGCTCCCCGGGCCCACTGCAGCAAGTTCTGCTCCTGAGGTTTGGGATTTGGGATCTTGTGCAGGTGTTGAAACAGTAGGCAGATCACTGGCACATTTGCATTCTGAACTAAAGACCATGCATTTCAATTCCTGTTCCCCTCTGCTGCCCAGTGCCATGCGGAACTGCAGGACCACACCCAGTCTTGAGTCTCTATGTCATGGCACCAGGCAGGTGAGTCAGCCCAGAGGGAAGAAGGAGGATTCTCAGAAGCCAGCCCCACACTGGGATGGGAAAGCAGCTCACCTATGCAAGAAAGTGTGTGTGACTCACCTTCTGTGGGCCTCCCTTGTGCAGTTCTTCTCTCCCAAGTGTGACAGAGGGGAGAGGCCCCAGGAAGGGGTGGTGGTCTCAACACACTATGGTAAAATATCTCACTGTGTGATGTTTGACACAAGCATAGGACCATGTGGCTCATGGCTGGAAGTCTTGGTAGACTAAGGCCTCAGGGGGACTGAGGGTCCCTGAGGCCTTGGCCTCGGCAGTGTCATGTCTGGTGAACCTGTCTCTGCAGGGGAGTTCTGAGGCAGCTGGAAACCCAAAGCAGCTGTCTGGTGAACCTGTCTCTACAGGGGAGTTCTGAGGCAGCTAGAAACCCAAAGCAACTGCGGAGTTGGCTGTCCCCCCCTCCCCTGGCCACGCTGACCATTCACAGGATCAGCATCCCAATAGGGGCCCCAGCCTGAGCGCCCCAGGGAAGAGGACCTCACACCAGACAATGGACCACTCAGCACCCTTTTCTCTGTAGGATGGGGCTGGAGTTTGAGACCCAACAGAAGCTGAGCAGGTCAGAGGGAGAGGCTAGGGAAGTGCAGGAAGTGCAGTTGTGTTTTGTGGGGGACTCTGAGGGAATGAAGAGACGGGCTCACCCTGAACTTTGACCCTCGTTTCTCGAATTCTGGACAGCCTGTGGCTTTAGGGAGTGATTTGGGTTCTTCCCATCCTGAGCGTCCCTTGTGTTCCTTGTGACAAGCCCCAGGGCATGAGACACCTGAGCCCACTTGCGCAGCAATTTATGCAGATGGCCTAGTACCCTCGTGGGTCTAAAAGTAGCTCCTTGCGGTTTCCACCTATTTTCACTCAAAGGGCTCTTGTTTACCCCAGAACCCACAGGTCAGTCAGGGTCTTGCAACCACATTTACTGTCAGTGTCGCCACATTGTGTGCTGTGAGACAATATAGCTGTGCTCTCAGGACAGCCCCATCTCCAAATGCACAGACAGAAATAATAGGCTTGTCCAGCTCACAAGGAGGAGGTGATGCTGGGACCTAGACCCAGTCTATTGGGCTGGACACCTCCTCTGCTGCATTCTGGCTTCAGGAGCTGCAGGCCTCCCCCACCCCAGCTCTGCTCCACCTAGGGGTCCCAGCTCCCTCCAGCTCCATCTGCTCTTCTCCTGGAGTTCTGACTGA
>NW_003852577.1:2355018-2355384 GCF_000181295.1 Otolemur garnettii
CCTGCAAATTAAGCATTTGTATGCCCAGAAGTGTTATGGACATTCAGAGAAGGGGCTAAGGGAGGAAGGAAGGACTCTTGCCTCTTCAAAGGACACCTACCCTCAGTTCCTAAGGAATTCTCCAGGTTTATGTCTGCAGAGGTCAGTCTCAATGTCCTTCTCCAGAAACAAGGCTGTCCTCAGAGCAGCCAAAAGACAGCCTGTTCACCCCACCACAGGTGGGTCTCCTGGGCAGCCACCTCTTTGAGCCCTGCATTCCTGAGCATTAAATAGCAACATGAAAAACAAAGTGACTTGTTCTTTATAGATGTTCCAAAAAAGAAGAATACAGCAGAAAGATAAAATATCCAACACTTACAAATAACC
>NW_003852577.1:2355500-2357061 GCF_000181295.1 Otolemur garnettii
GCTCGGGTATTTTTTGGTTGTAGCCATCATTGTTGTTTGGCGAGCCCCAGCTAGATTCGAACCCACCACCTTAGGTGTATGTGGCTGGCGCCTTAGCCACTTGAGCCACAGCGCTGAGCCTTCCCCCAACATTTTATAAAGTCACATTTCAAACACACATTCCAAGAATCCCACAAAGAACTCCTGTGCTACCATCTAGATTCTGCAGCCCTCTGTTCTCTCTCCTGGCTCACCTGGATCTCTGTCCGTCTATCCAGGCCTCTATTCATCCACCACTGTGTCTTATGTTTTAAATTTCTGGGTAAGTTGAAGACAACAGTATGCACCTCTAAATACTTTAGCATGAATATTATTAATTAGAATGAAATAATAGTTTAAAAAAACTTGTATGATGAGAAAATTGAAATACATGAAGATGGAGAAAGTAGGATCATGAATAGCTGGGAGCCCATTTCCTGGTCACATCAGTTGTCAGTGTTTTTCCAGTTGTGTTTCATCTATTCCCCGCCTCATTTTTTAATGAAAAACTCTCTATCTTTCTAAATGGAAGTATTCATTAATTTATTTTTATTTTTGAGACAGAGTCTTACTTTGTAGCCCTGGGTAGAGTGCTGTGGCGTCATAGTTCACAGCAACCTCAAAATCTTGGACTCAAGTGATCCTCTTGCCTCAACCTCCCAAATAGCTGGGACTACAGGTGCCCACCACCAACACCTAGCTATGTTGTTTTTTTTTTCTGAGACAGAGTCTCACTTTGTCACCCTTGGTAGAATGCCAGGGCTTTATAGCTCACAGGAACCTCCAACTCTTGGGCTCAAGTGATTCTCTTTCCTTAGCCTCCTGAGTAGCTGAGAATACAGGTGCCTGCCATAATACCCAGCTATTTTTAGAGACGAGGGGTCTTACTCTTGCTGAGGCTGGTCTGGAACTTGTGAGCTCAGGCCATCCACCCACCTTGGCCTCCCAGAGTGCTAGGATTACAGGCATAAGTCACCATACCTGGTGGAAGTATTAATTTAAATCATGAAAGTAATATATATTTGCAACTGTCATTATGATAATTGATTTTGGCATTCAATGGATGTTAAACTCTGAGTGAAAGCTTGCTGGGGACCAAAATATTCACATAGAAATTATCACTCAAAGGGGAGCACTCACCTTCACAACACAAAGACGCAGCTGGCACCACTCAAGCCAAGAGACCAAAGCTGATCTCACTGACAATAGGACTCTTGATCAATGCGCAAAGGACTCAGCCTCACTTCCAAGATAGTCCAAAAACACACAGAGTGGATCTGCTCATGAGAAAACATGAGACAAACACCAAGTGAGGGGCTCTGCAGAACTACCTGTCCTCTTCAAAGACTAAGGTCATGAAGTGAGGGGAGCTCTGCAGAACTATCGGCCCTCTTCAAAGACTAAGGTCATGAAGTGAGGGGAGCTCTGCAGAACTATCTGCCCTCTTCAAAGACTAAGGTCATGAAGTGAGGGGCTCTGCAGAACTACCTGTCCTCTTCAAAGACTAAGGTCACGAAGTGAGAGGAGCTCTGCAGAACTACCT
>NW_003852577.1:2357081-2359458 GCF_000181295.1 Otolemur garnettii
AAAAAAAAAAAAAAAAAAAAAAGACAAAACAAAAATAACTCCCAACAAAAGCTGCTCTTTGTAGCAGAAAACCCAGAAAGCCATAGACAGGAGCAGCCCAGCGAGAGAGAAAACTTTAGACAATGACCACTCTACTTCAGCAAAACAGAACAGGGAAGACTTCATCCTCGCTCCCAAGCCAGCAGAAGCACGACCTCCACCTTGCCTGGCTGTCGCATCCAAGGTGGTATCAGAAGACGCACTCCATCCTCACCAGGAGTAATGAGGACCCTGACCCCTTCCTGCCAGAAAGGCATCAGAGGAGGCCAAGCAGAGAGGCAAAATTTTTACCACTGCCCAGCTGTAATGGGGCAGTAATGAGGGGTCTCCCCACCTCCTATCACCACTAACTATCCCCCTTCCCACTGAAACGTCAGATAAGTTCCAAATGAGTCCCAAAGTCACCCAAACAGAACACAAAAGTCCAGGTTTCTGTCAAAAATCATCATCTTGCCAAGAACCAAGAGGACTGCAAACTGAACAAACACAGATGCCAACACTAATGACAGACATGTCAGAATTACAGAATTATGTGACATTTAATTAAAGATTTTAAAGCAGCCAGGACAAAATGTTTCAGAAAGAAATTAAGAGCACACTTGAAATAAATGAAAAACAGCAAAGAAATAAGCATAAAATGAAAATTCTAAAACAGAAAAATACAGAACTGAAATGAAAAGCTGCTGGGTGGGCTCAACAGCACAGTAATGGGAGTCAAGGAGACAGTCAGAGAACCAGACAACAGAAACACAGAAATGACCCACCTGACAGCAGAGAGAAAACAGACAGGGAAAACAAATAAATAGAAGAACAGGCAGTCAGGGACCTGTGGGAGGAGATGAAGGGCAAAGCAGAAAAAGTGCTCAAGGAAAGAGTGGCTGAAAACTGCCTGAATTTGGCAACCTACAAATTCAAGTATCTGAGTGAATTTCAAAGGATAAACCCAAAGAAATGCACACCAAAACACATCATAATTAAACACAAGTTAAAAGACTAAGATCTTGAAAGCAACCACAGAAACCACCACCTTATGAAAAGCAGAAAACCAAACAGAATACAACAAATTTCTTATCAGGAACCATAAAGGCCAGAAGGAAAACAACTGTCAACCCAGAATTCTAAACCACTGAAAAAAATCCTTTAGTAATGAAAGAAACCAAGACACTCTCAGAAAGAAAATTAAGAGAATTTGTTAGCAGATTTACCCCAACTAAATGGCCCTCGGAAGTTCTCTAAACAAAACATAAATAATAAAAGGAGGAACCTTGGAAACCAGAAAAGGCAACAAGAACACAGTAGTAAACAAACAGGTGGGTAAACAGACTTTCCTTCACCAGGCTTTCTAAAATATATGTGATGACTAAAGCAAAAACAGTAACACTGACTAAAGTAGTGCTAAACATATATAAAGGAAATACCTCAGACAATTACATAAAAAAGGCAAAAGGGCATAAACATAGAGACTCTCTTAAACTAGTAAAATGACACGATCAGGAAAATGTGACAAGTTATATCTATATAATGTAATCCTACATACAGGTCTATATAATGTAATACTGAAATGTAAATAAATCAAAATGCAATTCTTTAAAAAAGTTCAAGTAACCCACAAGAAGTAGGAAAAATGGGAATAGTGGCTTACGCCTATAATCCTAGCATTCTGGGAGGCTGGAGGCAGGTGGATCCCTTGAGCTCACAGGTTTGATGAGACCAGTCTGAGCAAGAGCAACACCCCATCTCTAAAATTAGCCAGGTGCTGTGGCAAACGCCTGTAGTCTCAGCTACTCAAGAGATTGAGCCCAAGAGTTTGAGGTTGCTGTGAGATATGATGCCACAACATCCTACTGAGGGAGACAAAAGTGAGACTCTGTCTAAAAAAAAAAAACTAGGAAAAACAAAACAGAAATAATATCACAGACAATAAAAAATGGCAGCCTAACATATCAATAATCATATTAAATATACATTATCTAAATATACCAATTAAAAGACAGAAATTAATAGAAGAGACTTTTAAAAATGACCCAGCTTCTAGTTAACAATAAGCTATGGTATACTTTAAAATAACTTAAAAAGTATAACTGAAAGGTTCCTAATACAAAAAAATGGTAAATTCTGGAGGAGATGAATTACCATAATTTTTATGCCTATATCAAAACATCACATATTCTCTATAAATATACAACTATTTTATACCCATAATAATTAAAAGTAAATATAATGACCCAACTATATATACTGTCTACAAGAAATTCACTGCAATGCAAACATAACAATTATATAAAGTTGAAACTAAAAAAGGAAAAAATGGCTCAGCACCTGTGGCTCAAGTGGCTAA
>NW_003852577.1:2359478-2372367 GCF_000181295.1 Otolemur garnettii
GAAGTGAGGGGAGCTCTGCAGAACTACCTGTCCTCTTCAAAGACTAAGGTCATGAAGTGAGGGGCTCTGCAGAACTACCTGTCCTCTTCAAAGACTAAAGTCATGAAGTGAGGGGAGCTCTGCAGAACTATCTGCCCTCTTCAAAGACTAAAGTCACGAAGTGAGGGGAGCTCTGCAGAACTACCTGTCCTCTTCAAAGACTAAGGTCATGAAGTGAGGGGAGCTCTGCAGAACTATCTGTCCTCTTTAAAGACTAAGGTCATAAAGTGAGGGGCTCTGCAGAAATATCTGCCCTCTTCAAAGACTAAGGACACGAAGTGAGGGGAGCTCTGCAGAACTACCTGTCCTCTTCAAAGACTAAGGTCACGAAGTGAGGGGCTCTGCAGAACTGCCTGTCCTCTTCAAAGACTAAGGTCATGAAGTGAGGGGAGCTCTGCAGGACTATCTGTCCTCTTTAAAGACTAAGGTCATGAAGTGAGGGGAGCTCTGCAGAACTACCTGTCCTCTTTAAAGACTGACATCATGAAGTGAGGGGCACTGGAGAGCTACCTGTCCTCTTCAAAGACTGAGATCATGAAAAAGAAGAAAAGGCTGGGGAACTGTTCCAGATAAAAGGCAGAAAGACACAGATCAGGTAAAGACCATCTGCCACCCTGACTTGGGACATTTGTCGGAATTTGAATACTGAGTGTATACTAGGTACTAAAGTTCTGAATTTTCTCATTGTTGAGAATGCTTACACACTGCTGGAGGATTTAAATAGTACAATCTCTATAGAAAACAGTATGGAGATTCCTCAAAGAGCTAAAAGTAGACCTACCACTGAATCCAGCAATCCCACTACTGGGTATTTACCCAAAGAAAAGAAGTCATGTTACAGAAAAGACACCTGCACCCATGTGTTTATCACAACACAATTCACAATTTCCCATCAACTGGGGAGTAGAGTACTACTCAGCCATAAAAAGGAATAAAATAATGTCTTTGCAGCAACTTGGATGGAGCTGGATCCCATTATCCTAAGTGAAGTATCTCAGGAATGGAAAAACAAACACCACATGTGTTCACTTATAAGTGGAACTAAATGAAGACTATATATGGTCATAAAGTGGTGTGATGACTTGCAAACTAAGTAGGGAGGGGGTACTATTTACTATTCTGGTGAGGGGTACATTAAAAGCTTGACTTTAGTATTACACAATTCACCCATGTGACAAAAAGCACTTGCACTCCAAATGTGTTGAAAGAAAAAAAAGAAAAGAAATCAGAAAACACTGGACAAAACTGGAAGCAGAGCTATTTTGAGCAATTCAATCTAAAAGCTATTGTGCTAATAGGATGTCAACAAGGACCTTTCCAATATAAAAATGAAAAAGAATGTTCTTGATCTTAAAAGATCACACTGAAGTAATCAGGGATAAAATTCTTCAATTTACTCTCAAATGGCTCAGAAAATTAAATTCATACACATGTATATATGTTATTAACATATGTAGACAGAACACATAATAATATATGTGATGTATGACATATAATATATTATTAGTATGGATATATAATTACAAAGACTGAGGGAGAAAATAAATGTGATAAAACCTTAACAATGGGTAAATATAGGTGAAGGATATAAGGCAGGTCTTTTTATAATTCTTGCAAATTTTGTGTGGAATTATTAGAAATTATTTCAGAATAGAAAACTGTAAAAATAATCTCTGTACATGCCTGAGAGACTTCAGCTGTTCATGAGCTGGTCTCAAGACCCTCCCCTGATCCCAGGCACTCAGGCCAGGGGCAGCCAAGCCTCATTGTTGCCTGGGATATACAGAGCATTAGATCTTGCTATTTTCATGTAACATTATGTCACGAGCATCTGCCTGTGTTACAAATATTCACTCAAAAAATCATTGTTTATGGCTCTCTAACATTCTGCTTGTGATCCCTTTGGCAGAGTATTCATACACTGCAGTGGTCCATACACTGCAGTGGTCAGCTTTGAACATCCATCACAGGGGATGAACATGCCTCACAGGGGAGGACAGGCAAAGACTGCTGGTTGCTAAAGGCACTGGGGGTCCTGTCAAGCTACATTCCTGCATTCCAGAAAAGTGGTACCCACAGACTCACCTGCAAGCATGTGGGCCTGCTCTACAGCCTCCTGAAGAACCCAGAATCTGTATAAATAAAAATTAAATCAAAACACTTGCCGGTTCAAGATGCCCCAAGCAGATCGAATTGCTTTCTTTGACTCCTGATGCACCTATTTTTGCTCTTTTCCTTCTGTGCGTCATCCAGGACTGTGTGTCTTTCCTAGACTGCCACGGGGGCATTCTTGTCCATTTGTGGGAGGTGTGAGGATTAGAAAGACTTAATGGGGCGGCGCCTGTGGCTCCATGAGTAGGGCGCCAGCCCCATATACCAAGGGTGGCAGGTTCAAACCCAGCCCCAGCCAAACTGCAACAAAAAAATAGCTGGGCATTGTGGTGGGCACCTGTAGTCCCAGCTACACAGGAGGCTGAGGCAAGAGAATCACCTAAGCCCCAAAGCTGGAGGTTCCTGGGAGCTGTGACGCCGCAGTACGCTACTGAGGGCAACAAAGTGAAACTCTGTCTCTTAAACAAAAAAAAAAAAAAAGAAAGAAAGAGTGAATGTTTGTGAGGTGCTGAGAATGTCAGTGGTGCCACTGACCACCAGAGTCTGGCTCTGCTGCTTGCTGACGGTGCCAGCGTTTCCTCTCTGTGAAAGCGGGCACCTGCCCCCAGATGGCAGCAGGAGCTACTCCATGTGAGCACCTGGAACAGCATCCCATCTCAGCTCAGCACTCAACAAACGCTACTATTATTTATGTATTAAGGAAATCAACTCTTTGTCCTATTTATTACCAGTCGTCTCCTTCAGGAATCTGAAAGCAGACTGTGATATGACTGGGGGACCAGGGAAGGGCCTTTCCAGCAATGCTGCAGTGCTGACAGGAGCAGAGCAGGGCAGCGAGGGGTAATGCTCCCCACCCCCATGCTCAGCCGTCCCTACTCCAGCCACTAGCACTGGCACACAGCAGATACTCCCTGAGCACTGTTGAGGAAGGAATGTGCCACATATGAAAACATTCTTAAAGCCATAAAGATAGGCCTGGCTGGCTCCAGACCAGACCCCAGATTTGTACCAAGGAAGATTTCACAACTTCCTTTGAGAAATCCCTGTGTTGCCCAGCTTGGGCCAGGAAGTCCTTTTGGAGAGCTGACCTAAATCCTTCCTGTTCTGCCTCCTCTTGCTCTGCAGAGGAAGAAGAGTCTGCCACCAAGAGGCCCCAGAAGGTAGGGGCAGATGGGACTCTCACCTCAGAGCCCAGGGAGGCCCCAAGAGGGTGATGTTAGGCCTTGACCAGCTTCAACCATTCTCTTCCTATGACTCCACAGGGGAGGGGCCCTGGTGCCACTCACTCCACCTTCTCAGCTTGCACCCCCACCCCTTCCTGGGTCACAGGGGACATCCTTGAGTCTATGAAGGGACCAGAAGCAACCTGAGCCAGAAGTGGATGTGCAGGCTGGGCTGAGTCACCCTTCAAAATTATGACCAGTGAGGGCTAAAGAGGACACACCCTTCCTGGCAGCCTGGCTAGAATCGGTCACTTTTCCACCTCTGGGAAAGTGGCCTAGAGCTTGCACGGCACCTCAGCTCAGCCTCTGCCATGAACCTGCACTGCCCCCTGTGTCAAGCTCCTCCACAGTGACCCTCTCACTGGCATTCAGATATTGCCACCTGCTGTTTCACAAAAACCTCTGCTGCCCTGCTCCAGACATCAGCCAGCAGTGTGACATTTTTTTTGAGACAGAGTCTCACTTTGTCGCCCTCAGTAGAGTGCCATGGCATCATAGCTCACAGCACCCTCAAACTTTTGGGCTTACGCAAAAGTTTCTTAGTCTCTTGTCTTAGCCTCCTAAGTAGCTGAGACTACAGGTGCCACTACAACATCCAGCTATTTTTACAGACAAGGTCTCGCTCTGACTGAGGCTTGTCTTGAACTCGCGAGCTTAGGCAATCCACCCACCTTGGCATGAGCCACTGCACCCGGCCCAGCAGTGTGACTTTTTAGAAGTCTTTCTCATGTTTAAAAACCATGCTGGGAGGATGCCACACCATTGCCACAGTGACTGTCATTGCACCACCATGAGGAAAACCATTTTCTTGCATCATCACTGTGTGTAGAGCAGGGTTCCCATAGCCTTGTCCCCCAGCCTCACAGAGACAGTGCGGACAGAATGCCATCAACCTCAAGCATGGCACTTGGCACCCAGCCTGGGTGAAACCACGTGCCTCAGGGTTTCTGAATCACATCTCCTGGAGCTCTGTCCTGGCTTTGTCCCAGTGGACAAGACAACTGACCCTTGGCTCAGCTGGAAGAGCAGTTCCCTCAGCTGGGAGAGACCTGCCTCTGTTGGGGCTCAGGCTCAGTGAATGCCAACACCAGCAGCCTGTGCCTGCATGCCAGGCCAGGTGGGCAGAGCCAAGCTGCTCACCCTCTGAGAGCCTAGAACCTGCAGTTGAAAATCATGAGAAAGGATCAGATACTCAAGATACAAGCCTGGAACATCCCGTAAAAACTGGAAACAAACAAGCATTCTCCAACATCATGGTTCATTCACACCATGGAATACTTTGTGGTGATAACAAAGACTGAACTTCTCCTTCATGCAACAACTGAGATAACGTTTCACAGAGAAAGCTGGACGAGAGAATCCAGACACAAAAGAGTACACACAGCATGGTTCTATTACATGGAGTTTAAAAACAGGCAAAATCAACCAACAGTGATGATGTCAAGGTAGTGGTTTCCTCGGTGTAGAGGGAGCCACAAGTGTGCTTCCCCGGAGTGCTGGAAAGTTCTGCATCTTCATGTGGGGTGTTGCTGTAAGTGGACACATTTATAAAAAGGTGTTGAGTTGTACCTTCAGTTTGGGTACTTTGCTGTAAATATGGCCTCAATTTAAAAAAGAAGAGAAGGAAGAAGAACCCGTGGGGAAACTAGCTGAGCTGCATTAGTGCTGATTTGGGGTGTTTCCCATGTGCCTTAGGAGTGTCAGCTCATTGAGTCCTCCTGACAGATTCAGAATTATCTATGCTGACAAAACACAGATTTCTGGGGCTATCCTCAATTTCTGAGTTAGGAGGTCTGAGCTGGGCCCTGGAATTTTCATTTCTGAGTCCATAGGCCTAAGATACATGCTTTGGAACAGAAGTTAGGATGTGGTACTGGCCACTACAAGTGCCACAGAGGAGGATCCAGGCCAGTTCACAAGTTCACAGAGGAGGTACCATTGAACCATCAATAAGATCTGAAAATACCAAATAATCAGGAACTGGTGATTCCAGGGAGGGAAGCAGGAAAGTGAGATGAACAGCATTCCAGTCCTCAGGAGAGCAGGGTCAGTGGGAGAACATCTTACTCTATTTCATGCTGCTTTACCAGAATATCTGGGATGGAGTAATTTATAACTCTTGTATTGTTCCTTTGACCAATATATAGTGTCTTTATCTATCTTTCTGTACTTCTGTTGTTGTAAACCCAATTATATCTGCAAACAGGATTGCTATACCCACTTTCTTTTTGTTTCCATTTGCCTAAAATATTGTTTTCCAACCCTTCACCCTGAGTCTTTATATGTCTTTGGGGCTTAGATGTGTTTCCTGAAGAGAGAAAATACTTGCCTTTTTTATCCAGTCAGCCAATCTGTGCCTTTTCATTGGAGAATCCAAGTCATTGGCATTCATTGATAAGTAGAATGGAGTTCTGTTTGTCTTATTATGTTGAAGACTGTTGCCTTGTTTTATCACTTGGGCCATTGTGGAAGCTAGGCTTGACAATGAACGCTTTAGTGTCCAAGTGACTTTATTTTGCTGGTGGTTCATTATGATGCTCTATGTGTAGTGTGAGTGTGAATGCTTCCTGCAGAGCTGGTCTTGAAGTGGCAAATTCCCTCAAAGTTTGCTTATGGATAAAAGATTTGCTTTGTCCATCAAGAAACAGTTTTGCAAGATACAGAAACCTGGATTGGCAATTGTTTTGTCTGAGAAGATTGAAGATGGGAGCCCAATATTTTCTGGCTTATAAAGTTTCAGCTAAGAAGTTCACTGTTACCCTAATGGATTTTCTCCTGTAGGTAAGCTACTGCCTATGTCTGGCTGCTTACAGAATTTTCTCTTTTATTTTGACTTTGGCCAGGTTAATTACAATGTATTGAGGGGATGTTCTGTTTAAATTGAGTTGGTCCAGGATTCAATATCTATCTAGTAGGTGAATGTCTGAATCTATAGAAACATTAGAAAAAATTTCAACTATAATATCCTTGACTAAGGTTTTCATGCTATCAAGACTCTCTTCTTTCCCTTCAGGGATAGCTGTAATTCATGTTTGCATACTTCGCCTAGTCCCATAATTCTCTAAGAGGTTGCTCTGCTTTTACTCTTTTCTTTTCTGCCTCTTTAAATGACTGAGTTAGCTTAAGGGCCTTGTCTTTGAGCTCTGAGATTCTTCTCCAGGGCTTACTCCATTATTGAAACTTTCTATTACATTTTGAAACTCTCTGAATGACTGCTTTAATTCTTTTACCTCTTTTATATCATTTCTAATTGTGTCTAGACCCTTGGAAACTTTGTCCTGTTTTTATTAAACACTTGGGTTGATTTTTGGATTTCCTTTTGCTGGTTTTCCATTTTCCTTCAATCATTTTAATTATTATTATTATTTTTTTTAGAGACAGAGTCTCACTTTATCGCCCTCAGTAGAGTGCCATGGCAGCATCACATAGCTCACAGCAATCTCCAACTACTGGGCTTAGATGATTCTCTTGTCTCAGCCTCCCGAGTAGCTGGGATGACAGGTGCTCGCCACAATGCCACAATTTTTTGTTGCAGTTTGGCTGGGCCGGGTTTGAACCCGCCACCCTTGGTATATGAGGCAGGTGCCTTACTCACTGAGCCACAGGTGCAACCCATTTTAATTATTGTTTGCCATCCATAATCTGAATTCCCTTTCTGTCATTTCCATACTTTTGTTGCAGTCAGGATCTTCTGAGGCAACTATATTGTCATCCCTTGTGGGAAATGATCTGATCTGCTTCTCTGTGGTGGCAGTGATTTTTTTGACATGTCCTCATGTGTGGTTTCCTCTTCTTCTCTGACTCTGGGCTTTGAAGTTAAAATGGCCCTGCAGGTGACACAGCAGTCAGATTAATAGTAGTGGTGGCAGTAGCAATAGAATTGTCAAGTGCACCCTATAATGCAGTGGTTTTCATTCTGGAGAAAGTCAGCTCCCTCAAGCTGTCTCTGGTGATTGACCTTCTAACCTTTGGTGTGCCTTAGTGGTTTCCCAGGGACCAAAGTGGCCATTCCACTGAGGTTACTTAATTTGCTGCTCCAGGAGATGGCCCAAGTCAGCTTTCCTGCTCCTAACACCTTCCTCTCCCTCAGATTCACCTAGGTAATTTATAATGAACAGAAATATAGTTAGCTTATGGTTCTGGAGGCTGGGAAGTCCAAGGGCATGATGCTGACATCTGCTCAGGATCTGGTGAGGACCTGAGTGCTGTGTCATACCATGGCAGAAAGCAAGAAGGCAAGGGAGGTCACACTCATAGCTGCAGCCCTCTTATAGTTGGCATTAATGCATTTCTCATTTCCTGACACCTCACATTAGGCTCTACTTCCCCACGTTGTTACATTGGGGATTAGGTTTCCAATTCATGCCTTTTGGGGGACACATTCAAACCATAGCATGGGGACATTGTGGCTTCTGCTTAGGGGGTTTTCTTTAGTACTACAAGGCATGGAAATAGGAGGAGGGCTGGGTGCTGTGGCTCACACCTGTAATCCTAGCACTCTGGGAGGCCGAGGCAGGTGGATTGCTTGAGCTCACAGGTTCGAGACCAGCCTGAGCAAGAGCGAGATCGCACTTCTAAAAATAGCAGGCATTGTGGCAAGTGCCTATAGTCCCAGCTACTTGGGAGGCTGAGGCAAGAGAATCACTTGAACCCAAGAGTTTGAGGTTGCTGTGAGCTATGATACCATGCCACTCTACCAAGGATGAAAAGTGAAAAAAAAAAAAAAAAGGAGAAATGTCATGAATACTCTGGGAAAATGCCACACACACCCACTAGGAGTTTGTGGTCCAAAGTTGGGAGGTGAAGCCAAAAAATCCTGTGGTCATTTACCTGTGATGATCCTATAAACAACCCTTGAAGGATTTGGTGGCCCAGCTCAGAAGTGGAGGCCTGGAGCAGGTGTTTATCTCACAGGTTAAACACCAGCGGAAGTCACCCATGTGTACCACATGGTCATGTTAGATGGCAGTCCCCAGTGAAGAACACTCCCACCCTCCCCTGTGACATGCTGGGCCTGGTTTAATGTGGGAAGCAGACTTCCCTGCCTACCCCCATGCCGCAGGTCTCATGGGCTTCCATGGCACTTCCCCTGCTGTCTTTCCACTTTCATCCTGTAGCTGTCATGTTGAGCTGCTAAAAACCAGTTAAAAAGTCTTTGTGTAGAATTACCTACCATAATCACTTGAACCCAAGACTTTGAGGTTGCTGAGAGCTATGACACCATGCCGCTCTACCAAGGGTGAAAAGTGAATCACTTGAACACAAGAGTTTGAGGTTGCTGTGATTCTACTTCTGAACATTGAAATCTAGCTCTCAAAGAGCATTTCTACATCCATGTTCACAGCAGCACTATGCACAGCAACCAAAAGGTGGATGCAGCCCAGTGTCCATTACAAATGAAGGGCAAACAAAATGGGCACAGCCACTCAGTGGCATATTATTCATCTTACAAAGGAAAGAGATTCTGACACATGCTGTGACATGGACAAACCTGAGGACATCATGTAATGTGAAATAAGCCAATCACAAAACACAAATAGCGTATGATTTCACTTCATGAGATGCTTCAAGGAATCCAACTCACAGAGACAAAGAGTGGAATGGAGGTTGGGGGGAGGGCTTTGCAGATCAGGCTATGAGAGCTAAGCCACTACAGGAAGCTTCTGTCAGTAGACACCATTTAGCTATGTGGGGTCCTCTGCCAAATTTGGGCTCTCCTGCTTAGGCTGGGGCTCCACCATGGCAGCCTTTGCTCTGGAGTTCCCAGGGGCTGATGGGGTGCCTCAGAGCAGCACTGCAGGCTGTGTCTCCCCTGCCCAACCCTCTGCTGACCTTACTTTTTTGTAGGATCAGTCCTTGGTGGGCTTAAGGATCCCCCTGCCTTTTCCCCCAAACGCATCTCTTGCATTTCTAAGTCCATCCTGTTGTCTGCCTCCCAGAGGAGGCAAAGTGATGTCTTTGCTCAAGTCTGTATCTCAACACTAGCAGAGTGCCTAGCACATAGTAGGTGCTCAACAAAATGTCCCAAGTTTACCATCAAAACACAGTGGGCACTCTAGAAACATGTGTTGAACTGAGTGATTGCAAAGCAGCTGAGATGGCCATCGCCTATAAGGAGTCCCCTATGCTCACCAAGTCAGTTGGGGCCCTCTGCCAATGACAACAGGAATGGAAAGTTAGGGCCAGGCTGGCACCAGACACAAGGTCCCTTCCTGCCACCTGCAGAGTGGGATCTTCCTAAGCCCACAGAAGGAAACATCTGCTCTGGCCACATAGGGCTCCCTGGCATGGGTGCCCTGAGAGTCCCGGTGCCAGGAGCCAGGAATAATAAGGCAGCTACCAGGCCCAGGCACCAGGGATGCCAGCCCAAGTAGAGGGAGCCTCCCTCATGTCATGGGCAGGAGGCTGATTGGGCTAAATATGGGGTGTAGATGGTGGCCCCTTTTCCCCCATGATGCCTCTATCTGAGGAAATATCTTTTGGTGTTTTCTTTTTTTTTTGTACTTTTGGCCGAGGCCAGGCTTGAACCCACGACCTCCAATATATGGGACTAGAGCCCTACTCCTTGAGCCACAGGTACCACCCAATCTGAGCAGATATCTTTAAGGCCATTCATTCTCCCTGCCTCTTCTGCTGCCAGCACAAAGGCAAAGGGGGGGGGGTGTCCCAGTGGCCTGCTTGTTCAGGAGAGAACAGGGCCCCTTGTAGGAGCGCACATCATATGCTTCCCTAGACTCTGGCTGTGATGGCAAATGGCAAATTTGGCCTGTAGGTTGATGTTCTGCAGGAGGTCTGGCAATGGGCAAGGGGCGCCCAGCAGGGATCTGCAAGTGGCTCCCCATAGGGATGGACCTGGGGTAGTACTTTGGTCTGAAGAAGCAGAAAGGAGACATCAACAGGACCAGACCTGGAGAAAGGCCACAGATGATTCTGGCTGATTCCAGAATCAAATGGCTTATTGCAGAATCATGTGGATGACTAGGTGATCCCTTATGGTAGAAAAAATGACCTAGTATCCTGGACCTGAGCCTGGCCATGGGTGGGCAGCAGTGTGCTAAAGGGCCAAAGGTACTATATGGGCAGCCACCTGTCAGACCAAGTGTGCCCCAGCTCCACACCACAGCCCTTGAGGGGGGTAAGTGAGAGGAGTCTCAGGAGTGTGGGGTATAGGAGCACAGTACTGGTGGGGTCCAAGAGGGGTCACAAGCAAGTCAAGGGTTGGGGGCAGGAGGATGGCTTATGGCCTCAGCAGGAAGGACCTGAGAGAGGGGCACAGAAGCAGAGGCAGAGGCAGTGTGAGCAGCAGGCCAGTCTGCAGAGGGAGGCTGAGGAGTAGAGTTGAAAAGGTAGGAATTCCTAGCACAAACCAGAAATGACAAGGAAAAGAATGACAAATCCAATTACATGAACATGGAAAACTTTCAAATGCCAGTCACAAAAAACAAAACAAACAAGTCCCCATCAATAGGGTCAAAAGCAAAATGATTTGCTAAGGAAAAATATTTGTCACCCTCAGAGCATGGCAGACAGAGGGTTAAAATCCATTAAGTGAAAACATACTACAAAAAACCCCAAACAAATAGCAATTTGGAAAAAGACACAAAGAGGCAACTGCAGAAGATGTGCCCGCAACTATCAAATACAGGGTGCATGGAAGCAGATCAGAGAGGCGGCAGACAGAACAAAGGAATGTTGCCTTCTGCCCATTGGGTTGGCACAGATTTAAGAGCAAAGACCTGACACTGCCAAGCATGCAGGAAAGAGCCTCTAGGTGAAGGTGTGAACTGGACAATATGTCACCTATAGAATAGTCATGTGTGCTTTCCCTTTGATCCAAGAATCCCACCATGAGGAATATTTGCTCAGGCGTGAAAAGATGTAGGCATGTGACTTTTCATTTCAGTATTGTATGTGATAGTTGAAAAAATTGGTACCAATTCAAATTTCTATCAGAAGGAAAATAATTATAGTATGTTTACATCGTGGAACACTGCAGTGGTACTATAAACAATGAGGCTGGTAGATCTATGTGGCCTTCAGGAAAACATGCCATTCAATGGAAAAAGATAAATTACAGATTATGTAGATTATGCTGCCATTTATCCATTTAAAAACAGAAAACAATTCTACACATTTTCTGTGATTAATATAGCAGGAAGCAAATGTTTAGGAAAAGGTGTACAAATACACATATCAGAATGCTGGTGAAGAGGGGAGAAGCAGCCCCCCATGTACAGCCGGCCAGGTTGTGGCCTGCACTAAGTCACCTGACCACAAGGGAAAACAGAGTTGCTCCAGCCCATTCTCCAAGCCAGGAGCCTGTAGAGTCAAGTTCACCAGGAGGGGGAATATTTTTCTAATTCTCCAAAGGTACTATATGGGCAATCACCTATCCTGAGGAGAGAACCAGGAATTGGGAGTCAGGGATGTTAGTGGAATGTTCAGTCATGTTTGGATTTTTTTTGAAACAGAGTCTGAGTGCAGGGATGTTAGTGGGATGTTCAGTTGTTTGGATTTTTTTTTTGAAACAGTGTACTGAGACTTACAGAGTGGGATGTTCAGTCATGTTTGGATTTTTTTGAAACAGTGTACTGAGACTTACAGAGTCTCTTTCTTACTGAGTGCAATGGTGTGCAGGGATGTTAGTGGGATGTTCAGTCATGTTTGGATTTTTTTTTTAAACAGTGTACTGAGTGGAGGAATGTTAGTGGGATGTTTGGATTTTTTTTGAAACAGAGTCTCTTTCTTACTGAGTGCAATGGTGTGATCATAGCTCACTGTAATCTCAAACTCCTAGGCTCAAGTGACCATCCTGCCTCAATGTTCCAAGTAGCTAGACACACGCCACCATGCCTGATTGATTAAAAGATAGGTCTCTCTAGGTTGTCCAGGCTAGCCATCAACTCCTGGTCCCAAGTGATCCTCCTGTCTCAACCTCCGAAAGGGATGGAATTACAGGCCTGAGCCACTTTGCCTGGCCTGACTTCTTCTTCTTCTTTTTTTTTTTTTTTTAACAAGAAGAATATGTACGAAGCACTGTTATAATCACACACACATATACCCCCAAAAGACAAGCCATCTACTTGCTGTCTGCAGGAAACATACCTAGCTTCAAAAGACAAATTAAAACTCTGAGTTAAGGGTTGGAAGACAATTTTTCAGGCAAATGGAATTCAGAAGAAAAGAGGAGTTGCAATCTTATTTTCAGATACATTTGGATTTAAAGAAACTAAAGTCAAAAAAGACAAAGATGGTCACTTTATATTAGTGAAGGGAAAAATACAACAAGAACACATTTCAATTCTAAATTTTACCTTGTATCTTCTCAGATCCCAAGGCACTAAAGGTGGAACTCAACTCCAACAAAAGCATTCAACCCTGCACAAAGGCATGGAAATTAAACAACCTTCTGTTGAATGACAGTTGGGTGCAGGAAGAAATAAAAGAGGAAATCATTAACTTCCTTGAGCACAACAATGAAGACACAAGCTACCAAAACCCGAGTCATACTACAA
>NW_003852577.1:2372387-2374318 GCF_000181295.1 Otolemur garnettii
GCGCCAGCCACATACACCTAAGGTGGTGGGTTCAAATCCAGCCCGGGCCCACCAAACAATGATGGCTACAACAAAAAAAAAAAAAAGTGTCCAGGCATTGTGACTGGCACCCGTGGTCCCAGCTACTTGGGAGGCGGAGGCAGGAGACTCGCTTGAGCCCAGGAGTTGGAGGTTGCTGTGAACTGTGATTTCACAGCACTCTACCCAGGAACACAGCTTGAGGCTCTGTCTCAAAAAATAAAAATAAAAAAGGAAAAAGACAAACCTTAATTAATCTATGGGGTGGCGCCTGTGGCTCAAAGGAGTAGGGCACTGGCCCCATATGCCAGAGGTGGTGGGTTCAAACACAGCACTGGGCAAAAACTGCAAAAAAAAAAAAAATTAATCTATGGCCAGGCACAGTGGCTCACTCCTGTAATCCCAGCACTGTGGGAGGTTGAGGAGGGAGAATCGCTGGAGTTCAGGAGTTCGAGACTTGCCTGAGCAAAAGTGAGACCCCAACTCATGAAAATAATGGAAAAACCCAGCCGGGAGCCCATTGAGTGCCTGTAATCCCATCGGCAGCTTTCAGAGGCTAAGGCAGCAGGATGCCCACAAGCCAGAGTCTGAGGTTGCAGTGAGCTATCAAGCCACTGCACTCTGCTCAGGGACATAGGGTGGGACTCTGTCTCAACAACAACAACAACAACAAAAAAATATCAATCTATGGAGAGCAGACCTGCTATATTAATATTGGGTAAAGTATATTTTAGTACAAAGAAAATGACCAGACACAGAGAAAAATATTGTATAATGATAAAAGGGTCAATTCCCCTTGGCGTGAATTGTGACCTAAAGGTGTATGCACATTTAAACAACAGAGCTGCATAATAATGTGAGGTAAAAACGTAAAGAAATAAATACAGTTGGAGACTTTGACACCACTCTATCAACTGGACTACCTAGCAGTCTACGTAGTAACTAGAGAAAAGCAGCAAGGATGTAGAAGACATCAACAACACTCTTCTTTTGGTCTGAATGTTTGTCCCATCTAGAACCATGTTAAGATTTAACTGCACTGGCTTAGCACCCACAGCACAGCAGTTACGGCGCCAGCCACATACACCAAGGGTGGTGGGTTCGAGCCTGTCCCTAGGCCAGCTAAACAACAATGAAACTGCAACAAAAAAATAGCAACGCATTATGGTGGACACCTGTAGTCCCAGCCACATGGGAGGCTGAGGCAAGAGAATTGCTTAAACCCAAAAGTCTGAGGTTGCTGTGAGCTATGACAACACAGCACTCTACCAAGGGTGGCATAGTGAGACTCTGTCTCAAAAAAAAGATTTAACTGCACTGTAGTCAGTGTATTAAGAGATGGCACCTCTGAATGGTGATTCAGTCATGTGGGTCCTGCCCTCTCAGGTGGGATTAATGCTGCCATAAAGGACAAGTCTGGCTCCTTTTGTCTCTCTTGCCATGTGACAACACAGCAAGAAGGGCCTCACCAGGTGCCAACAGCTTGACCTTGTACTTCTCACTTTCCAGAACTATAAGAAAATAAATTTCTCTTCATTGTATTAATTACCCAGTCTCGGGTGTTCTATCACAGCAGCACATACAGACTGAGACAACCACCCGCCAACAGAACCTGAGTCACATTCACAGGAGAACCTACCACACTACGGAGGAGACACATTCTGAGCACACACAGAACGCATGTCTAGATACTTATATTATCATATGTCCTGGGCCATAGAACAAAATCTTAATAGATTAAAATCACTGAAATTACACAGAATGAAACTAAACTTTACATCAAGAGAAAGATCATAGGAAAATTTCCAAACATTTACAAACATTACAACCAGCATGCCCCTAAACAAACTGCGGGTCAAAGAGGAAGTCAAGAGAAAGTATTGGTGGAATCATGTCTATGGTTTATCCTATGG
>NW_003852577.1:2374735-2384777 GCF_000181295.1 Otolemur garnettii
ACACTGTACCCCATATTATTAATGTACACAGCTATGATTTAATTTTAGAAAAGGAAATAAAATGTATCAAAACTTGTGGGACACAACTCAAACAGTATGGAAAGGAAAGCGCATAGCACTAAAATGTTACATTAGAAAAGACAATGCCTGTAATTCTAGTTAGTGCTCATTGCTTGAGCTCACGAGTTCGAGACCAGCCTGAGCAAAAGCAAGACCCTGTCTCTACTAAAAATAGAAAAACTGAGGCAGGAGGATCACTTGAGCCTGAGTTGGAAGTTGCTTTGAGCTATGACACCTTGGCACTCTACCCAGGACAACAGCTTGAGACTCTGTCTCAAAAAAAAGAAAGAAAGAAAGAAAAGAGAAAAGGTCTCAAATCAATAATCTAAGCTCCCACAGCAAGAATCTAGAAAAAGAAGTACAAGATATACACAAAGCAAAGAAAAAAGACTAAATACTAAATATAAAAGAAGTCAATGAAATCCAAACAGTTTTTAAACAAAGGGCTGATGTTTAAAAAGATAATAAAATTGACAAATTTCTGGCAAGACTGGCAAAGAAAAGAGACTCCACAAAGTAACAGCATCAGAAACAAAATCCAGGGCTATCACTGTCCATCCTGCAGACATCAAAGGTTAACAAGGAGTACTATGAACAATTCTATAAACATTAACTTCACAACTTAGGTGAAATGGACCAATTTCTCCAAAAAGCGTAGATAATTCAGGATGGTGCCTATGGCTCAAAGAAGTAGGGCCCATATACGGGAGGTAGCAGGTTCAAAGCCGGCCCTGGCCAAAAACTGCAAAAAAAGAAAAACACAGATAATTTGAATGATCCTATAACCATTAAGGAAATTGAATAGGTACTTTTAAAAAACTCACAAAAAAGGGCTGAGTGCAGTGGCTCACACCTGTAATCCTAGCACTCTGGGAGGCCGAGGTGTGTAGATCACTTGAGCTCATGAGTTGAGACCAGCCTGAGTAAGAGCAAGACCCCATCTCTACTAAAAATAGAAAACCTGGCTCAGCACCTGTAGCTTGTTGAGTGGGGAGCCAGCCACATACACAGAGGCTGGCAGGTTCTAGCCCGGCCTGGGCCTACTAAACAACAATGACAACTACAACAAAAGGAAATAGCTGGGTGTTGTGGCAGGTGCCTATAGTCCTGGCTGCTTGGGAGGCTGAGGCAAGGGAATCACTTGGGCTTAGGAATTTGAGGTTGCTGTGAGCTGTGACGCCATAGCACTCTACCAAGGATGACATAGTGTGACTCTGTCTTAGAAAGAAGGGAAGGGAGAGAAGGGAAAAAAGAAGGGAGGGAGGGAGGGAGGGAGGGAGGAAGGAAGGAAGGAAGGAAGGAAAGAAGGAAACCTGAGGCAAGATGATCACTTGAGCCCAAGAGCTTGAGGGTGGCTGTGAGCTATGATGCCACAGATCTCTACTTCAGGGTGTCAGAGTGAGAGTCTCAAATAAATAAATAAATAAATAAAATCACAAAAAGGAAATCTATAAGCCCACATAGTTTTACTGGAGAATTCTATCAAATGTTTAAAGAATTAACACTAACTCTACATAATCTTTTTGAGAAAACAAGAAGAAACACTTTCCAATTCATTTTATGCAGTTTATATTACCCTAACACCAAAAGGAGATGGACATAATACAAAAATAGGAGTGGGGGGGGGGGGGACTTACAGACTCAGAATACACAGTAGCTCTTCCTTTACCCACAGTTTTGTTTTCCAGTTTCAATTACCTGCAGTAAACTGTGGCCCAACAATATTAAGTGGAAAATTCCAGAAATAGACAATTCATAAGTTTTAAGTTGCATGCCACTTTCAATAGTGTGGCAAAATCTCATGCTGCCCGGCTCTGTCCTACCCAGGAAGTGAATCGCCCCTTTGTCCAGGGCATCCACACAGCCACACAGTCTAACCAGCGCCCACCCAGTAGCTCAGCATCTACCTAAGCTGTGGGAGCCTCTGCAGCGTCAGTGCTTGGAGTCACCCTTATTCTACTTTGTATTGGCCCCAAAGTATAACAGTAGTAATAACAAAAAGAGGTCATAAAGTGGCTTCCTTTAAAAGAAAGGGTGGGGGTGGCGCCTGTGGCTCAATGGGTAGGGCACCAGCCCTATATACAAATGTGGCAGGTTCAAACCTGGCCCCAGCCAAACTGCAACAAAAAAACAGCCAGTGTTGTAGCTGGCGCCTGTAGTCCCAGCTACTCCGAAGGCTGAGGCAAGAGAATCGCCTAAGCCCAGGAGGTGGAGGCGTCTGTGAGCTGTGATGCCACCGCACTCTATCAACGGCAATAAAGTGAGACTCTGTCGGCTCGGTGCCTATGGCTCAAACAGCTAAGGCGCCAGCCACATACACCTGAGCTGGTGGGTTCGAATCCAGCCTGGGCTCGCCAAAAGAGGACGGCTACAACCAAAATTTAAAAAAAAAAAAAAATAGCCAGGCATTGTGGTGGGCGCCCGTAACTCCAGCTACTTGGGAGGTGGAAGCAAGAGACTCGCTTGAGCCCAGGTGTTGGAGGTTGCTGTGAGCTGTGACATCACAGCACTCTACTACCCAGGGCGACAGCCTGAGGCTCTGTCTCTAAAAAAATTTTTAGAAAAAGAAAAGGTAAAGGTTTTCAACTTAATAAGGAAAGAAAAAAAATCATAAGCTTAGGATGCTGTGGTCTATTGTGAGAACAAATCTTTTATCCAAAAAATTGTGAAGAAGGAAAAAGAAAATATATGCTAGTTTTGTAGTCAATCCTCAAACTACAAAAGTCAGAGCCACAGTGTGTGATATGCCTTTAGTTGGGATGAAAAGGCATTTAAATTTGTGGGTGGAAGACTTGAACAGAAATGGGTCCCAACTGACAGCAACCAGGTTTGGTACCACCATGAGAGTGTTGGAATTTGTCTCTTCCTAGTATTGCAGATGAAAAAATCCAAAAATGGAAAAAAAATTTCAGCAATATATTTATAAAATTATACATCACAGCCAAGTGGAATTTATTCCATGAATGCTAGTTTAATATTCAAAAAAACATCAACCCAAGGGAGAAGAGCAAGATGGCAGCCAAGTAATAGCTTCCTTGCAACCAGGCGCTGTGAGATTGGAGAGAGAAGACTCCAGGCATCTCTGGCTGGTGGGATCTGCCCAGAAACATCCCTTTGGGGGCACAGGAAGACAGCAAAAGACTGAACCCCCTAAGGAGGACAAAAGCAGTGGAGAACTGGCCAAGTGGTTGCGTGCATTTGTTAGGTAGGAGGCCACCCGCAGCTGTAACTACAGCAACAACAAGATTACAAGTAGGAAAGGCCTTACCTGTGGGCTGTTTTCTTCTTTGGACTTAGGCACTCAGTTGAGCTACCTTGGGACAACTTGGGCAAGAGTGTGAATGACTTTTAAGCGTTGTCTAGGGCCCCAGAATGAGCATTTGAGCCTGAATGAATATTGTTCGGCTGTGGGACACCGTGCAGCCATTGTGGAGGAACTGCCCCTGAAGGCCCTGCCCGAAGGGTTGCAATGCAAGGATCTGGCTGGGAGACCTTGGGCCAGTCATCTAGTTATCTGAGCAGCCCAAGGGCAGGGAATGAGACACAGAGATTTCAATGTTTGGCAGATTACAGCCATGGCCCTCAAGAGCCTAGAGTGAGATGGGTTTTGGCACACTGGATAAGCGGGTAGCCACTTCAGGAGAGATCCCAGCAAGAGTACTTACCTGGGAAACCTTCTACTTAGGCAAGGTTAATAGTTTAAAGGGTCTTTTAAGCAGGCTAAGGAAAGATTTAGGCTCTCAACCCTACGGGGTTTGAGAAATCAGCAGAAGCCTCCAGTCTCCATCTCATGCAGCTATATCGGCATTGTAATTAACATCTCATACCCCAGAAGATCATCTGTTGCCCAGACAATATTCAGCAAGTTATATATACTGCTTTGTTTTTAGTTTTGGCTTTTTCTTCTTTATTTCAACATTTTCCTTCGAGATTTCTCTTTTTGCTTTAGTTTTTTTTTCTTTTTCTGTTTTCTTCCTATTCTTTCTTCACGTTTCTAGTTTAAACACAATTTTACATTGTTGCCTTCTGTAACAATTAGAATTTCATTATTGCTAGTGTTTCTGCCCCTAGCATGTGGTTTTCCCCCAAAATTTATCCCGTAAGGCTTTTTGTTTATTTAGCTTTGATTTATAGAATTTTTGTCTTTCCTCTCTACTTGGTGGAGGTGGGGTACTGTGTCCCAACAGGCTGGCAAAGAACTGCTGACCTCAAGGGAACCACCCAACCCAGCACTCCCAGAGGTTGCCGGTTTATTTAAGGTTGGGTCAAAGTACCCTATTATACACCTATATTACTCCTATCTCCCTCTCTCTGTGCTTCTCTTTTTTTTTTTTTGGTCAATATTCCCTTTTACTCACCTCCTCTCCTTTCTCTTTTTTCTTTTTTTTAAATCTTTTCTCAATTGTCTTATTCTTCTAGACTTGAACAAAAAAAACTTATCAAAACCCTAGGCCAGTGGCACAGTAAATTAAAGAGCAAGAGGAAGTGAAAGGAAAATTAGGGCAAGAGAACAGATAAAAGAAAACACTCATGAGGAAGAATCAGCAGAAAAATCCTGGCAACGTGAAAAACCAGTCCAGAGCAACCCCCCAAGGGACTGTGACGTAGCTACAGCAGAGGATTTCACCTATAAAGAAATGTTAGAACTGACAGAAGGGGAATTTAAAATACAGACGATGAAAACAATGAAGGAAATTGCTGCAAATGTGGAAAATAGCCAAAAAACAATGAAGGAAATCACTGAGAAAGTGGAAAATAACCAAAAGGAAATCCAAAAACAGAAGCAAATAAAAAATGAACAATATGAAGAATATAGAAAGGATATAGAATTCTGGGAAGATGGCTGACTGGTAGCAACCTCGTCAGAGGCTCCTAAACAGAGGAAGAAAAACTGGACAGAATCGTACTCTATGAAGCCAAAGGTGGGGAGTTGAGCCAAGAAAGAAGTTTGGCAAGCCGTAACTCCAAGGAAGAGCACTCAAGAAAACAAATTTCAGGTATAAAGCCTATGGACTAGAAGACAGGAGACCCCTCCCCCAAGCAGGAGGTGCTGCGGCCTATCTGCAAACGAACAGGGAACAAAAAACCTCTCATTTTACTTCACTGGAGAGAGCTCCTAAACTCCAGGTCTCTTTCTCCAGGGAGATCCCACTTGTGAAACTAGATTCCACCCCACCAGGCATAAAATTGAACAGATATTTTACCCCACAAGTCCAAACTCCCAGTCCACCTTTCCACCTTGCATGGTGATCTAAAGTTCTGCCCCCTGCAGAGCACAGAATTGTTTGGTCTTGTCCTGAGAGATCTGGGCACAGTGTGGACCACCAACCATCAGGACAGAATCTGTGACTAACAGGAAAGAAACTAGGTGTATGAAGAAAGGGACACTCAGCAGGAGGAGGAGCAGTCCCCTGGTTATGACTATGCCCATACAGTGGTGGTGCTGACCCTCAATTTTGGCTGTGTCTGGTGGGACAGGATGCAGAACCCCAGGCGCTGACGGCACCCACAGCAGGAGAGTGGTTCCCCTGTATGAGTTCGGTAGACAGGTCTGGTCTCCAACCCCTGCTGGGCCTGTGAGCAGAGGCTTGCTAGGCATGGACTGAGACCTGAGAGCAAGGGTGTGCTCCCCTGATTCCAACATGTGAGGGCTAAGGCGTGGTCCCCTGTCCCTAGCAAGGCCAGTGAGCAGAGGCTTACCAGGTAAGGACTGACCCCTGTGGGCCAGATGCGGTGCCCTGACTCTAACAGAGCCTGTGAACAGAGGCTTGTCAGGTAGTGGACTGAGACTGGCAGGCGGAGGTGTGGTTCCCTGACTCAAATTGGTATGGCAAGCAAAGGCTAGCTGGGTGTGGACTGAGACTGGTGGATGGGGGGATGGCCCCTGCTCCAACTGGGCCTGTGAGCAGAGAAGCAAACAACAGTGTGGACTGAGTCTGGTGGGCGGGAGTGTGAATCCCTGGCTCCAATTGTGCTTAGAGACCCATGAACTCCTCTCTGTTGAGCAGGGTTTGCACTGCCTGAGACAATTTAATTGGAACCCATCTCTGGGGCTGCACTTGGGGACATTCTGAGGTTAACCTTCGAAGTTCTATAGTAGAAAAGAACTAAAGGGTGAGGGCTGGGCACTGCAGCTGTTTTTATATCTTCACAGTCAAGATTTCAACCTAATACTGTGGCTTATTAGGACAGGGTAGAAGTTGCCTGAAATCAAAACAGAGCTAGCTTGTGCAATCTCACCAAGTAGGTCCTCAGAGTCTTGAGCCAAAACTCTGAAAGGGGCCTTTCTAAGGTTGTAGGAAATAAGCCATAATTACAAAGCCTAGCACTTTGGTAAGGGACTATCTCTACTACCTAGGGAGCCCAATTCAATCTCATGCTCACCAGTTCTAATAACCAAATGGTGGAAAATAAACATGGTGCAGACCCAACAGAAGAACTCTGGCAGAACCAGAGTAGATCAACTCCACCAAGAAATGACAAAGGAGATACAACTGAAGATGCCATGCATAGACAAATGGCAGCAATGTCAGAAGTAGAATTCAGAATATGGATGGCAAATAAGATAAATAGAATGGAAGAAAAGATAGAAATTGAATTCCAAAGAGTAGTTCTAAAGTTGTCTCAAGAAATTAATGAATTCAAAACCCAAGTCACCAAAAATATGGACATAATGAGAAAAGAGATAGCAGAGCTCAAGGAAACAAAAAAGTTAGTTGAGGAACTCCAAAATACAGGAGGATCCCTCCGTAAAAAAGTTGACCAGGCAGAAGAAATGATCTCTGAAACTGAAGACAAAGCTTTTGAACATTCCCAAACACTCAAAGAGGCAGACAAACAGAGAGCAAAAACTGATCACTCCCTGAGAGAGCTGTGGGATCACTCCAAAAGATCAAACATTAGTCTTACAGGAATTCCCGAAGGAGAAGAGAATGGTCCTAAAGGGACAGATACTTTACTCCAAGAGATTTTGGAGAATTTCCCAAGTATTGCAAGAGATACAGAATTTCAGATAGCAGACAGTTTCAGACCACCAGCAAGACTCAATCTAAATAAAGCATCTCCTAGACACACTGTGATTAACTTTGCCAAAGCAATCTACAGATTTAATGCAATCCCTATTAAAGCACCATTGTCTACTTTAAAGAACTTGAAAAAATAGTACTTCATTTTGGGCGGCACCTGTGACTCAAAGGAGTAGGGCGCTGGCTCCATATGCCGGAGGTGGTGGGTTCAAACCCAGCCCCGGCCAAAAACCGCAAAAACAAAACAAAACAAAGTACTTTGTTTTATATGGAATCAGGAAAAATCTCAAATAGCAAATACATTACTCAGAAATAAGAACAAATCAGGAGGTAGCACGTTACCAGACTTCAGGCTGTATTATAAATCTATAGTGATCAAAACAGCATGGCAATGGCACAAAAACAAAGCAGTAGATTTATGGAACAGAACAGTGAACCAAGAGATGAACCCAGCTAATTATCACCATTTGATCTATCAAAAATATTCAGTGGGGGAAAGACTCCCTATTTAACAAATGATGCTGGGTGAACTGCCTGGCAACCTGTAGAAGACTGAAACTGGACCCCCACCTTTCACCATTAACAAAAATTGATTCTCACTGGATAAAAGATTTAAACTTAAGACATGAAACTATAAAAATACTAGAAGAGAGTGCAGGGAAAATACTTGAAGAAATTGGCCTGAGAGAATATTTTATGAAGAGGACCCCCCACCAGGCAATTGAAGCATCACCAAAAATACATTACTGGAATCTGATCAAACTAAAAAGAGCACAGTAAGCAAAGCAAACAGACAACCTTCAGAATGGGAGAAGATTTTTGCAGATCATGCTTCTGACAAAGGTCTGATAACTAGAATCTACAGAAAATTAAACCTAATCAATAAGAAAACAACAAATAAGCCCATTTCTATGTGGGCAAGAGACTTGAACAGAAACTTCTCTGATGAAGACAGGCGCATGGCCTACAAACATGAAAAAATACTCATCATCCTTAATCATCATAGAAATGCAAATCAAAACCACTTTGAGATACCATCTAACTCCAGTAAGATTAGCCCACATCACGAAATCCCAAAAACACAAATTTTGGCAAGCATGCGGAAAGAATTAAATGCTCCTACACTGCTGGTGGGAATGCAAGCTAATACGATCTTTTTGGAAAGAAGTATGGAGAACACTCAAGGAACTAAAAGTAGACCTACCATTCAATCCTGCAATTCCTCCACTAGATATATACCCAGATGATCAAAAATTATAACAAAGACATATGCACCACAATGTTTATTGCAGCTCAATTCATAATAGCCAATTCATGGAAACAGCCCAAGTACCCATCAACCCATGAATGGATTGACAAATTGTGGTGTATATACACCATGGTATACTATGCAGCCATAAAAAAGATGGAGACTTCACATCTTTTATGTTTACCTGGACAGAACTGAAACATATGCTTCTTAATAAAGTATCTCAAGAATGGGAAAAAAAAGTATCCATTGTACTCAATACTACTATGAAATCAATATATCATCACCTACACATTCATACAAATGGCAAAACATACTATAGTCCAGAAAGTAGAAGGGAAGAGGAGAGAGAGGGGAAGGGAGGGGGGATATGGGAAGAGGGAGGGCATTTGGGAGGACCTCACCTAATGTGCAAGATGCAATGGTACATTTCAAAATTATTATGAAATGAGTATAATTGCGATGGAAGTGTTACTTAGTTCAATGTAAGCATTTCACATTTTATATCGAAGCAGTACCCTGAACCCCATATATGCATCAGTGTACAAAGTTATGATTTACTAAAAAAAAAAAAGAAGAAAGAAAGGATATAGCAGAGCTGAAGAAACTAAAGCAGTCAATTAAGGAACTTAAAGATGCAATAGAAAATATCAACAACAGATTAGACCATGCAGAAGAAAGAATCTCAGAGGTAGAGGACAAAGCTATTGAGGTAACTCAGATAGTTGAAGAGGCAGAAAAGAAGTGAGAAAGCAGAATGTTCACAATTATGGGGCTTTATCAAGCGTTCAAAGATATAAGTTATAGGTATCCCAGAAAGGGAAGAAAAATGCCCCAGAGGAATGGAAGCCATACTAGAGAATATTATAAATGAAAATTTCCCAAATATCACCAAAGATTCTGACACACACCTTGCAGAGGGATATCAGACCCCAGGTCACCTAAACTCTAACAGAGCTTCTCCAAGACACACTGTGATAAACCTGTCCAAAGTCAAGACAAAAGAAAAGATTCTGCAAGTTGCCAGGAGTAAGTGCTAGTTGACCTACAGGGGCAAATCCATCAGGGTCACTGCAGACTTCTCTAATGAAACTTTTCAAGCAGAAGACAATGGTCATCTCCCTTTAATCTACTTAAACAGAATTGATGGAGAAATTAAATCTTCTACTGATATGCAAACACTGAGGAAATTTGCTACCACAAGACTACCTCTACAGGAAATACTTCAACCTGTTCTACATACTGACCGTCACAATGGACCACCAGCAAAGTAGCCCCCAGAAATTAAAAGACAGAACCTAGCTTCCAAAATGATGCAAAAGACAAAAGTAAGCAATGAACTTTCAGTAAATAAGATGAATAGAACACTACAACCCTTATCAATGATCTGAAGAAATGTTAATGGCTTGAATTCCCCACTGTAGAGGCACAGATTGGCTTGACTGGATTAAAAATCACAACCCATCCATTTGCTGTCTGCAGAAAACACATCTAATCTCAAAAGACAAATTAAACTCATAGCTAAGTTTTAGAAGACAATTTTTCAGGCAAAGGGAATCCAGAAGAAAAGTGAAGTTGCAATCTTATTTTCAGATACATGTGAATTTAAAGCAACTAAAGTCAAAAAAGACAAAGACAGTCACTTCACACTGGTCAAGGGAAAAATACAACAAGAAGACATTTCAATTCTAAATATTTATGCACCCAA
>NW_003852577.1:2385818-2390145 GCF_000181295.1 Otolemur garnettii
TTCTATGAAGCAAACTTCACCCTGATATCAAAACCAGGAAAACACCCAACTAAAAAGGAGAACTTCAGACCAATTTCACTAATGAATATAGATGCAAAAATTCTCAACAAAATCCAGTGAATAGGTTACAGCTTATCATCAAAAAAGTCATACATCATGATCAAGTAGGTTTCATCCCAGGGATGTAAGGCTGGTTTAACATATGCAAGTCCATAAATGTTATCCATCATATTAACAGAAGCAAAAATAAAGACCATATCACACTCTCGATGCAGAAAAAGCATTTGATAAAATCCAGCATCCTTTTCTAATTAGAGCACTGAAGAGTATAGGCATAGGTGGCATATTTCTTAAACTGATCAAGGCGATCTATGACAAACCCACAGCTAATATTTTACTGAATGGAGTAAAACTGAAAGGTTTTCCTTTTAGAACTGGAACCAGACAAGGTTGTCCTCTGTCACCAGTACTATTTAACATAGTGCTGGAAGTTCTAGCCAACACACTTATGCAAGAGAAGGAAATAAACGGCATCCAAATGGGAGCAGAGGAGGTCAAACTTGCCCTCTTTGCTGATGATATTATCTTATGCTTAGAGAACCCCAAAGACTCAACCACAAGACTCCTGGAAGTCATCAAAAAACACAGTAATGTCTCAGGATAGAAAATTAACGTACACAAGTCAGTAGCCTTTGTATATGCCAATAACAGCCAAGATGAGAGGCTAATAAAGACACAACTCCCTTCACCATAGCTTCAAAGAAAATGAAATACCTAAGAATATACCTAACAAAGGAGGTGAAGGACCTCTAGAAAGAAAATTATGAAACCCTAAGAAAGGAAATAGCAGAGGATATCAACACATGGAAGAACATATCATGCTCATGGCTGGGAAGAATCAACATTGTTAAAATGTCTATACTTCCCAAAGCAATCTACCAATTCAATGCTATCTCTATTAAAATACCAACATGGTACTCAAGACTTGGGAAAAATGATTCTTCACTTTGTGTTGAACCAGAAAAAAAACCCGTATAGCTAAGGCAGTGCTTACTAATAACAACAAAGCCAGGGGCATCAGTATACCAGACTTTAGGCTGTACTACAAGACCACAGTGGTCAAGACTACATGGTATTTGCACAAAAATAGAGACACAGAGATTTGGAATCAAATGGAAAACAGGAAATGAAACTAACATCTTACAACCACCTAATCTTTGATAAACCAAACAAGAACATACACTGGGGGAAAGACTTCCTATTCAATAAATGGTGCTGGGAGAACTGGATATCCACATGTAAAAGACTGAAACTGGCCCCACACCTTTCTCCACTCACAAAAATTGATTCAAGGATGGATAAAGGACTTAAATTTAAGGCATGAAACAATAAAAATCCTCAAAGAAAACATAGGAAACCATTGGAAGATATTGGCCTAGAGAAAGACTTCATGAAGAAGACTGCGATGGCAATTGCAACAACAAAAAAATAAACAAATGGGACTTAATGAAACTGAAAAGCTTCTGTACAGCTAAGGAGACAACAACCAAAGAAAATAGACAACCTACACAATGAGAAAGGAAATTTGCATATTTTGAATCAGACAAAAGCTTGATAACTAGGATCTATAGAGAACTCAAATTAATCCACATCAAAAAAGCCAACAATCCCACATATCAATGGGCAAGAGACGTGAATAGAACCTTCTCTAAAAAAGACAGACTAATGGCTAACAAACATATGAAAAAATGCTCATCATCCCTATTTATTAGAGAAATGCAAATCAAAACCACCCTGAGATACCATCTAACCCCAGTGAGAATGGCCCATATCACAAAATCTCAAAACTGCAAATGCTGGTGTGGATGTGGAGAGAAGGGAACACTTTTACACTGCTGGTGGGACTGCAAATTAATACAACCATTTTGGAAGGAAGTATGGAGAACCCTCAAAGAACTCAAGCTAGACCTCCCATTTGATCCTGCAATCCCATTACTGGGCATCTACCCAGAAGGCTAAAAAATCCTTTTATCTTAAGGACACTTGAAATAGACTGTTTATTGTAGTTCAATTCACAATTGCCAAAATGTGGAAACAGCCTAAATGCCCACCAACTCAGGAATGGATTAACAAGCTATGATATATGTATACCATTCAGCCATTTAAAAAAAATGGAGACTTTACAGCCTTTGTATTAATCTAGATGGAATCTATTTAATAATAATCTATTTAATAATCTATTATTCTTAGTAAAGCATCACAAGAATGGAGAAGCTTACATTGAATCATGGTATGTTCTTCCATTTGTTGAATTGAATACTATATATTCAATTTTGATATGGGGAAAATTAATGACAATTAATGACATGGTGGGAGTGGGGGAAGGAGAGAGCAGACAGAGAGAGGGAAGGAGGGAGAGGGTTGGGGGAATGGAAGAGTTGAGAGAGAGAAGGGGGGGTCTTGGTGTGTGACACGCCTCTGGGGGCAAGGCACAAGTGTAAGAGAGACTTTACCTAACAAATGCAATCAGTGCAACCTGGTTGCTTGTACCCTCAATGAATTCCCAATAATAAAAAAAAAAAAAAATCAACCCATGTAATCTACCATAAAGAAGTAAAACCACATGGCTATATTGACTGACACAAAACAGCATTTAACAAAACCCAACACCCACTCATGGTATTAAAAAGAACCTCTCAGAAAAGTAGGAATAAAGAACATCTTAAACTTGACAACATCTACAAAAATCCTCCAGCTGACATCATAATGGTGAAAGACAAAATGCTTCCCTCTAAGATTAGGAAGAAGGCAATGCTGTCCATTCTCAGAACTCTTACAATGCTAGAATTTCTAACCAGTGCAATAAGGCAAGAAATATAAACCAAAGAGGAAAAATAAAACGTTTACAGATGACATAGCTATCTATGTAGATTATCCCAGGAAATCTACAAAAACACTACATCTAGGGGAGCCCAACAAGATTAGCACAACAAAATCAATTGCATTTCGATACACTAGCAATGAGCCAAATCTAAAGAAACCAAAACTAAAAATACAATGTCATTTGCAATTCTCAAAAAAGATGAAATAGGTATAAATCTAACAAAATGTGTGTAAGACTTGATGCTGAATGGTACACAATGCTGGTTAAATAAATCAAAGATCTGGACAGATACCCTGTGTTCATGGACTAAGATAACCAGTTATCTCCAAGCTCGTATACAAATACCATGATCCCATCAAGACTTTTTATAGATATAGACAAATTTACTCTAAAATTTATATGAAAAGGCAAATAAACTAGAATAGGATTTTTCTTAATTAAAAAGAATAAAAGGGGAGTGATTTATCTACCCAATTATAAGATTTATCATATCTCCACAGTAATCAAGACAGGGTAGCATTACTGAGAAGTCAGACACACAAATCAATGGAACAGAACGGACACATACAAACCTGCCCAGTTACAGACACATACAAACCTCCCAATTTACACACATATACAAACCTCCCATTTACAGACACATTCAAACCTCCCATTTACAGACACATACAAACCTCCCCATTTACAGACACATACAAACCTCCCCATTTACAGACACATACAAACCTCCCCATTTAATTCTCGACAAAGGTGCAAAAGGAGCTTCAATGAAGGGAAGACAGCTATTCAACAAATGGTACGAGAGCAACTGTTCAGCACAGGGAAAACAAAGTGAAACAACAACAACAAAAACCTCTCAACACAGAAATGTTTATACAAAAATCATCTCAAAATGGAAAACCAACTTAAGTTGATAAACTGTACTTCATTAAAATTAAAAACATTTGAGCCACACCAGATGGCTCACAGCAGTCCCAGGCAGCTGAGGCAAGAAGATGGATTGAGACCAGTAATTCAAGTTCAGCCGGGGCAAGGAAGATAGACCCCACCTCAAGAACTTTTGCTCTTTAAATGGCCATCGTAGGAGGATGAGAAGTCAAGCCACAGAACAGGATAAAGTATTTGCAAGGAGTAATATGTAGAATGCATAAAGACTGCTCAGAACTCAGTGAAAACTGGACAATCCAGTCAGAACACAGCAAAGCACAAAAGATATTTCACAGAAGATACACAACGGACAAGTAAACTTATGGAAAAAGGTGTTGGGTGGCGCCTGTGGCTCAGTGGGTAGGGCGACAGCACCATACACCGAGCGTGGAGGGTTCAAACCCAGCCCCGTCCAAACTGCAACCAAAAAATAGCCAGGCGTTGTGGCAGGCACCTATAGTCCCAGCTACTCAGGAGGCTGAGGCAAGAGAATCACCTAAGCCCAGGAGTTGGAGG
>NW_003852577.1:2390480-2405878 GCF_000181295.1 Otolemur garnettii
CTTGAGGCTCCGTCTCAAAAAAAAAAAAAAAAAAAATCATTAGCCATTAAGGAAACACAAATTAAAACCGCATGAGGTATTATTCTACTATCAGAATAGCTAGCTGGGTGCCATGGCTCACACCTATGATCCCAGGTAGATCGCCCAAGCTCACAGGTTCGAGACCAATCTCTAAAAATACCCAGGCATTGTGGCAGGTGCCTGTAGTCCCAGCTACTCAGGAGGCTGAGGCAAGAGGATCGCTTGAGCCCAAGAGTTTGAGGTTGCCATAAGCTGTGACGCCACAGTACTCCACCAAGGGTGACAAAGTGAGACTGTCAAAAATTTAGGCTCGGCGCCTGTGGCTCAAGCAGCTAAGGTGCCAGCCACATACACCTGAGCTGGAGGGTTCCAATCCAGCCCGGGACCGCCAAACAACAATTACAGCTGCAGCCAAAAAATAGCCGGGCATTGTGGCGGGCACCTGTGGTCCCAGCTACTTGGGAGGCTGAGGCAGGAGACTCGCTCAAGCCCAGGAGTTGGAGGTTGCTGTGAGCTATGATGCCACAGCACTCTACCCAGGGCAACAGCTTGAGGCTCTGTCTCAAAAAAAACCAAAATAATTTTTTAAAAAATGACTAAAATAACTAAATACGCAACTGCCATATGATCCAGGAACTGAACTCTTGAATATTTTATTCCACAGAAATGAAAATTCACATTCATAAAAAAACTACGTATGGATGGTTATAGCAGTTTTACCCATAACAGCCAAAAACTGGAAACAACCCAGATGTCCTCCAACAGGTGAGGATTAAACTGTAGTACAGCCACACATGAAATACTAGTCAGCAGTGAAAAGGGACAGACTAGTGATCCACGCAACAGTGTGGGTAAATCTCTGCAGAATACGGTGAATGAAAAAAGATTATCCCAAAGGTTACATACTGTATGATTTCATTTGCCTAATCCTGAAATGTCAGAAATGAAGAACAGACCCACAAGGCAGAGGGCTGGGGGGCAGGAAGGCAGGAGGCACAGCTGTGGGGACCCTGTGAATGGAGGGGCTGGAATGTCTCGTTACCGTCAGCATTTGGCTGTGGTGCGGCCACCACCATCAGGGACAGTGGGTAAAGGGTGCACGGAACCTGGCTGACACTTCTCACAACTGCAGGGGAACTGCAACTATCTCAGCATAAAAAGTTTAATAAAAAACATACACAAGAAAATCCCAGCCCAGGAGTTGGAGGTTGCTGTGAGCTGTGATGCCATAGCACTCTACCCAGGGGGACAGCTTGAGGCTCTGTCTAAAAAAAAAAAGAAAATCCCAAATCTGTGACTACCCAAGAGTGCCCCTCTACCTACCCCACACCATTGTGTGACACTGGAAGGAGGACCCACCATAGCCCCAGAGTCCAATGGCTATAGCCACAATGACCTTTACAGCCACTGCTCAGAGTGTGTGACCAATGGCCCTGGTACCATCCCCAATGATGCCAGCCTGCCACAGCCCTGAGCTCACTGCATGAGCCTCTCCAGAGGCTTCCCTGGAGCCACACATAGCATGCACTCATGTAAACACAAACGCACCCCTCTCTCAGGCCTGCTCACTTGATCCCCATGAAATTCTTCCACGTCCTCCTGCCTCACCACATAGCTTGGGCAGATCTGGGTTGCATCAGGATGGGCCAAGCTACCTCAGCTCAGGCAAGTAGGTAGGCCAGGGCCTGGAGCAAATTTCTGGGGCTCCTCCTTCACACAGCTGTCAAGCTTCTACAATGACACTGCCCAGACACACACAGGACTCTGGATGCAGCCATCCCATCACAACCAAACCACACAACACATAGCCTGTCTGTGGCTCAAAGAGCAGAGGGGCCAGGGATGGGATTCCTGACAGGTAGTTAATCCAGGCTTCCTGTCTACAGAGCACCATGGGCTGGACAGAGGCCGTCAAATGTGCTAGAGCACTGCAGCGCCCAACACCACCGACATAGATGCAAGGGACCCCTCTCCCCTCCCAATGTGTCCCGGCACTATGACAGCCATCAGCTCCAAACTTCACCTCCCCTGGACAGACACATCTTCTGGCTAGAATACAGCATCCACTGCTCCACGTTCAGCCCTCCAAGTCCCACATCCCTTCAAGGGCAGAAGCCACTCAGAGCTGACTGTGTGCCCAGTGTGCCTGATGAGCTTGCATCCCAGTCTTCAGAAAGCCCCTCCTCGCTGTCTCCACCTCCAGGGAGCACACGCCCATGGCAGCTCTCTCGTGCTCACTCTCAGCCACTGCACTGTGACTCCCACTCACCTCTCCAGGTCCCACGTTTGGGTCCAAACCAACTGCTCCTTCTCCTACAACAGCACTTTCCCTCAGCTCGGCGCCTGTGGCTCAAGCAGCTAAGGCACCAGCCACATACACCTAAGGCGCTGGGTTCGAATGCAGCCTGGGCCTGCCAAACAACAATGATGGCTGCAACCAAAAAATAGCCAGGCATTGTGGCTGGCGCCTGTGGTCCCAGCTACTTGGGAGGTGAAGGCAGGAGACTCGCTTGAGCCCAGGAGTTGGAAGTTCCTGTGAGTTGTGATGTCACAGCATTCTACCCTGGGCAACAGCTTGAGGCTCTATCTCAAAAAAAAAAAAAAACAGCACTTTCCCTCCTTGGCATGACAGTCCTGCCTCACCCTCAACTAAGCAAACAGATGAATGAGTAACAGTTAACCTTGTTAGTCACCAGCACACAGCAAGAACATCACTGCTCCCCTGCAGCACTGAGCGCTGCTGTAAGATCCTCCCACCAAGACCCGGGCCAGCCTGGGTGGTGCCTCTGACCTCCACACACACAACTCCCAGATCACCAGGTCCGTGCTGGTCAGCCCTCAACACCAACAGACTCCAGCACTGCATAGCAAGCAGACCCACGGGCTGAACTCCCACTCACATACTCCCTTCCCTGCACCCCACCATGTGTGCTGTGCTGGGAGATAGCCATGACAGGGCCAGGCATGGTGAGCCCAGGGCCATAGACTGAGCCTACAGAAATAGTGAAGACAGGCAAATAGTCCCACTCAGGCTGGGGAAGGTAGCTATGTGAACACAGACACTAAAACGCCCCATGGAATCTAATCAGCACTCCTGCAGAGATGATGGCCAGCACACCAGGGCATCCAGCAGAATCTCCCTAGCAGCAGCTCTGCAGGTAGCCCCACTCAAGGCCCTGAAGAGAAAAACACAAAGCACATATGGTCACCCCTCAAGGGGATGGCAGTCTCACAACAGACCAGACGTGGGTAAACTACAAAAATGTGTCTATTTATAAAATAGATATAAAGATGGATCAAGACTGGGAGTTAATGAGAAAACAGCTCTTGTGGGGAGTGACTTTTGGGAACATTTGCAAGTTTGGGGGGGTTGTTTGTTTTTATCATTTTTGTAAGGTAAATGCTAACATACAGCACTTACCAGATGTCATTTTGGGCAGGGGGAGATGTCTGCCTGACATGCATGTGTGATTTCTGACAAAACCCTGACCAAATGGCCTTTAAAAGGGGGTGGTGTGATTGTTCCTAGAAGAAGAGCAGGTGGCATCAGGTTGCTCCCCATCAACACAGCCTAACAGCTCTGGGCCTTCAGTGTAAAATCTCGGCCTGGGAAGGTGCAGTCCCCATTTGAGTCCGGGTTTCGTGACTTACTCGCTCTGTGGCCCAGGGCAAGATAGTTTCATCATCTACAACAATAGAAAAATACGTAATTCCCCTCTCTGCCATTTTTCAAAAATCACATCAGAGGCCAAGCACGGTGACTTACAGCTTACAGCTTCCAGCACTCTGGGAGGCTGAGGCAGGTGGACTGTCTGAGCTCACGAGTTTGAGACCAGCCTGAGCCAGAGTGAGACCTCAGTCTCCAAAAATAGCTGGGCTTTGTTACAGGTACCTGTAGTCCCAGCTACTCTGGAGGCTGAGGCAAGAGGTTCACTTGAGCCCAGGAGTTTGAGGTTGCTGTGAGCTATGACGCCATGGCAGTCTACTGAGGGTGACAAACTGAGATTCTGTCTCAAAAAAAAAAATCACATCAGACACAAGCACAGCCTAGTTACTGTGTGGTCCAGGCCCCCTCAAGGTCAGGAACACACGTTCCAGACCTACAGGGCTCAGCACACAGCAGGTGCTCAGGGCGGGCGGGTGCTCCTAGAGCCCTGCAGTGGGAGCAGCCAGCAGGGGTCCCATAAAACCATGTTGTCAGTTCAAAGGGGCTCTACGCAGAGTGACCCCATGAATGTTCCTCCAGAGAAGTCTCACACAGTCCTGATAAAGGGCCCATACTGTGGGGCCAGTATCCCAACTCAGGGCAGGGCGCGCAGGGAATTCCTGAGCAAAGACTTCTCTGAGCCAAGGTGGGACTAGGGGCGGCACTCAGCCCTGGCTGGAGCATTCGGCCCTTTGCTAGAGTCACTGGGAATCAGGGCAGGCTGTGTGCACACTGTAGCTATCTTCTGAGGTTTGGAGGCTGCTTCTTTGCCCTGTTTTCCTCCCAAAAGATCTATGGAAATGTTTCCACACTCCTCGCATTTCAATTTCAAAAAGAGAAGCAATGCCTACGCAGCCACTGCTGGCCATCTTTATAAGTTCATAAATCCAGGAGACTTTGAGGCCACTGGCCTTTTTCGGGACACTGAGATGTAAGTCAGCGAGAGATATAAGGGCCGAGCATGTCAGAGTCCAGTCTCAGGACTTAGCCCTGCCAAGACCTCCTATTGGCTATGTCCAAACTGTGAAGTTACCTAATGGTCCATGGAGGGAAGTGTCCCAGCAGGGCCATGTGATCCCAGCCTCACACACAGTGAGGCATCTGCTGTGCCTAGAACAAGCCTGTCAGAGCCACAAGCAATGGCCAGCACTGCAGAACCTGCAGGCCAAAGGCTGCCCCCACAATGCTGCACAGAGCACACAGTGCTAGAACTCCTAGGAGTCACCAGAAGGGCCGTGAACCCACAGAATACCATCCTTACTTTTCAGCCACGCAGTTCTGATCTCAAACTATATCCCTCAGTGCTGTCACCAGCTGCAGCACAGGCTGCCAGGCCTGTCATCTGCCTCTGAAAGGCAGCCACAGCCTCTGCAAGTGGTTCAAGAGCAGCAGCCTAGCCCCTGCAGTGAGGCCGACTGCTACTCACCAGCTGGCAGGAAAGCACAAGTGTGACAAAGAGGACAATGCACGTGCGGGCACAGGTTTGGTAAAAGTACCTACAATCCCTTTCTTGAGCACATCTACACTACCCCACACTGACACGAGAGCTGACTTCTGGGACTTAGAGGGAGGCCACTGCCCCATGCCCTTTGCAGTTATTTACTTTCAATCTCCACAACACACCTGTGATGTGTGCACCCTCACCACTCCACATGAGGAAACTGCAATGCACACAGATTAAGTGGCCTGCCCAACCACACAGCTAGGACTGGAGTGGTTAGCTCCAATGTCTGGCCCTCAGCCCATGGACACTGCCTCTCCACATGAGTAGGCCACTCTCAAAGGTAAAGGGAGACCCAGGCAAGGGCATGTTCCAAAGCAGGACCCTCCCAGGAGCTCTCAAACCTCACAAGGGCAGCACTTGGGTCTACATCCATGCAGCAGCAGCCCAAGCCCAGGGAGCTTCAAGCCAGGACTCAGGGTCCAGGTGGGGCCCAAAGCTCATCACCTATGAGGTGCCCATGGAAGGTGACACCTGCAACCACTACAGGGTGAGCCCCTCCCCTAGCCTGAACAGTTACTGAGGAGTTGAGAAAGCTGATGGAGACTGTGGTCTCCTCTGGAAGATGTCTTTCCTACCCATGGAAGATGGGCAAACAAACTGTCTACATGGTGCCTCACCAATAGGGCACCCAAATGATTCATCATCCAAACCAGAACTATACCAGAACCTTCAGTCCCAGAAATCAGCAACACAGGTGAGTCCACTCTGTCCCTGCAGCCTCAGCCTGCTGCCTCCCTGGCTGGGCCACTCCCCACTCACTCTGTGGCTCTCTATGAAGGCGGCTCGGGGACACTGCCCAACTCCCCAAGCTTTGCTGCTCAAGGCCAGACTGCAAGGCCATTGACACAAAGCCACTGAGAATACCAACAGTGACAAAAAGGCATGAAAGGTGGAACGCCACAGCACTTGTGGCAGGGGGAAAGGCTCAGGGCTAGGCTGCCATTCTCCAAGTACAGACCTCTCTGAGGCTCTCTCCAGGGTTCTAAAACCAGACCACATCTATAAAAACACTAAAATATCATTTGCCTTCTCAGCCTCCAAAGAGTGCATAGGAAAGGTGTGCAGAGGCTGCAGAAGGGGCCTGGAGCAAACTGATGGCAGAGGCTACAAGTCCCCACTGCCGTTCATGGTGACAGACGGTAAAGAGACTTGCAAAGGGGTGAAATAATACAGATCTTCTCAGCAAACTTTTGTTTCAGGAAGACTTTTTCGGAATACATGCTGCACATATGAACATGTAACAGGTTTCCTATTATTCTTAATATTTCTGAATTATTTAGTTTTAAATTCTAATACAGTAAATACCTATGGACATAACCCCATAAACAAAAGCTCTCTGAGGGGCTTTGTAATCAGGGGTGTGCAGGGCTCCTGAGACCCAGCCACCCAATGCCCTGCCCTTCAGCGCCTCTGCTCAGGGAGCAGCCTGGCCTAACTTTGCTGGCTCCTGTCCCACATCTGTGCCCAAACACAAACCCCCATTAAGTGCACCTCCTGGTTTCTACCCAAATTCTTTCTTCCCAACAGCATGCCTTAAAAGGCACCGTCTCACCCAGACTTGCTCACAGTGACTCTGTTCCATAGGGTCCATCTGGAAATGAGATAGAACCCAGACTAAGGCACAAAAGAAACCCTCTTCTCTGTAGCACAAGCCTCTGCCTTAGCAAGGCGGACAGAAGAGGGGCTGGGCTTGGTGCAGACAATGTTGTTCCCTAAGGCCTGCATAGACCCCTCCCTGGTCCCTGCAAACACAGACACCTCAACTGTGCCACAGGAAAACTGCCCTAAGCCTCTGGAGAGGAGACAGAAGAGCAGAGGACCCCATCAGACTGTGCTTTCAGCCCAATCCCAGTAACAAGTAGCCTGGGCACCATGCAGGCTCAGCTCAGTCACCTGGGCCTCAACTCCTGACCCTATGAACTGCCCTAGGTCACCTCTGGTGTAAGGAACGCCATTGGGGAGGGGCTCAGAGGAGGTTCTGCTGAGACATCAGTGTTCTCTTTCTTAAATCAGGCAGGAGGTTCCTGAGCACTTTGTCATCTGGATGCATACCAGGTACCTACATGCTACTTATATTCTTTTGTGCACATCCAATATTTCATTCTACCAAAATATATTAATGCAAACAAACATCAGAGTAAACAGTGGTCTTCAAACTGTGAAGACCCCCAGTGGCATCAGGGGCGACTGTGGGTGTGAGAGTGGTTAGGGGGTGAGCTGGCACTCCTCTTCCTGGCCTTCTACAAGAGAACTTTCATGCACCATACACAAGGATGGACCACTGAGTTTGTGAACTCATCCTAGAGAAAGTGCTACCCACGTCATTGCTGAGCAACACCAGGTCACCTTCACAGCACACTCCTTGGGGAACTAACTGCACACTGACACCAACACCGAGCACACCCTTCAAAGCAATCTTGGAACTTTTTTTCTGGAATGACCATCACGGCTGTCATCATACAAGGTCTGACAATTAAGCCTGAGAATTCCCACTGTGCACTTAATTAAGTTGGGAGCACTTGGTATATCAGTGTCTCACAGCTGTGTTCGTGTCAACTGAGTGGTGTTTGCTGAGTGGTGTTTGTTATTGTTGCATGTGTGCCATATGACAACAGCTCTGATGATCATTCCAGAAAGGGATCCAAAATTGCTTTGAAGGTGGACTAGGCACTAGCATCAGTGCACAGCTTCCCAAGGGGAGCAGTAGGTGACCTAGAGATGTTCAGCAATGAAGTATGCAGCACTTTTTCTAGGACAAGTTCATGAACTTAATAAGTAGATTTCATGTATCAACTCCACATTTCATTTCAAGAGGCCAGGGATTCTGTTGCCAAATAAATGAAAATACACCAACAAACAGCAAAGAAAGCCTTTTCCCTTCCGCTGACCCCATAGCCTCTAGGCCCAAGGGCCCCATGCCAGCAGCTCCCACAAACCTCACTCTACCGAGCACACCCATGTTCCCCTGTGCTGTCTAGCTTTCGATTCCTGTGCCCCCCCAACCCTCCTCCCCACAATATTTAAGGTTGAGCCTGTCTCCTGGAAAGCTCAGCTGATTTTCAGGTTAGACAAAAAATTGAGAAAGAAACATGAAACTCCAAGTGGTGGGGCTCCCTGTGCCCAGCAAGGCACCCTGCACCCCAGCCTCTAAGCTACATGTGGGCAGGCAACCCTAGTTGTCCATTCTGGACTCCTCCAATAAGGAGCACAGGGACTGGGCAGGGCTATGCAGCCCTACCCACACACAATGAACCCAGCAGTCCACAGCACCAACACCAGACGCCTCATGCTGACTCCAAAATGCTCACTAACAAGAACAGCAGGGAGTCAGCAATGCTCTCCTGGACCTCTACCCAAAAGAACTGAGAGTCAAGTGTGCAAAAAACATTCACAGTCATACACAAATGCTCACAGCAGCACAAGTCACAGTGGTCAACAGGTGGAAACCCGGATACCCATCACATGTGGAATGGACAAGCAAAAGGTGGCCATCCACACAGGGGGGCTTGTCCAGCCACAACCCATCCACACAGAGGAACACTGTCCAGCCACACAGGGATGAAGTTCTGATGCCCACAAAAAAGTAGGTGAGCCTCAAAAACACAACACTCAGTGCAAGAAATTAGACGTAATGTCACATACTATGAGATTCATTTTAATGAGATTTCCAGAAGAAGTATATCTGTAGAAATAGAAAGCAGAGTCAGATTTGCTAGGGAGGTAGGGTGGTAGATGCTTAATAGTTATAGGGGTTCTCTGGGGGCAGTGGAAATGTTTTCAACTGAAGAGTGGTGATGGCTGCTCAACATTGCCAATGTACTAAAATGCAATGGAACTATACTTTAAAATGGCTAATTTTATGTTATGTAAATTTTTCCACCAAAAATACCAAAAAGCAAGAACCCCTACACAGAGCTCTCTCCATTCTGACAGTAGGAGGGCAGGGCACACAGCTGCTACCAGCTTTAAATTCTCCCTCCATTCCCACCTCTTTAGCCCACACACAAGCCCTGCACTCCCAGCCCCTGCCCAGAGCCCCTCCCCCTACTCTGGTCACTGGAAGTAGGAAAGTGACATTTTAAAAAGCCTCTTCCCTGCTTAGTCTTGACAATGAGCCCATGGACACAGGATTTTTGGAACATGACGCCAGTCACAGCAAAGGGAAGAAGGCTGGAGAATGTGTAGGGACAAATTTCTGGAGCAACAGCTTTGCAGAGAAGAGTCACACCCTGTCCCTCAAAAAGCCATCTTTCCATGAGGGAACAGGTAGGACAGCAGAGTGTGGCAAGGAGTGAGAGTGAGACAAGAAATCTAAACAAGGTCACACAAATCCCATGCTCCAGCCCCACCCTTCCCAGCACACATCCTCTTCCAGGAGGTCAGCAACCCAAGGTATGAGGGGCCACTGGAGCCACACACGCCCAGAAGACCCAGCCAGGCCCCACTTGCTGGGTCCATGTGGGAAACAGTGGAAGGAGGTCTTGGGTCAGGTACAGGGCTTCCTCCCGGTCAAGTTACGTGACCACCTCTCTCCACCCTTTCCTTATCTCTCCACCTCAGAACACAAACCAGTTAGCAGTGGCCTGGCACGGAGTGGTTTCTGTTAGCCACCAATACCACCACCAGCAGAGTAAATAATCCCTGAGCAGACCAACCATATCAGTGATTTCAGTCTAAGCAAACCTCTCTCCACACCATAGAGGGCTAGGCCCCAACTGGCCAGGCCCCTAGGAAGAAGACTCCTAAGCTCACAGAGTTTCGTTGTAAGCAGGGAGATGTGGAACCCAGTGGCAGTGAGCAGGCCACCATGGTGTCATCTGCCTGTTAGAAGAGCTTGTTCTCAGGTTCAAAAGAAGGGGCTGCAGGCACAGTGTCTCACACCTGTAATCCTAGCACTGTGGGAGGCCGAGGTGGGTGGAATGTTTGAGCTGACAAGTTCAAGACGAGCCTGAGGAGAAGAGAGACCCCATCTCTACTAAAACTAGAAAAACTGAGGCAAGAGGACCACTTGAGCCCAAGTTGGAGGTTGCTTTGAGCTATGACAAAATGGCACTCTACCCAGGGTGACCGCTTGGGACTTTGCTTCAAAAAACAAAAACAAAAACAGAAACAAAAAAAGAAGGGGCTGCTATTTGTTTAGACCCCTGAGAAGGGTTGAAGTGGAGGCCCCACACCCTGTAAGAACCAATGACTTGTAAAGGCGGGTAGTAAGCAGTGGACAGAGAAGCCAGGAGGACCTGCCTGCCAGCAGGGGACCAACTCAATGCTGGCAACCAGAGGGCTGCAACACACCCTGGCCCAATCTCTCAACTACTCGCCTATCTGGTGCTAGAACCAGCTTTCCAGCTCTGGGATGCTCTCCACCCTCCTTGGCCACTGCACCCAGGCCCTAGCCATGATGATTGTGCTTCCCAGACAACTGCACAGCTGCTCCAAGGGATACGGGGTACAAACGGCCTCTCTTAATGCCCTCCCACCTCCCAGTGTCACCCACACTTCTCTACAAAGTGATTTCTGAAATTGGAGGCTGCTTCTGCCCTTCATTATCCAATTGTCTGGGCTGCACAGGGGTGTGGGGACAGTTGGAAGGGAACTCGGAACCCTAAGTGGACGGTGCCAGGCCCCTTGACTTTCTGCCCTCTAAAAATTCCTAAAACCAGCTTGATCCTCATACAATGCTGTTTCCTTCTTAAGCTGATGGGGACAGCCATCTCCCCAGTTGTTGCCTCTGTGTGCATGGGTTTTCTCTGGGTATCTGCTTTCCTCTCATACCCCAAACGAGCACACTCAGAAGTGCGTGTCTGTGCGGGACAGAGTCCTAGGACAGGATATCCTCCTAGCGAGAACTGCTTCACCCTGTGTACCCTGAGCTGCCAGGACAGGCTGTAGCACCCTAGACCCTTACCCAGAATAAGTAGGTGGGAAAGTGAATGAATGAATGAATATAAATTATTGTCAAATAAGAATTCATCAGTCCATGATAATCATACAAACACACGATAAACGACATGGTGAAGTGCTCAGCAAGCCTGCCACATCTGTCCTATCTGCGTCTGAACTGAGTGGGGGGAGGGGCTCCTTACAATTTTCACTTTGCAAACATTAATTCCTTGATTTAACCCATTCCTGTGATAACTACCATCACTCACTGATTCACCAAAACTTGGGTAAATGATGATCTTGTTTTCATTAATCTTTCTTAAATGTAGCTCACATGTGTTTCAAAATTTTCTTTTTTGAGACAGAGTCTCACTTTGTCACCCTTGGTAGAGTGCTATGGCGTCACAGCTCACAGAAACTCTTGGGCTTAAGCAATCCTCTTGCCTCAGCCTCCCCGTAGCTGGGACTACAAGCGCCTGCCACAACGCCTTGCTATTTTTAGAGACGAGGTCTCACTCTTGCTGAGGCTGGTCTTGAACCTGTGAGCTCAGGCAATCCATCCACCTTGGCCTCCCAAGTGCTGGGATTATAGGCGTGAGCTGTGAATCAATGTTTAAATGTGTGTCAATGTTTAAAAGTAGAACTGCTGGCTGGGTGTGGTGGCTCACACCTGTAATCCTAATACTCTAGGAGGCCGAGGCAGGTGGATTGCTTGAGCTCCCAAGTTCAAGACCAGCCTGAGCAAAACAGCGAGACCCTGTCTCTACCAAAAGTAGAAAAACTGAGGCAAGAGGACAGACAGCTTGAGCCCAAGAGTTGGAGGTTGTTGTGAACTATATCGCCACGGCACTCTACCGAGGGTGACAAAGTAAGATTTTAAAAAAAGGTAGAACTGCTTTGGGTCATAATTTAGTAATGTGGTGGTATTTCTGTGAGCAGAGCATGCCTGGGAACCTAGCAACTGCCTATGGTAACATAGTTTGTTACACATAGCTTCACTTGAAGTCACAGTTATCAGTTTCTAAGAACTTATTGACAGATAATGAGCAAGGATTTGCCATACTCAGGTGTGCTGAAAACTGCACACAACAAGCTGACAACAATGGCCGTTCTATGCCCACACCAGCGACTGACATAAGGAAGGAACAGAATAGCAGGGGAGAAAGAACTGGCCTGAATTCTGTCTTAGGGGCATTGAGACAGAGGTATGAGGGCCAGCTCTCCCATGAAATCGCAGCGGAGTGTCCTCTCTTGGGACCATTTTCTCATCAGTAACTTCTGTCTGGAACCCAAGATCTCCAAAGTCCATCCAGCTTGAATTTCCCAATGTCTGTTCAGCTCCAGGACAGGGGACATCAGTGATTCTTGCATCACATCTGCCCTACCTGGCCCATGATATCCAAGAGCAGACATCCTAGCATGCTCAGTGAGAGTGTCCCCGGGGGAGGGCCTGTGTCCCACATGTAGGCTTTATACACAGCATGGTTTACTGCTTACCAAATGAATCCCACTTACTAAGTGCCCACTGCATACGCCAGCCCTATACACCCTGCAACTGCTTAGGGCCTGGCAAGCACCCGTTATCCACATCAGCACCCAAAGACATGGATGTGATTATGATCCCCGTTTTCAATGAGGGGCACAGACACTTAAACTCTAAGTGACTTGCCCCAGGTGGTGGAACATGGAGCCGGGATACAAACTCAAGTCTTCGCTCTCCAACACACCAATTCCTCTGCATGAGCACAGTTAAATCAGAGTTCTAGGTCAGAGTATATCCCCAAGCAGGAGTCACGCAAGCACCCTAACACCACTGGGCCTCGTGCACCTGACCCCCAAGTAGCTTGGCCAGCACTGACATTGAGGCGCTGGGTATGGCACAGGGACCCAGAAGTGGCCCCATTCTCTCTCCCAGGAGCTGCACACCTTCCCTGGCCCCTGTAGCTGTGGGCAAAACCACAGAAGATGTGGAAAGTGCACCAAATGATCCTTGCCATTCTGTTCAGACCCGTGCCGCAGAGCCTACAGAGATCAAGGACACAGCTATTTCCTGACTCTGAATTCCTCTTTCAGGGGAAAAAAGGTGCTTTCTTTTCAGAGCTATGTCAAAGGGGTGGTTGCTGCCAAGGCCAGCGGCCCATCTGGGGGACGAGGGGTACTCAAGACTGAGAAGAGCTAAGGACGTGGGTGATGACCCACCCAACATCCTGCACCATACAGACACACACACACACTCTCGCCCCACCAACATCCCAGAACTAAGAAATCCATGTCAGGGCAAGGCCCCATTCCAGTAATAAAGGTTAGCATTTATCAGCGTTAGGGAAGCCAGACAGGACTTTGGCAAAACCCACCTAGTCAACTTGGACCAAGGCAGGTTGCTGGACCTCTGTGGGTCTCAGCTGCCAAGTGAACAGGTGGCACACAGCCCTGCAAGCCCCTCCCCAGGGCTGGGGAGTAAGTCAACTTGGCAATTGTGAGTCATTCTGCAAAGCACCAGCCGCCCTGCCACTCACCTGCCCAGCCACACATGAACAGTGACAAGCCTGCCAGTGGCCTTCCCAAGGAGAGGAAGGACATATCTGGAGCCTTTGTGAGAGACTCAGGGAGCCAAGCTCTGTGTCACAACCCCATTCCTGACCAGTTCAGTGGCCCTGGGCAGGCCACTGGACTTCTCTGAAACTCAGTGTCCCTCCTCTAGAGGGGGACTTGCTGCCACCACCTCTCCTGGCCTCCCTAGGCTATTGAGGCCTGTGTGAGAGACAGGACACACCCCGATTTACTTTGGGGAGGCTCAAGAGGATTCTGCAGACCCAGCCGCTCAGACTCCACTGCAAGCCATCCCCAATGTGGGGCAGGCATCCACCAAGTTGAGCCCAGAGAAAAGAAGAGCCCGAAGGGTTACAGGCAAAAACCAGGCTGTGGTTTCTTGTGAACTAGGATGACCCTGACTGAGAAAACCAATGGGTGATTTGGAAGATTCCAGTTCCAGCCTTCAGAAGCAAAATGCCAGCAAATTAATCCCCTGGGCTCTCTCCCCCCTCAAAGGAAGTGCTAAGGCTACCAGCATAGTGGCGCAAGGCATGTGGGACTCCACCCCAGGGTAGCTGCAAGACTGCCTCAGCTGCTAAAACTGGAAGACACACAGAACCTGGGTCAGAGTTTTCAAACCTACGCCACATGACTCCAGAGAAGACCCCAGGGTTCAACCCACATCACCCAGAACTGGGCTGCTTTTCCTGTATCATTCATCAAATTTCTGAATGAGAAAATGGCTCCTGGATTTAATGGAAGTTTCTTTGAGAATCACTGACCTGGTCCAACTGCATCATTCAGAGAGGAAAGAGTAGCTTGGACAGAGAGTTCTCCAGGATGGCATCCACTGTCTCCCTCTGCCTGGGTGAGGCTTGCTCCTCACTCAAGACTAAATGGCAGCTTGGGAACGATTTAAAGATAAACATCCCAAATCAAATTTCTTTATTTCAGCTAAACAGCATCAGGGTCCTGGTAACCACAAGACAGCCTTTACAAAAGGAGAGCCCACCAGCTTCCTGGAGTATTAACCTCCCTTGGGGGGCTTGCCCCCCTCCCAAGAGAAGGCAAGTGCCCACTCCTAATAGGAGCCCACCGCGTGAAGAAAGCAAGTCACTCCACAGGTATGCCAAGAAAGCACAGGTCTTGGACTGCAGCCCTCCATGGGCAAGAGAAACAGAACTCAGAGGAAAAGGGTGAGGGACAGGACAGAACCTAGGAAAAATGGTAGGACACCACATAAAAGCACAAACAGCATCCATCAACGTTCAGGCCCCAGGCTCCCACTGGCTCCCACAGGAGAGGCCCACAGCCCTAGTCAGCACCCTCCTCCTTTCCGCCCTCAGACTCTGCCCCTGGACAGAAGGTAGGGATCAGGGCCCCAAAAATGGCTTCCAAACACACCAAAAAGAGTTGCCAGAGAAGATGTGATATTCAAAGGAAAAATCCCCAAAAGTTGGCAAAAAGACACCAAGGAGGGGTGGGGACACAAACAGAAGTAACAAGTTGGAATAGACCAGCACTCTAGGAGCCTGCCCAGGGCACAGGCAGGCAGTATCCCCAATGGGAGACTAGGAAGGTGCCCATCTGACTGAAATGTGCCCTTAGAACAGAACTTCTTGGCTCGGCGCCTATAGCTCAACCGGCTAAGGCGCCAGCCACGTACACCTAAGCTGTCGGGTTCGAATCCCCAGCCCGGACCCGCCAAACAACAATGACGGCTGCAACCTAAAAATAGCCGGGCGTTGTGGCGGG
>NW_003852577.1:2406470-2410393 GCF_000181295.1 Otolemur garnettii
GATTCTCTTGCCTCAGCCTCCCGAGCAGCTGGGACCACAGGTACCTGCCACAGTGCCCAGCTATTCTTTGTTGCAGTTTGGCGGGGGCTGGGTTTGAAACTGCCACCCTCGGTATATGGGACTGGTGCCCCACTCACTGACTCACAGGCACCACCCAGCCACTGGAAATTTTAAAATTAGGGCTGGGTAGGGTGGCCCATGCATGTAATCCCAGCACTTTGAAAGGCCAAAAGGCAGAAGGATCACTTGATGCCCGGAGTTCCAGACCAGCCTGAGCAACATGGTAAGACACTGGCTGCCTCAAAATAAAAAAAAAAAAAATTTTAATTAGATGGGCATAGTGGCATGTATCTGGAGTTCCACCTACTTAGGAAGCGAAGATAAGAGGATGGTTTGAGCCCAGGAGTTCCAACTGCAGTTAGCTGTGATCACGCCACTGACTCCAGTCTGGGCAACAGAGCAAGACTCTGTTGCTTAAAATAAAATAAAACATAAAAAATAAATACATTTGTGGCATCCATCACAGTTCTATATACTTCTATAGGACAGGGTGAGTCTAACCCAAGGGCTGGCACATTCACCCCATATGCCAAATCTGTTTTAAGACTTGAAACTAAGAATGGCAATCACATTTTTAAATGGTGATATCCTATATCAACACAATTTGGCCTGCTGGCCCGCAAAATCTAAAATACTTACTATGTAGTCCTTTCAAAAACTGTGCCAATTTTTGGTATAGACTCTAGAAGCAATCAGGTACTCTCCAGGTGACACAAGGAGCAGAAAGCAGATCTTGGGTGGGCGGCGTGTGTGTGCCAAAGGGATTACTGCATAGATGACCCCTGATTTACATCTTCTCCGAGGTAACAATGGGTTTGTGGGGGTATTAAATGCATTTTCAACTTAATGGTAAATGGTATTTCTGACTTACAATGGGTTTATCCAAATGTAGGTCCATCATAACTCAAGGAGTATCTATCTGTATATTCATTTTTTCTTTTTGATTGCGGTAAAATTCACAGACACAATTGTTATGTTAAAGTCCACAATTCAGTGGCATTTAGTGCATCTCCTGGTGCTATGCACCAGCACTTCTATCTGCTCCAGAACAGTGCTGCCTCCACGAGCAGTAAGCCCCACGCCCTCTGGTGATAGCCAACCTGTCTTCGGTCTCCACAGACTCACCTATTCTGAACATTTCATAGAAATGGAATACACAGTGTGATGTTTGTGTGTGGTTCTGTTACTCTGCATCAGGTTTTCCAGGTTTGCAAGCTGCAGCATGTCTCACCCATTACACAGATACACCCATCCTGTGTCCATTCATAGGCAGGGGACACCTGGATTGTTGCCACCTTTCAGCTACTGTGAACAGAACTCAATGAACATTTGCATACAACTGTTTGAATACACCTGTTTTCAATTCTTTTGGGCATATTCCTAGGAGAGGAACTGCTGACTCATATGGTAGTTCTACACTTAACTTTTTTTTGAGACAGAGTCTCACTATGTTGCTCAGGGAAAACTGCCATGGTGTCACAGCTAACAGCAACCTCCAGCTCTTGGGCTTAAGTGATTCTCTTGCCTCAGCCTTTCAGGTAGCTAGGACTACAGGTGTCTGCCACAATGCTCAGCTATTTTTGGTTGCAGTTGTCCTTGTTCAGCGGGCCCAGGCTGGGTTTGAATCTTCCAGCCTTGGTATATGTGTCTGGCGCTGTAACCACGGTGCTACAGGCACCGAGTCTATGCTTAACTTTTTGAGGAACCGCTTAACTTTCTGAGGAACTGCTGAACTATTTCCCACAGCAGCTACACCATTTCATTCTCACCTGCAATGCACCAGGGTTCCAGTTTCTCCTAGTCACAGTTATCATATTCTATTTCATTTTTTTAATTTTAGCCAGCCCACTGTATATGAAGTGATATTGCACTGTGGTTTTGATTTGGATTCCCTGATGACTAATGACATCAAGCATCTTTTCAGGTGTTTTTTAGCCATTTTCAAATTTTGTTTGATTTTGTTATGTCTGAGATTTATGACACACTCCCTGCCAAACAATATACCAACCCAAGATTTACAAATCTTCTAAAAAGACTGGGCATAAATCTTTCCATTCCTTCTGAGATAATCATTAAGTCAACTAAGAAAGTTCTGTTCCTGGCTCAGCGCCTGTGGCTCAAGTGGCTAAGGCGCCAGCCACATACACCTAAGGATAAGGTGGCGGGTTCGAATCCAGCCCAGGCCTGCCAAACAACAATAATGGCTGCAACCAAAAAATAGCCAGGCATTGTGGCGGGCGCCTGTGGTCCCAGCTACTTGGGAGGCGGAGGCAGGAGACTCGCTTGAGCCCAGGAGTTGGAGGTTGCTGTGAGCAGTGAAGCCATAGCACACTACCCAGGGGCTCAGCTTGAGGCTCTGTCTCAAAAAAAAAAAAAAAGAAAGTTCTGTTCCCTGTTTGTGTGTGTTGAATGACACACAAACAACGGGACAGGAACAAAGGGAAACCTGATGAAAAGCTTCACCCAGAAATACCCCCACCCTGCCCCATGTCTAGGATTCCTATCCTGAGGCCCCTGCAGCCTGAGCAGTGGGGGTTTGGCACAGGCAGGGCAGAATCAAACCAGCAGAACTGAGAGCCCTTGGGAGAGACCAAGACCAACCACACTTCCAGAGGGAGGAAAATGACCCAGCCAATGTCATGCAAATACAATGAGGACAAACAGAGGAGGGGATGTGGAAGCCAAGCACCCTGGGCTGCAGACCTGCTCCTCCAGCCCCCAACCACTCTGTCTTACCTCCTGGCCTTGGCACCAGCTCCCTGCTGCCTGCCCACTACCCAGGCCTCCCTTAGCCGGCTCTTCTTCTGTCACTCTTGCTTCTGTCACTCTTGCTCTGTCACTCTTGAGCCATCACACCCACTCCCATGACTTCAGCAACCACCCAGCCTTCAGAACACTTACCCCAACCCCATCTCTCATCCAAGCTCTAACCACCTCCTACTACTGCCTAAGTGGGTGACTCCACCTCTACTAGGTCAAACTTAACCATGTTATTTTGGCTCCTCTCCTCCCCCAGGTCTACTCTAAATCTGTTACTCTACATCTCTGTTAAAGGTACTTCCCATCTATCCTGATTTCTTCAACCCCTACCTCTCATCAACCAACAACATCCTGTCCCTCGTATCTGATGACTCCTGCCATCACCACCAGGTTCACATGCCTGAAAGGCATGTAAACTTCTTAGGCATGAAATTAAAACTATAAACTATAAGAGAAAAGAGGAATGCAACTACATTCATAGAAAAAAGAAAAACAACCATACATAGAATTAGAAAGCCAAGTGGGAAAAAAATACCTGCAACATATGACAGACATCAGATTAACATCTAGAGTAGAGCTGGCAAACTATGGCTCCAAGGCCAAATCATGCCAGCTGCCTGTTTTTGTATGGGAACACAGCCATGTCCATTAGTTTATGTATCGCCCACAGCTGCTTTGGGTCTAAGCCGGCAAAGTTACAAGCTATCACTGAGACCAGAAGGACTACAAAGGCTCAAATATTTACTATCTGACCTTTTACAAAAAAAGTTCATAGACACCTGACCAAAAGTATATATAGAAAGCTCCTTACAAATCAGTGGGAGGAAAAATTAGCCCAACAGAAAAATGGGCAAACCATATGAACAGGCAATCCACAAAAACACAAAATTACTCAATAATAACTGTAATAGGCTCGGTGCCTATAGCTCAACCAGCTAAGGCGCCAGCCACGTACACACCTAAGGTGGAGGGTTCGAATCCAGCCCGGACCCACCAAACAACAATGACGGCTGCAACCAAAAAATAGCCCGGCGTTGTGGCGGGTGCCTGTGGTCCCAGCTACTTGGGAGGCGGAGGCAGGAGACTCGCTTGAGCCCAGGAGT
>NW_003852577.1:2411495-2412691 GCF_000181295.1 Otolemur garnettii
AAAAAAAAAAAAAGAATCCTGGCTCTGGCTCCGTGCCTATAGCTCAGTGAGTAGGGCGCCAGCCACATACACCAAGGCTGGCAGATTCAAGCCTAGCCTGGGCCTGCTAAACACAATGACAACTGCAACCAAAAAATAGGTGTTATGTGGGCACCTGTAGTCCCAGCTACTCGAAAGACTGAGAAAAGAGAATCACTTAAGCCCAAGAGTTTGAGGTTGCTGTGAGCTGTGACACCACAGCACTCTACCCAGGGCAACAAAGTGAGACTCTGTCTAAAAAAAAAAAAAAAAAATCCTGGCTCTGTCCTTGAACTGGACAAGTCACTTCCCTTCTCTGGGTTTCAGTCTTCTCACCAGTAATGGAAATGGTTACATTAGCAGATCTCCAAGGCCCTTCCAGGTCTGATGCCACAATACAGTCCCTGGAAGAGGTTTGTACCTCTCTAGGGGAAAAACAAACAAAATCCACAGCTGAGGAAATAAAACTCAACTCTGATGGCTCAGAGAAATGTTTGTTCCTGGGAGGACCGCATCCCAAGAGCAAAAGCTGGTTGAGGCTGCTCACCATCTCCTTGGGCGTGGTGTCCTAGCCTATCAAAGAGGGGATGGTCTCAGTGACTGCTAATATTCCCAGCTTTGACAGTCTAAAATAAGCTCAGGGCAAGGTGGGGCAGCAGGAAGCAGGGCTGGAGAGAGACTGACTGGCTGACATTTTCTAATGGAGCCATGAGGATGAGAGCAAGAGGCTGGGGGAGGGCCAGATGCTGCAGAGAAGGCTGTTAGCAACAGCCATGAGTCTCCCTCCTCTCTTTTCAAGAGCAGTTTCGTCCTGAAAGATCCCAGGAGGTAGAAGGCTGGGTTAATCTCTCACAGCACAAATAACTCACTCTTTATTTCAGAAACTACCTCTCCATTTGTGCCCTGGAGGTCTCAGGCCTATTTCAAAACACAATTCAACTTTAAATACAGTGAAAGAATACTGTATTTTAAGTTGTCTGCCCCCCTGAATCCAATTAATAATCAACACATTTTTTAAAAAAAAATCTTAACAGATTCTACCCAAACAAACAAATTCCATTCCAGTTTATCTAAGCTTAAGAATCAGAAAACAGGGGGGAGAGGGGGGAGGGAGAGGGATTCGAGGGTTCACTTCTGTGGTTCATCTTGCAAGGGTACAAGTGAATCTTTCTATGAGT
>NW_003852577.1:2413121-2415385 GCF_000181295.1 Otolemur garnettii
CTCTATGAGGTGTAAATTTACCAATTTTGGCAGTTGCATAGAATACCCAGGAGATTTAAAAACCTCTCTCCTATGTGGGCAGTTTTCTGGGTTTTACTTGTAAAATTGTGAGAGAAAAAAGTTCAATAAAATATCATTTATCTCTTTTCACAATACCCAAGTCAAAGAGGTAAGCTAGGGATCATCACTCTTTTTTTAACTTACAGATAAAAAAATTAAATACACAGCCACACCACCCTGAATATGCCCAGATCTCATCTCATCTAGGAAACTAAGCAGGGTCAGGCCTCATTAGTACTTGGAAGGGAGGGAATTAAAATATACAGAGGAGGGCAGCACCTGTGGCTCAGTGGGTAAGGCACTGGCCTCATATACGAGGGTGGTGGGTTCAAACTGGGACCCCGCCAAACTGCAACAAAAAAATAGCCAAGTATTGCGGTGGATACCTGTAGTCTCAGCTACTCCAGAGGCTAAGGCAAGAGAATTGCCTAAGCCCAGGAGTTGGAGGTTGCTGTGAACTGTGTGAGGCCACAGCACTCTACCAATAAATAAATAAATATATATATATACACACACACACACACACACACACAGAGAGAGAGAGAGAGAGGTAAAGGGACTTACTCAAGGTCACACAGTTGAAAGTGACAGCCAAGACTAGAAGCAAAGTCTCCTGACTCCTCCTCACCACATAAATTGTTTCCCCCACCTCAAAAAAAGGATGCAGACAGGAAAAAAAGAGTCAAGTTTTCCCTTCAACTCCCTACACTACAGAACACCTTCTGAGGAAAGTGAGTCCTGCCCTTCTCAAGCTAACAATTCTAAGGCCCTTGGTATTCTAATCTATGACTTTGCAGCCTTGAGGATTTGGTCAGCTTTTTGATTTTAGATGAAGTCTCTTCCTGATGGCTGGAAACCTGGCCTCAGAAAAAAGCACCACGTCACAGCCATAACCCCTGCCTGAACACCCCACTCCTGTCTGCCATGTAAACAAACAAATCCTGCATGCACTTAAGTGGTATTAAAAACAACCTGGCCAGTTCAATTCAAAGAAATGTTTTCCGTCTAAGGGGTTCTTCTGCAAAGGAGTGGCCACAACTAGGTCACACTGCACTGGAATCTGAAAGCTCCCTTGGCCTCATCCAGGAATTAAAAAAAGGAAGCTCTGATGAGGATGGAAATGGAGCTGAGGGGACCAAAGAAAGCTAGCACACAGGCACAAGGAGGGTGCAAACATGGCCTGGAATCCGAAATACTAAGAGATCAGAGAATGGCCAATGCAGGGGGCTCCCAAGGGCCAGTGAGGACCTCAGTCAGATATCTTGGGACCTTTTACCAGTACAAATTCCCCATCTCCTAAATCACTCCAGGGTAAGTCTCCAGACTCTAGTTTTAATGACCATGATACTGATGTAGGTTTGAGAGCTACTAAACTAGTCCAAAGCCCTGTTTGACAGATAGGACTTGGAGAAGGCCCGCCAGTCCTCACTCTACCAGACAGCAGAAAACTGGGAGGTTAGAGCGGGGAGAGCAGCCCCAGCTCTTCCCTCAACCAAAGCCTTCCAGCTTAAGTACAAGATCAAGAATCCTCCCCCACACCTTGGAGACCCTTCACCTCTTCCAGTCTTTGACAGTGAAGACGACTCACCAGACAGAAGAAACCTGTAGTCCACACAGGCAATCCTCTCTGGGTCACACTGGACAGGCAAGTCCAAGACTTACCCCTAGACAGACTCTAAGGGGGGTCCTGCCAAGCAGCATGCAATCCCCAAGTGCTTTGTTCCTACTAACAGAAACCAGGCCTTTTTGACTCACCCAAAAGGCATGAATCATAAGGCATGGCTATGGGAATGGGAAAGGATGTTATTTTTCAACATGCTTGAGGATTTTCCCTTTGTCCTGGCTCTATCGTTCACTTCCTGCTCCCCATCCCGACCCCCTCCCCCAGGACTCGCGCTTGTTCCTCCGCTCTGTCCATTTTCCCCGCAGCTTCCCGCTGCGCCCCCGCCCGGGCCCGCCCGGGGCCTGGGCCGCGTCCGCCTCGCCTCCCCCCCCCTGCAGGCCGGCGCTGCCCCTGGCCGGCCCGCCACGGCTCCGTCAAGCCGCTCACCTGCGTCAGGTCCTCGTCGTTGAGCAGATGCGACTCGCGGGGCTTGAAGCAGTTCTGACACTTGCTCTTGTTGAAGATGTTGGCCTGGAATTTCCTGCATGGATTCTCCTTGGCCCCCGACATGGTCCGCGCAGCGGCGGCGGCGCAGGCCCGG
>NW_003852577.1:2415624-2419030 GCF_000181295.1 Otolemur garnettii
CGCCGCCCGGCTGCCGCGGGCCCATGGACGCGGCCTCGGGCCCGCTGCCTCTTGCTGCGGCCCGCCTCCGAAGCACCGGTCACAGCCGACCCGCCTCGTCCAAGGTGCCGCCGATACCCTCCGCGCCCGGCTGCCTCTGCAAATGGGAGCCGAGCACCCGCGCACTGCGGGCGGGGCGAGTGGGCTCCCTGAGGCACTGGGGCTCACGGGGCGGGGCCGCGCCTGGCGCGATCGGCGGTCCCGCCAACCAATGGCGACAGCGCGCTCTGGCTAACAAAGAAACTCCTGGGCCAATAGCAGTGGAAGGCGGGACCGAGGCCAGTGAGCCCAAGGTAACTTGTGCAGGCCGAAGAAGGTGGGGGCTCCAGGATGGGCTGTTCAGGTTTGGTGGACTGGCGCCCAGGCCGGCCCGGCCTGACAGCTGAGGAGCCGGGGCGGGGGCTGCAGGGAGGGCGGGGCCGACCTAGGCTGGCTCTCCGCAGGCCCTTAGCTGCCAGTCTCGCCCTCCCGCGCCGGTGCTGCACACCCCAACGGAGGCATCTCCCCCAAACGCCTACTGTGTGCCAGGCCCAGTCCTAGTCATAGCTGGCACTCTCCGTAAGGGTGAGGTACTGTCCCAAGTGCTCCAAACGCATAGCTCGTGGAAGTTTCACATCCTCTCCAGTACCATCCCCGTTTTACATTAGAGAAGACTGAGGCACGGAGAAGTTAGATAATGGAAGGTAGTGTTTCAAGGGATAACTAAGAGATGTCAGCAGCCTTGAAGGGCTGTCAGTTTTGTTATGGGAGATTTAGTGAAGGTTGACGCTCGGCCAGGCGCTGAAGGAGGCATTCCCTCCCCCATTATGTGCTGGAGGAAATGAAGGCTCAGGCACCTGGAGTCATCTGTGCGGGGAGGAGGGGCTGCTAGGAGTGGGCTGAGCTGTCACTCCAAATCTCCGTGTCCAGTCTCCTAGCCAAAAAACAACCTGGAGAAAGCCATCAAAGGTTCAAGCAGACCAAAGGTGGGGGAGGGGGGTGCCGAATGCCTTCTTTAGGAAAATGAGGACAGCTTTAGGATGAGGGGAAATGCAAGCCACTGTGGGAGGCTGGGTGAAGCTGGAGGTGCCTTAGGGAAGCAGCAGGAAGTGGGATTCCAAGCCCAGACGTGTAAATGTCATCTGGCTGGCAGTCGGAGTCATGGTGAGTTTTTAAACAAGGATGAGCTAACTCTGGCTTCACAGGGGAGGTGACATTGAAGCATGTGGTAGCAGCAGCCACAGCAGCTGTTGCTCAGGGAATGAGGAGGTTTTAGGAGGAGTACCAAATGCTCCCAGAGCTGTGTACTTTTCCACTAATCATCTGGTGACTATCCTGGGGAGGTGGATTTCAATTTAGTGTGAGAAAATGCTTTCCTCCAGAGGGAACTGTAGGAAGGCAGATCAAAGTCCTCTGGCCGCTCAGCTCCACCCCTCAAATGCTCTGGGGCCTTGGGCATGTCCCCTAACCCGCCTGGTGCCTCAGTGACCTCATCTACCAAATTGACATGAATGTATGATTGTTGCGAGCATTAAATTATATACTACTTGCAAAATATTTAGCATAATGTGGCAATGTGTTAATTAGTGAATCTAGCAAAGGATGTTTCTTGTACTATTCTTCCAGCTTTTCTGTTGCTTTAACTTTTTGCAAAATAAAAGGTGGGAGTTGGGGGGAGCTGTCAATTCTTGCCTGAACAGAATACTCAGAAACTGATACCAATGGTGGCCTCTGGGAAGGGAGCTGGGTGGTTGAGAGGTGACCTACTTTTAATTTTCATTGTAAGCCCTTTTGTTCCTTTTGGATTTAGTATTGTGTGCATGTACAACTTGTTTTAAAATAAAATTTTTTTGAAATTCTACCCATGCCTCATGACCACCTCCCGTAAGTCAGCAGACACATTCAGCACCTGCCCTGCCCTGGAGGGGGCCAGGTCCACACTAGGAGTAGAAAGCAATTCAGAGGCTGCCTGCCCAGCCAGAGCTCACAGATAGAAACAGAGGAGACAGATAGAAACAGGAGACAAATCACTGAGTTCAATCCAGGGTGAGGTGTGGGCCCAGCGGAGCAGCACCCAGCCCCGTGGGAAACTTCGAAGAAGGCACCAGAAAAAGGCAGTGCCTGGGTGGGTCTGTAGCTAAGACCCAACCAGAGAAGGTGAAGGGCAAGGCATTCCAGACTGGAGCAGAGAGCAGAATCTCAAGCCCGAAAACCAAAGGGTGTGTCAGTAAACAGAACACTTCACTATTACTGAGTAGTATGGAGAGGCAAGAGGAACAAGCCACGAGAGGGACTGGAATGATAAATAGAGGGTGTGAGCTCAACCTCTTCAGGGAGACAGGTGTGGTTGTTAATTTTATTTCATCTCCATTTTACAGAAGACATACGCAAGGCTCAGGACATACCAGGCACTTGCCTATGGTCACAGTTACAGACTTTGTAAGTGAGGATTCAAGCTCACACAGGCTGGTGCCAGAGCTTCCTAGGAAACAGGGACTCATCAATTTTGAGGTTTTTAGGTTGAGCACCTATATAGAGGATGTTGATCTGATGAATGGTTGAGAGGCAGAAGACTAGAAATGTGACAGATCAGAAAATAACTCTGGAAGCCTAGTGAGGAGAGAAGGTAGCCGCCTGAGTTAGGGCAGGGTCAGTGGGAGGTGGGGAAAATAAGTTTGGAAAATGTTTTGAAAGTAGAATGAGTGGATTTAAACATCTACTGTGCTGCTCTCCAAAACCCTGAAGGCAGGCCTAGATCCTCACTGTTCCCCCACCTCCCTGCCTGATGCAATCCTGACAAAGAGTAGGTGCTCAAAACACACATAACCAGTGACAGAGGGAAAGAGACCCCTCCACACTGCCCTGCGGTGCTCCCTAAGACCCCTCCAAGCTGAACTGTGGTGCTCCCTGAGATGCCTCCACGCTACCCTGCAATGCTCCCTGAAACCCCTCCATGCTGCCCTCGGATGCTCCCTGAAACCCCTCCATACTGCACTGCAGTGCTCCCTGAGACTCCTCCATGCTGTGCTGCAATGCTCCCTGAAACCCCTCCATGCTGTGCTGCAATGCTCCCTGAAACCCCTCCACACTGCACTGCAGTGCTCCCTGAGACCCCTCCACACTGCACTGCAGTGCTCCCTGAAACCCCTCCACACTGCACTGCAGTGCTCCCTGAGACCCCTCCGTGCTGTGCTGCAGTGCTCCCTGAGACCCCTCCACGCTGCCCTCCGATGCTCCCTGAGACCCCTCCACGCTGCCCTGCAGTGCTCCCTGAGACCCCTCCACGCTGCCCTGCAGTGCTCCCTGAGACCCCTCCACGCTGCCCTGCAGTGCTCCCTGAGACCCCTCCACGCTGTGCTGCAGTGCTCCCTGAGACCCCTCCACGCTG
>NW_003852577.1:2419207-2427149 GCF_000181295.1 Otolemur garnettii
CAGTGCTCCCTGAGACCCCCTCCACGCTGCCCTCCGATGCTCCCTGAGACCCCTCCACGCTGCCCTGCGGGGCTCCCTGAGACTCCTCCATGCTGCGCTGCAATGCTCCCTGAAACCCCTCCATGCTGCCCTGCAGTGCTCCCTGAGACCCCTCCATGCTGCCCTGCAATGCTCCCTGAGACCCCTCCATGCTGCCCTGCAATGCTCCCTGAGACCCCTCCATGCTGCCTTGCTGTGCTTCCTGAGACCCCTCCGTGCTGTGCTGCAATGCTCCCTGAAACCCCTCCATGCTGTGCTGCAATGCTCCCTGAGACCCCTCCATGCTGCCCTCCAATGCTCCCTGAGACCCCTCCATGCTGCCCTGCAGTGCTCCCTGAGACCCCTCCATGCTGCCCTGCAGTGCTCCCTGAGACCCCTCCATGCTATGCTACAATACTCCCTGAGACCCCTCCATGCTGCCTTGCTGTGCTTCCTGAGACCCCCTCCACGCTGCCCTGCAGTGTTCCCTCACCAGATTATAGAATCCACACAGACAGCCTATGTCTTCCCTCTATGGTTTCCCTTTCCAGGCACCCAGAACATCACGTTGCATGAAGTTCAATCCTCCATGCAAAACATCCGTTGGACTGTACACTAAGAGTTCACTGTTACTGTGTATATCTCAATATAATGTACATTTCAAATAAGCAAATAAAAGACAGAAAGACCTCTCAGATGGGCCCCAGATTCAGGTAAGTCTTGCGCTGACGCCCTGACTGTGCCCTGCAGCCTGTGAAGGAGCAGACCTCCCTCGTGGCCAATGGCAGCTGCCTGCTGTTTTTTTTCACTCATTATGGGTCAGTCTTGTGCTTCAAGACCCTAGAACTTCATGTAGGTGGAGTGGGTGCTCTCAGGCCTGTGAAGCCCACCAGTGGCCACAGACACCTCACCTGTCAGTCCTGCACAGCCCCTGGTGCGACACACCACAGTCTCTGTCCGTGGACGTCTTTTGGTGACATAAGCACTTATTTCCAGTGGGAGTGACCAAGAGGGGCATTGCTGAGTTTTTGGTAAGTGAATGTTTAACTTGATAGGGAACTGCCAACCAGTTCCCAACACCTGAGGTCTGGGCTGTCCTGTCATCCTTCCTCTGTTAATCATTGATGAGACTCATCTAGGGGTTGATGCTGCAGATCACCAGGGCCCAACCATGGAATCTTCTATCCCTGGAGGACGACACTCTGGTTTCTAAATAAGTGTGCTACATAAGCTTCGAAAACAACGGATGGAGCCAGTTTCTCAAATCCTGGGGGATTTCAACAATCCCTGCTCCAGATCCCCATTCACAGATATTCTGATTTAATTGGTATCTGTAAAAGCTCCTCAGGAAATCTTGATATCCACACTGGGGTTCAAACTATTGGATAAGGGGGAGGGTAGAAAGGAAAGGCTTTGCGGCCAGGTAGACCTGGGATAATCCTAGTGATGATTACCTCTCAGGTGGCCATTGCTACAGAAAAGCACCACCACCCTGCCAAAAGTAGTGGCTGAAACACCATTTATTGTCTCTTCTGGTTCTGTGGGTGGACTTGGCTCCAGTGAGCATGCTGCTCTGCTGGTCTTACTTAACAGTGGTCCATACAAGTGCAAGATGTCAGTGGGGGCAGGGTCATCTGGAGGCTGGGCTGAGACAGCCAGCTGGGCCCTTGCTGTCTCCCAGAGGTCTTTCCTCTCCTTTCCCATAGCCATGGCTGCCACATCTGGTCTGCATAACATCTCATGTAAAGCAGGGTTTCCCAAAGTGTTCTAAGAGGGAAGAAGCAGAAGCCACCCACCCTCTTGAAGGCCAGAGGGCACCCTATCACATTCTGTCACTCAGCACAAGGCACAGGCTATCCCAGACTACAGATAGCAGGGATTTCACGGGGATCTGAATCCCAGGAGATGAGGGTCACTAGGGCCATCTTTGAGACTAGCTACCATAAATAGTAGCCACTTCATGGGATTATTATGAAGACTAAAGAAAGAAGTACATGTGACATGTTTAGAATAGTCCCTGAAACATGGTAAGTGCTGAGTGACTATTACAACTTATTACTATGCCTATAACCCCTATGCCAGGGGTTGGCAAATTTTTTCTATAAAGGGACAAATAATAAATATTTTAGACTTTTCAAACTCTCTGTCTCAGCTACTCAGCTCTGCTATTGATACCTGGAAGCATTCATAGATAGCATTCATGAATGAATGATTTATGGCTGTGTTACAATAAAACTTTATTTACAATAGCAAATAGTGGGCCAGAATCTCTCTATCTCTCTTGGATTCCCTCTTCTCTGGTTGCCTGGGCCTCCCCTCCTGGCCCATCTCTGTCCTGGTCCAGCCCCTGTCAGCCATCATGTCAGCACTCAGAGTTTATGGCCATTGAGCACTGACAGTGCTGGGCATTCCTCATGTCTGATCTCACCAGTTCCAATTGAAGCCAGCTGTGGCAACCTCACATGTGCCTGATGGGGGTCCTTAGTACTCTTCCCCAATCCTCTATCAGTCTCCTCAAAGCCACACCAAATTAAAATATAATTTAATTAAAATGGTACAAATGGGGTGGCGCCTGTAGCTCAAAGGAGTAGGGTGCTGGCCCCACATGCCGGAGGTGGCGTGTTCAAACCCAGCCCTGGCCAAAAACTGCAAAAAAAAAAAAAAAAAAAGGTACAAATGCAGCTTCAAGAAAAATCTCCTAGCTCCTCCCCAATTGCCATTTGAGGATTGGTAGTAGCCCCAATTTATAGATGAGGAAACTGAGGCACAGAGAGGGCAAGTATTGGTAAGACTGGCATCAGACATGGATGGCATCTTCATAAGCAGTGCTCTACGCCGCCTCCAGCCCACGGAGCTTCCTTCCTGCCCTGAAAGACACTTTCTCCGGCTCTGGAAGCAAGACTGAAAGATCTCTGAAACCCCTTCCAGCTGAGACTTCTCGCAGCAGGTACCAAATGACAGTCATCAAGTACATACTGGGAAAGAATATTGGACATAGCCAAAGGGAAAGTTAGCCATTCTATTAAAATGGGAAATATACAACCCCTTTGACCTAGCCATTCTACTTCTAGAAAGATAGGTTGTGAGATCGTCCACACAGAGGTACAGACAGATCATGTATAAGGATGTTCACTGCATCATGGTTATTAATAGCAGAGAACTGGAGATGCTCCAGTTGGCCACCATTAGAGGATCAGATGAATAAATTATGGTTCTTTGATACAAGGGAGCACCATGAAGCTCTTGGAGACAGAGATAGCTTTAAACGCCCAGCCATTTGCAAAGTGCCGAGAAGGTAAGGAGCTAGTGGGACAGTGATGTACCAGAGAAGCACATTCCTGCTTTAAGAATACAAGTGTCTGCAACATGCATAGAGAGGTTGGCAGTGCCTCCCCAGCACTGCCATTGTAATTAACTCTAGGAGGTAACTGAATGGGGACTTGCACCTCAGCTCTAGATTTAGATCATATTTTAAAAAAGTTTTTACAAGGCTCCGCGCCTGTGGCTCAAGTGGCTAAGGCGCCAGCCACATACACCTTTGGCTGCAACCAAAAAATAGCTGGGCGCTGTGGCAGGCGCCAGTGGTCTGAGCTACTTGGGAGGCAGAGGCAGGAGACTCGCTTGAGCCCAGGAGTTGGAGGTTGCTATGAGCTGTGATGCCACGGCACTCTACCCAGGGGGACATCTTGAGGCTCTGTCTCAAAAAAAAAAAATGTTTTTACAAATGGGTGGCACCTGTGGCTTAGTGGGTAGGGCGCCGGCCCCATAGATGGAGGGTGGTGGGTTCAAACCCGGCCCTGGCCAAACTGCAACCAAAAATTAGCGGGGCGTTGTGGTGGGTGCCTGTAGTCCCAGCTACTTGGGAGGCTGAGGCAAGAGAATCACCTAGGCCCAGGAGTTGGAGGTTGCTGTGAGCTGTGTGATGCCACAGCACTCTACCAAGGGTGATAAAGTGAGACTCTGTCTCTACAAAAAAAAAAAAAGTTTTTACAAGCTTTTGTTTTCTTACTAATACAGAGAAAATCATATAATGAAGTTCAGTTTCATTGATAAATATTTCAGTGCGTGTCTGTAAAAGATAAGAATTATTTTCAGAAAGTAGCCACAATACCATTATCATACCTAAAACAACAATAAATATTTAATATCATTAAATGTCCAGTAAGTGATTTCTAGTTATCTCATAAAAACATGAATTATTTTTATAATAATAAAAAAAATTGAAAAAGAAAAAAATGTCAATCTCACAATAGATTAGTACAACTTTCCTGGAGCTTTATTTAGTGATGCTTATCAACAGCCTTAACAATGTGCTTATCTTTTGCCCTAGCAATCCCAATCTATACATTTATTCTAGGGAAAAAAATTAAAGAGGTACACAATGTTCACCAGAGTGTACTTGAAAAATATTCATTGAATCTGGAGTTGGCTATAGTGCTGTTGTGTGTGGCTCTGTTTGTAAGAGGATGGACTGGAGATAAGGGAAGCACATCACTTAAGGTACACTAAGATAAAACGGAACAGACCCAGAGGACGGAATATTGTCCTGTCACTTAAATATGTGTAAATAGGCTGGGCGCACTAGCTCAGGCCTGTAATCCCAGCACTCTTAGAGGCCAAGGCGAGTGGATCACCTGAGCTTAGGAGTTCGAAACCAGGCTGAGCAAGAGCAAGACCCCTGTCTCACCTAAAATTAGAAAAACTAGCCAGGTGTTATGGCAGGAACCAGTAGTCCCAATTACTTGGGAGGCTGAGGCAGGAGGATCTCTTGAGACCAAGAAAGTTTGAGGTTGCAATGATCTATGATATCACAGCACTCTACCCAGGGCAACAGAGTGAAACTGTCTTAAATTAATAAATACGTAAATACAGAAACAAACAAAACATGTAGATAACTACCCTCTCCCAGGGTAAGAGCTTAATCTTCATGCCCTTAAGAGGTAGAGCTTAATCTTCATGCCCTTTTGAGTGTGGAGTGGACTTCATGATTGTCATCTGAAGAATGGAACATGCAGATGGGAAAGATAGTACTTTTACAGTGGACAGGCCCTCCAGATTTTCCCGTACATGGCCAGTGATAAGTCCTGTGGCTGTCAGGTACCTCTGTGATCACCAGAGCACCTCACTCTGTGATTCTTTCCCCAGGATCTGGTAACTGCAATTTCATCACAAGGAAAACACCAGACAAAACTAGATGAGGGGCATTCTACAAAATACCTCTTCCAAACTGCCAGGGTCATGAAGAACAGAATAGACTCAAGACTGAGGAACATGGGAGGTGCCTGTGGCTCAAAGGAGTAGGACGCCGGTCCCATATGCTAGAGGTGGCAGGTTCAAACCCAGCCCCTGCCAAAAACTGAAAGAAAAGAAAAAAGACCAAGGAACCTCAGGAGATGATGAAGACCAAATGCCATGCAGGGTAAGATGGGATCTTGGAACAGGAAACGGTCATTAGTAAAAAGTTGACGAAATCCTAATAAAGTCTGTGGTTTAGTTAACAATATTTTACTAGGGCTAATTTTTTCGTGTTGACAAATGTACAGTGGTTATGTAAAATATTAACAAAGGAAAGTGGATGAAGATTGCACAGAACTTTTGTGCTCTTTTTGCAACTTTGCTATAAATCTAAAATAACTCAGTGACAACTTAAATTTTAAAAAACCAGGATGTAGATATTTATTAACATAGAAATGTATTCATAATATGTTAAAGGGAAATGTCTATATGGTCTCGCAGCTTTGCTGAGTGAGGCCATGTGTGTAAAAACATTAATAACAAGGTGTTCATGAATGGGTGTGTGCGTGCATGCATGCACACACAGAGGAACAAGAGCCTGGAAGCACAGACTTCCAGGGCTGCAGATCCGGAGGGAGCACCAGGCCCAGGAAGGGGAGGACTACAGCGACTCTGGTGAGCTGCAGTGCTCATGCTCCTGAAATGGGCAGCAGTTCCGTAGCCCCAGCCAGCTGCTTCCTGCAGGATTTGGGCCCAGTCCTGCCAGATCTTCTAATTTTCTAAAAGAAACCAGGTATCCAGGTTGTTTCACACATTTTCAGTGACTGCTCAGCTGTGCAGAGGGCGCCTTCAGATCACTCAGCCAATAAGATGACTGGAACCTAGAGGGGCAGGCAACCAGGCCACCAACTGGGCTGCCCTGCCCTGGTGCCACCGTCCATACCACACCTGGAGAATGGCCAGCTGGCAAAGGCAGGGGGTGCTCTTCCGCCCTGCAGGCTGCCAGTGAGGGGGCAGGCTTGCTCAGAATCCACATGCTCAACTGTGACACTTGTGGTTCACCAGGTCACCAGGAGCCTGTGACTTTGTATGTGTGTCTGAGAGTCCCATATAGCAGCTCTATGCATCTGCGTCAGGACTGTCTGGGGGGATGACTGTGTTGTGCATCCACATGCACTGCATGCCGGCCTATTTATGTGGCTTCTGTGCGGCATCTCTGACTGTGTGTGGGGGGGAGTTGTAGGAATGCACCCCTCCTCTCATCTCTGCTGTGTGGTGTGTGAGACAATGATGTGTATTTGTGTGTATTTCTACTGCAACGCCTGGCTGGCCCTGGTGCACTTGTGTCTGGGCTGCGTTGTATATGTCTGCTCCATCTGGCTAAGCTGTGCTTGTGTGCATGCCTGTGTCTCTGTGGTGTCCTTGCCCATGTCGCTGTAAGACTGCATGTTAGCATCTCTGGCCAAAGTGCCATGCCTGCCTGAGTGCATGTGTAAGTGCACGCATGTGTGAGCTGGATGCCAGGAGCAGTCAGGGTTTGAGTCATTCACAGTCAGCACCAGCTCCTCACCAGCCCTGGGCTTCATGCCAACAATTCTCCACAAGAAGCATGCAGGGCCCAAGCACCCCCTGCCACTCCCAGAATCCCAGTCATAAGTATGAGAAGGGTGAAGGTGGGCCAGGTGCAGAGTCTGGGCTCAGAGGACTCCAGAGTGGATTGTTGGCATACATTGCAGCTGCAGGCTCCTATGTGACCCTTGCACTTGGCCAGCTGGAGAGTTGTTGATTTGGAACACAGCCCACAGCCTTACACCCTTCATCACACCCCACAAATACTTCCTGAAGGCCATTTCTTTAATAGGAAATGAGCACAGACGAGCCTGCTTTGATCCCTCCCTAAGCACAGGCTGTGGGTGCAGGAAGCCTGTCTGGCCACTCTTCCTACTCAGGAGGCCCGGGGTTGGTACTACAAAGGGCCAAGGGGGCAGCTCAGGCAGAGGAAGGAGGCAGGAAGCCTGGGACCCTTAGGGCCAGAGGGGTCCTTGGACACTCTCTGCCCTGGTGCCCAGTCTTACAAGTGAGTACAGCCAAGCCAAGAGGGCAAGACCCTAACTGGAGGTCACATAGCAAGTCGCCAGCAGAACTAACATTCCTTTCAAAGAGCTCCAGAATTCATTATCCAACACTTACATATTAAGTACCTATTACAGGCCAGGCCACGTATATGCCCCAGCACACAGCAGCAGATCAGACAGACACAACCTCTGTCCTCCTCAGGGAACTTAAGACTCTAGTCAGAAAGACAGACAGCAAGCAAAGAAATACCATCATATCAAACCACACTAGGGTCTAGCAAATAAAATGACACCCTTGACATATTGTAGTCACTCTGTCTAACACAGTGGTCACTAGTCTGATATGGCTATTTAAGTTTCAGGTAATTAAAACTGGAGAAAATCAACAGCTCAGTTCCTTCTTGGCTGAAGCCACATTCTAGGGGCTGGTAGCCGCCTCAAGCTGGTGGCTGCTGCACTGCACACACAGGAGGAGCGCTTCCATCACAGAAGGTCAGGTTGGATGGTGCAAGTCTGAAGGGTGGCTAGAGGGCTGGGGGTAGATGGCTGGAACAGTGACACCCAAGCTGTCTGCTGTAAAAGTGTGATCATGGGAAGACACACTAGGAGGAGGG
>NW_003852577.1:2427191-2443954 GCF_000181295.1 Otolemur garnettii
GCACTGGGTGTGTGCAAGGAGAAGAGAGGACAAAGTTAGCAAGAGAGGAGAGTGAGGTGGGAATGGGGGCTGCTGGGCACTTGTTAAGGGTTCTGCTGATGTGAAGGGCATCAGGAAGCAACCGGGAAGGGGTGAACAGGGGAGCAGCTTGGTTTTTAAGATATAGAGAGAATTAGAGAGAGGTACGAAACTGGAAGGAGGAAGACCTAGTGTCAGAAAGAGAGAGGAAGGTGACTGAGATTTGAGTGATGTGGGAGGAGGGGAGAGCCATGAGCCACAGCCAAAAACTCAGGGTCCTGGATCAAGCTGTACCTTAAGCTAGCATGTGCGATCAGGAGGAAGGATCCTTCCTTCCTCTTCTTGGCTACTGGGATGCTGACTTGATCATGCCCTCATTGATACCACCCACCTACCCTTCACTCATTAAAAACTAAGCTTGACTAAAAATCCCTGACTCTCCTTTCTCCTATCCCTGTACAGAGAATGCAGAGCCAGGGCCAGGCTCCCCTTGGCATCCTGCTTCCAGTTTCTTTTCCGTGCTTCGCGCCTCTCACTGAATCCCAGGACCGATGAGATAGTCCCACCTAGTCACCTTGAGTTTGTGGGAGGAAGGCTGGGGGCTGTGGCTCATGCCTATAATCTCCAGCACTCTGGAAGAGGGAGGCAGGTGGATTTCTTAGCTCACAGGTTCGAGACCAGTCTGAGCAAGAGAGAGACCTCGTCTCTAAAAATAGCCAGAAGTTGTGGCGGCTGCATGTAGTCCTGGCTACTCAGGAGGCTGAGGCAAGAGAATTGCTTGCTCCCAAGAGTTAGAGGTTGCTGTGAGCTATGACACCATAGTATTCTACCAGGCAACAAAGAGAGACTCTGTCTCAAAAAAAAAAAAAAAAAAAAAATAGAGTTTGTGGGAAGATACTTTAGTCTACCTGATGTTCCATTAACTTTGCTTACTAGGATGATTTTCTCACAGCCAGTGAGGAAGAGGAAGGAGGAGGCAGGTCCCGCACTCAAGGCCCAGCTTCAGCTGCAAATGGAGGGACTTGGCTTGATCATAGGGAGACCTTCCTCTCTAAAACTCTAAAACCCAGCAGGTGCTGTGCTCATGCATTGCCAGTGTGTGTGTGGGGGGGTCTCCTCAGCCCCGCAGAACAGGATGGTAACCTGCTGTCCAGGGCAGTCAGCGGGCCACTCTGTTCCTTGGAGGCTGGAAGCTCATCCCCCTTCAGGTTCTTTGCGCTCAGGTGTTCTCTCTGCCTGAAACTTTCTCTCCCAAGACCGCAAGAATGGCCCCTTCCCCACTAAGCAGCCCTTCTTACTCTCTGAAGTCATCTTGTCTGTCTCCTGCTCTAGAATGTCAGCCCCATGAGGCCAGGCCAGTTGCCATCTTGCTTCCTCTGCTCCCATGTCTGAAAAACAGGTAGAGGTAGAGGCCCCCAGGAGGCTTCTGCCATGAGTAGTGGCTGGGGTGAGTGTGGGGAGAGGTCTTACACACTTCCTCTTTCTGTACCCTCCCAGAAGCTCCTGGAGGAGGGGCTGGGACCAGGGCAGCAAGGCTGGGAGGGAGCAGTCACTCACCCAAGGTTGCACAAGGAGTGTGTCCCAGGCCTGGCCTAGAGGGGACTGAGAGCCTGGAGAGAGGTAGTGGTTGGGCAGCGCCTGCAGATACACTGGCTTTCTGTGTGACAGCTCTTCATTCATCCACAGACCTACACCTCTCTGCCTCCTGGGACCTCAGGTGAACTGCTTCATGAGGGCACCGGCCTGTGCTGCACAGCAGCTGCCCTGCTGCCCAGAGCACACAGCAAATGAACAAGGCTCAACTGGAAGCTGTGTGCATTGTCAACCAGATCTGCTTCCCGGTGCCCTTGCCACAGCCTGGGCTAACACCAGTTGGGCAGACTTGCAGCCTCGAAGGGCTGTCAGCACCACTCTCATTCTTTTTCCGCTGCACCACTCAGGAATGGGTCTGTCTAGGCCCAGCAGGGCCATAGGGTGAGGTGCTCGAAAGAAGCTGACCCTCTCCACTCTGCAATGTCTGAGCAGCCCCAGCAACAGGAACAGGTATGCCCATCACCACTTGACCTTGCAACACACATGCATAACTTTTAGAATGAGAGGGAAAAAATGATAAAAATAACTTCTATGGCATTGCCCAACGCCAGGACAAGTCTAAGCACAATCTCATTTAATCCTCACAACTCTCTGAGGAGGAAGTACCCACATTATCCATGTTTTACAGATGAGGAAACCAAGGTCCACATGACTTGCCGAAGTTCACACACACACACAAAAGGCCAGCTGGGGGCAGCCAGAATTCATACCAGCACCTGCCAGCATCCTCCTCAATAATAAGCAGCACCCATCCAGCTTTCTGAGTTACAGTGGGCACCAGGTCTCACTAGGAGCTCCACAGTAAGGCTGAGAGAGCCTGGGACTAGGTGTTGGGCTCCACCCAGCTTGTGACCTTGGGCAAGTCACCTAGGTCTCAGTTTCGTCAACTGGAAAGGAAGGGATGGTGACACTCACCCCAAGCCTCACCCTGGATGTAAGCTGTAAAGTGCTGTTCACAGGTGAAGGGCATTGCTTGTCTGAGAATCCATTTTGCATGTGTCATGAGTGTGTGATCATCTCTCCTCCTTGCCTCTAAGAATCTGACACATGAGAGCCCACATCAAAATCCCTGGCCCCTCTACAGGGCCTGGTCCAGAATGTGCTCAAAGGATCTTCATTGATCTAACTACACAGCACACCATGATGTGAATGGTCCAGGCTCTGATGGGTACAGTCACTTTGCAAACTGTATTAAAGCTGACAGATGTGGCTCGGCACCTATAGCTCAACCGGCTAAGGCGCCAGCCACGTACACCTAAGGTGGCAGGTTCGAATCCCCAGCCCGGACTCGCCAAACAACAATGACGGCTGCAACCAAAAAATAGCTGGGCGTTGTGGCGGGCGCCTGTGGTCCCAGCTACTTGGGAGGCGGAGGCAAGAGACTCGCTTGAGCCCAGGAGTTGGAGGTTGCTGTGAGCTGTAATGCCACGGCACTCTACCCAGGGGGACAGCTTGAGGCTCTGTCTCAAAAAAGAAAAAAGAAAAAAAAAAAAAAGCTGACAGATGTACACCAGTCACTCTGCCATTCCATGTCCAGGAGTCTACCCAAAAGAAACAGGTGCTTATGTCTACCAAAGAGCCATGCAAAGATGTTCACAGCAGCATTATTTGTAATGCCTAAGAACTGGAATAGGGCAGTGGCACACAAACTGGTGTGGTATATCCACATGTACTCACACTCAGCATGAGAACAGCTGCTGACACACACTGTGGCAGGCAACAGTCTCACAGGCATGATGTTGAGGGAGAGAAGCCAGACCCCAGAAAGAACATCAATGCATTAGTAGCATTAGTAAGAAAGTCAAGAAGGGACAAAGGAATCTCTGTGGCTGACGTGACTGTGGCTTCCACTGGGCTGCTGGACACAACCCTCCTCTATCTGAGTGGCAGCCACGTGTGTGTATATGTGAGCACATGCTGAAGTTCACGGGGCAGCATCCTTCAAGCATGTGCCCTCAGAGGCATGGAAGTCATGCATAAGTGTTCTAATAAGTCTGGAGAAATGAAATGCAGGCTCTGGGCTTATTTAAATCTCTGCTCTTTCCAGGCTGTATAGGTGAAAGGCCTATATGCCTCTGGCCAAAAAAGCTGTGTGAGAGAGAGCAGTGAAAAGACTTTGTGCCGGCATACTTGTGAGAAATGGAGGCAGAATCCCATATGGCCAGGTTGGCTGCAGGCCTAAAACCCCCCTGACCTAAGGTTGGCCTGGTCGGTTGAGGGTGTAAAACCCCCTGACTTACGGCCCACATGGGAGCGGAGATTTGCACACAAATTTCTGTATGCCCTAGAAGTTTCTTAACTATGCCTTGTTTCAAGGATCAAAGCAATTGCCTCCAAATAGCAAGGTCAGTAGAACAGATTTTCAAATCGTCTCTTTCCTCCATAGGCTCAGGCTTCATCAGATAAGAACAAAAGAAGTAATAGCTAACAATAACATGTTCTCCATTAAGTTATGCTAAACTGGGTTGTGTCGATAGGGTTATGCTTAAAGGTGTATGTTGGATGGATTATCAGATTACTAGGAGGGAGCTACTTACAGGGCGGGTGGTCACAAGATGTTTAAATGGATTAATGAAGTCATTGATGTCCAATGCACACATGCAGAGGGATTGTAATGAATGTTAATGAGGTCATTGCTGTATAGTGTGCATGCACAAGATTGATTATATAAACCAACAGTAAATAAAGAAGTTCGCCATTTTGCCTGACTGAGCAGATGGTAACCTTTATTTAAAACGCAATTTAATAAGTGTACTTATTCTTTGCGACATTGCTTTTCCGTGAGACCCTAAGGGCAACAAGGCTGGGTGATCTTGGTTTCTCTGCTTCTCTATTATGTCATCTATACATACAGGGTAATCCTGCAACTGTAACAAAAATGGGATCATCCAGTGGAGAAATGGGGCACCACGCATCCTGCACAGCACCTGCACACGGGATGTGTTCAGTTGTTGGGAACTGTGTTTGATGATGAGAGTTTTGCACTACAGCAACATAGCATTTATCACAGATATTCAGTGGCTGCCCTGCACACTGGACACGGGGATAGGCCCTGGGGACACCACAACAGATGAGACAGACTGGTCCCTCACTCAGGGAGCTGGCATCTAGTTCCTTAGTTCAGTCAACAAATGCTCCCTGCAACTTTCTCAGAGTCCCAAAGCTGATAACTGTCAGCAGGACTGAGGTGTCCCGACTGCAGTCAAGGCTTATCTCCTTACACCCTGTGCCTCTGTCCTCCAGAGGGGCAGAACAGAAGTCCTGAGAGTTGCCACCACCAAAGGACACAGCTCATGAACAGAACCCATCTCCTTGCCTCCACAGGGTCTCCAGGGCACCAGCTAAGCGGTGCATGACACCCCCCACACACACACATACACACAGAGGTATGCGTGGTCTCAGCTTTCCTCCCTCCTAGGTACCTCTGACACCCTGTGGTGCTTCCAGAGATCATGTCCCCCAAAGATAGTTTGCCCCCAATCCTCACCTCAGAGTCTGCCTTGGGGGACACCCCCTGTGAAGTTTTTCCACCACCATAGCTACATGCGGTGGAGAGCAAGCAGGAGAGACCAGCCCTGACTGGTGGTATGGACATGGGGTGGAGTCAGAGCCCTTAGTAGGCGTTGGCCCGAGTGCTCCTGAGGGGCGGGGAATGCCTCTTGTCCCTGCCAGCTGTCTCTGGACTATAGGCTGAAACCCTGACTCAGTGGCCTTCCCTGAGGTCTCCCCACTGTGCCCACACTTTCAGCCTACCCTTTGTTCTTGAGGCTTCTGGTGCTATGGTACTACCAAAGGGTGGGCAGGCTTTTCTGGAATTTGGCACTGGGGACCACAGGGATTGGGGCTGGGTTGGACCAGGAGCTGGGGGTTGGGACACAAAGCCCCCTAGGAGGGCCACGACAGTGCTGCAAGTCTGGATTCTAGCAGCATGGATGCTCCCAAGTCCATCCTTCTGGTCACTCATCCTCCCAAGCTGCATCAGTAGCCTCAGCAACAGGAGAAATGGCAGAAGGTCTCTCCATGGAAGTGGTCAAGTCAGAATGAGACCACTGGTTAAGGTGGGCTGTGATCCAGGATGACTGGGGTCGTTATGAAAAGGGGAAATCAGGACACAGAGACTTGTGGAGAGGGAAGAGGAGGTGAAAAGACACAGGGAGAAGGCATCAACTACATGACAAAGGGAGGCCCAGAGCAGACCCTCCTGCACAGAACTTGGAAGGAGCCCGCCCTGCCCATACCTTGACCTGGGACTTAAGGCCTCCAGGCTATGAGACAATAACATCTGTTGTCTTGTCTAAGTCACCCAGTCTGCTATACTTGGCAACAGCAATCCTGGTAGACCAATGTACACCTGTATTGGAATATAATTCACAGACCAAAAATTTTACCTGTTTAAAGTATACAATTCAGGCTCGGTGCCCGTAACACAGTGATTATGGCGCCAGCCACATACACAGAAGTTGGTGGGTTTGAATCCAGCCCAGGTCAGCTAAACAACAATGACAACTGCAACAAAAAATAGCTGGGCGTTGTGGCAGGCGCCAGTAGTCCCAGGTACTTGGGAGGCTGAGGCAAGAGAATTGCTTAAGCCCAAGAGTTGGAGGTTGCTGTGAGCTGTGATGTCACCGCACTCTACCCAGGGCGACATAGTGAAACTCTGTCTCAAAAAGAAATAAAGTATATAATTCAGTACTTTTAGCTCTATTCACAGAATTGTGCAACCATCACCATCATCTAAGCTGAGAACATTCTCTCCGCCTCTAAAGGAAAGCCTATGCCCACTAAGTGGTCACTCCCCAGACTACCTGCCCCAGCTCTGTCTCTGGGGATGTGCCTGCCTGGGACATTTCATACAAATGCAGCTGTGTGGTGTGGCTTCTGTGTCCAGTCCTTCCCACTCAGCTCCATGTCCTCAGGCAGCCTGCGCGGCAACATGGCAGCGCATCCTCTTCCTCATGACTGAGCAACAGCCCGCTCTATTGGGATACCACATTTAAAAACTCCATTCCTGCAAAAAAAAAAGAAAGAAAGAAAGAAAAGAAAACTCCATTCCTCAGTTGCTATATAACAAAATTTTGTTGGTTTTTTTGATTTTTTTATAGTTTTTGGCCAGGGCTGGGTTTGAACCCACTAACTCCAGCATATGGAGCCAGCACCTTACCCTTTTGAGCCACACGCACCACCCCAAAATTTTGTTTTTAAAAGAGAATCTAAAAAGCATAGCAAGGCTCGGCGCCTATGGCTCAACCGGCTAGGGCACCAGCCACGTACACCTGGGGTGGCGGGTTCGAGTCCCCAGCCCGGACCCGCCAAACAACAATAACGGCTGCAACCAAAAAATAGCCGGGCGTTGTAGCGGGCGCCTGTGGTCCCAGCTGCTTGGGAGGCGGAGGCAGGAGACTCGCTTGAGCCCAGGAGTTGGAGGTTGCTGTGAGCTGTAATGCCACGGCACGCTACCCAGGGGGAGAGCTTGAGGCTCTGTCTCAAAAAAAAAAAAAATAAAAATAAAAATAAAAAGCATAGCAAATGTTCACATTTGCTAAATCCAAGTGGTGAGAACATGGTATTTATGTTTCTTTATATTTTTCTGGATGGTGGAACTATAAGTGCCCAGGCTGAAAGGTTTTATAATTTTTAATGTTATCAAATATATTTTTTAAATACATATTGAAGGTGACAGCCATTGAAGGGGTAATGAGTTGCTGACATTTGGTAAGGTGACCAGAGTCCCACTTTTGGCAGGACAGTCTTAACTTTTAACAATTTGTCCCACGTCCTGTGGAGTTTTAAAAAAGTCCCGATTTTTAGAAAGAATGCACAAGCTAGAGAACAGCGGGAGAACAGGAAGGGAATATATGGTTTTTGGCTGCCATGTGGCTATTTAGCCAGGATATGAGTTTTATATTATTTTTGTTAATTTTATAATGTTAAACTTTAATAATAAAAAATAATTGTTGAGAACTGATTATTGAGAACTGCTTATCAAAGTTTGCATTGTTGATTAGTTGTTAGAATTCGACCACCATTGTTTAGACTTAATGAACAATGACATTTTTTGGCATTGGCAATGACGAAAACATTTTGTAACTGTCTCTCAGACCATATACATCGTACTGAGTGCTAGTGCTAGTTAGACAAGTGATGTCAACAAATCAGCTATTCAGATAATTTAGGTAAGCTATTTATTTAGTTTAATGAGTTTAGCTGACAATACTCATCTTATTTATATTTTATAGTGGCAGCAAAAAGTCTAGTGCTGGCCTTGAAAGTGACACCTACGACTTACGAGGTATCATTATTAAAAAAATATATTGATAAGGAAAAGGTTAAATCTGGGCATCAGCAAAAATCACAACAGAGAACAAATGGTTGGAAATATTTCATCATTTTGAAACAAACCACGTTCCATACAATAATGCACTAAAAATTGTGGGATATGTGCTGTCCTTACCAGGAACTAATGCTGCGACTGAACGTTTTTCCTACGGCAAATAAAGTGTGGACATCAGAAAAATCACAATTAAGTGTTGAGACTCTGAAAACCATTTTATGTGTGAAATATAATTTAACAAATTCTTGTGAAAATTTTCATGACCTTTTAAACAACGACAGCAATCTACTAAAAAAAATTCACTCAAATGAGAAATATGCCAAAGAATAAAATAATACTATACATAATTTTTTAATGTATTATATTTATAAATTTTTGAAATTAAAAAATATATATTACAATACTATTTTTGCATTCTATGAAAATTTTTGTTGCTCCATATAGACCAAATTGTTAATGAAGAACCATCCCCACCCCCCACACCCCCACACCCTGGTCAATGGTGTCCCACTTTACCAATGGTAAAATCTGGTCACCTTTTTTTTTGTTTGTTTGTTTGTTGTTTTTTTTTTTTTTTGAGACAGAGCCTCAGGCTGTCCCCCTGGGTAGAGTGCCATGGCATCACAGCTCACAGCAACCTCCAATTCCTGGGCTCAAGCAAGTCTCCTGCCTCAGCCTCCCAAGTAGCTGGTACCACAGGCGCCCGCCACAACCCCAGGCTATTTTTTGGTTGCAGCCGTCATTGTTGTTTGGTGGGCCCGGGCTAGATTCGAACTTGCCACCTTAGTTGTATGTGGCTGGCACCTTAGCCACTTGAGCCACAGGCCCCGAGCCAAAATCCGGTCACCTTATAGGGGAAAGAAAAAGGATCCCTGGCCCTTCCCCACTTCCAGCTTCCACTTGACCCAGTGTCACAGGGACACTGATGCTGTTTAGCAGCCTCAGCCACCAGCTCTGTGAGGGTGGGGACCATGTCTGTTGCATTCTGTCATCTTCCCAAGCAGTCCCACCCAAGGCCAGTGCTCAGGGAAGGTGTGGAGCATTTCCCAAGAGTGGGAAGGGGCCGGCCAGCAGTCCCCAGCCCCCTTACTGAGCTGTCACACCCACTGATGGACAGCTCACTCCCTCCTGAGGTATTCTTCCCACTCCTGGCCACCAGGGATGGGTGTCCAAGGTCACATGCCCCTTGAGAGATGGTCTGATGGTATGGCCCAAGGTCAAAGGGCTCAGAGGTCAAATATGTTTGAGGATAATGGTGTACCTAGTCTGTCACCACTGACCTGTGCCAGGTACCAGCTCTGGGCTTTACATTGTGCTTCATCCTCCCAGAGGCTCCAAGAGGTGGATTCTAGCTACCCCCACTGAGAGCTAGAGCTCAGAGAGCCAGAGCACCTGCCAGAGGTCCTGTGGCCAGCCTCCAAACTCATTCTCTGCCCTACACTTTCGTCATCAATTCCTCACATGGCAACAGACCAAAAGCCTGTGGCTGTGACATTCCCAAGTTTCCTGAGCTCTGTGCCCCTCATCTGTAGGGGCGCCGGGCGGCTCTGGGCCTCCTGGGCCAGTTGTATAGAAGCTTTGGGGGGCATTTGTGGCTGGCATTGAAACAAAGGGGTCTGTGTTTCCCTAAGCATGTTTGGACTTTATCTGGATGGTGGAACTATAAGTGCCCAGGCTGAAAGTTTTTATAATTTTTAATGTTATCAAATACATTTTTTAAATACATATTGAAGGAGACAGCCATTGAAGAGAGGTCAATTGACCAGGGTGTGAGGGTGTGGGGGGTGGAGGTGGTTCTTAATTAACAATTTGGTCTATATGAAGCAACAAAAATTTTCATAGAATGCAAAAATAGTATTGTAATACATATTTTTTAATTTCAAAAATTTACAAATATAATACATTAAAAATTATGTATAGTATTATTTTATTCTTGGGCAAATTTCTCATTTGAGTGAATTTTTTTTAGTAGATTGCTGTCGTTGTTTAAAAGGTCATGAAAATTATCTTGCTTGCACATCACAGCAAGGAAATCTATATTTTTTACTCAAGATTATGCCTTAGCTGGCAAAGATTGTGCTGTGATTGGTGGAACTATAGGTGCCCAGGCTAAGAGGCCAGCTTGGGCCCAGGGGACAGGCAGCTCCAGACTCCATCGTGGGCTAGAGACGAGGGGTGAGGAGTGATGGTACTAGTGTCACCAGCCATACCAGCCCTTGACCCTCCTCACTGAGGACTGCCTGGCTCCACCCCAGACAAGTCAGTGGGTCCTTCTGTGTGCCTGGGCCTCTCCTGCTGGGAGAGGGTATAGTAGTGCCTCTCAGAAGCTGCAGAAGAAGCCAGGGTGAGCATAGTCCGGAGGGGACCCAGACTCCTGGCTTACAAGACTGGCATTCTTTCCTTGAAACCTTGCAGAATCAGACTGTCAGCTGCTTGCTGCAGCCCGATGCTTGTGGTATTGCTGAATGTCCGGAAGAGCTGGCACCCAGCCATCTGTGGCCCAAACAGTTGCTGCACCCACTGCCCTGAGCTATGTGGAGATAAGCGAGTGGGCGGTGGGCCCCACCCACTTCATCTGAGTCTTAAGAATGCTGACATCTGGCCACCCACAGCCTTATCAGCCTGGCCTCTCTTAGGATAGCTGGGACAAAGGGCATGGGTGTTACTGGGACTTCGGGGATTCTGGAAATGCATCTGTACACCCTCCCCCACACCACTGCCCTAAGCCAGAGGCCTCATCGCCTACTTACTGAAGGGGAAACTGAGTTTCAGAGGGTGGCAGGGACTTGCCTGAGGTCATGATGGCTTTATTAGTGAGAACTGGACCTCATTTTGACCCTCTTATCATTTCTGGGTCACAGACTTCTCTGACATGGAAAGAAAGTTCGAGACCACAACCTCAAAGTGGCGCCTCAGTATGTGGCACTGATGGGTGGTGGCCTGGTCAGTGTGGGCTGTGTGTGCAGCCCGTGCTCTCTGACTCTGGTCAGTGTAGGCTGTGTGTGCAGCCTGTGCTCCCTGACTCTGGTCAGTGTGGGCTGTGTATGCAGCCTGAGCTTCTCAGCTCTGGTGAGTGTCAGCTCTGTGTGCAACCTGAGCTCCCTGGCTCTGGCTAACTGTGGACCTGCAGGACACCAGATCTTCTAGTTGTTTAGAGAAGCAAAAAATCCATCTTTCTGCAGGAAAACTACTGACTTTCAAATGTTGGCAATAAAAGAAATTTTAAACATGTATATTCTTTCAGCCAAATAGAATCTACACATCCATTGGGTAGGTGTAGGCTGAGGCCTACCAGGTTGGACCCTCGCTCTAGACCCTCCCCCTAGGAAAGGTGCATGCCAGGCCTCATGCCCTGCAGACCTCTATCACCCATGGACCTTGCCGGGCCCTGGGTGGGGAGCTGCAGACCATTCTAGCCCCTGTGTGCCCAGAGTCACCAAGACCTAAGGCTGCTCTAGCGCCTGCTTGCCCAGTCACTGAGATGGACTCAAGGGTCACCTGCTCCCAGTTCCGGAGCCTGGAGTCCAGAGCAGCAGAACAAGCTGTGCCAGCAGTAGTTGGAACTGGGAAGTAGGAGGAGGTGAGGTCAGAGCAGTACTGTCACCTCACTCCTGGCTGGTGGCTTGAAGGGCGTCATCCGCTCACATGCCCCTCAGCTGGGTGATTTCATGGCTAGAGCCAGAGAGACGCCAAGGTGGGGGACGACTAAACACCCACAGAGTCCTGGTGGTGGGGCAGGCTGTGCATCTGGGGGCAAGGCCCTGCTCAGTCCCCCACCCTTGTCTCCCAAAGTTTCTTACCCAACAGACCAGGAGCAGTATGGGGAGTCAGGAAGAGAGCCAAGAACAGATACAATTCTGGGCCCTGGTGCTTGTCACCCTATGACCTTGGCCATCCCTGTCCCTTCTCTGAGATTCAGTTTCCTTCAAGTAAAGTAGGGAAGGGTAAGGCTGCATGTGAGCGAGGTTGCCAATGGAATGCCAGGCTGGGGCCACCACTGCCAATGCCCCTCCCAGGTCCCCTGTGAGAATGGGCACAGGCTGATGTTGCTTTGCCTTCCTCTGCTTCAGATCCCAAGCCCTGACTGCACAGGAGTCAATCGAAAACACAAATCCTGGCCAGGCACGGTGGCTCACACCTGTAATCCTAGCACTCTGGGAGGCAGAGGCGGGTGGATTGCTTGAGCTCACGAGTTCAAGACCAGCCTGAGCAAAAGCAAGACCCTATCTCTACTAAAATTAGAAAAACTGAGGCAAGGGGATCACTTGAACCCAAAAGTTGGAGGTTGCTGTGAGCTATTGATGCCATAGCACTACCCAGGGCAACAGTCAGGCTGGTCACCTACTGGCCTAACCCTGCTCTTTATGGCTTCTCAGCACCCCCAAAACCAACTTTGGTAATCCCTATGGCTTTGTAGCCCTACAACTCTCTCTCCATTGCCACCTCCCTGTCAAGGCCTCAGAAAGCTCATTCTTTCCTGCCTCAGGGCCTTTGCACTTGCCACCCCTTGCCTAAGCTGGTCTTTGCAGGCTGCCCCTCCAAGCCCCCTTCCCCAACTACCACCTGAACAGGTCCATCTCTCCTTGGCCTGCAGAGCTGCCCACTACCCTGGCACCTGCCAGCCTCCAGGGCCCATCTACATCCCATCAGGCAGCAGGTGCTCACTGTCACGCAGTCCCCAGCCCCAACCTGGAGTCTGACACCTGGCACGTTCACTGACCACAGACAGACTCTGGAATCCCTCCTTGTTCTTAGATGAGCTGAGGACCCTGTCCTGGGTGTGGTTGGGGCAGGTCTACAGGGAGCCCTATCCAGGGAGAGTCCTTGGAGTGGAAAAGTCACTCCTTGGCCCTCACCTGAAGCTACCTGGCCCTGAGCATGGACTGTGGTCTCTAAGGCCCTGTGCTCAGCTAGACAGGTTCCCTAGTTGGTTTGGCAGGATTGCTGTGGACAGCACATTGCCTCCAATGCAGAGCAGCCTGGTCAGCACCTATGGCCTGAGAGTCCTGGCCCCGGAGGCCTGGCTGAACCTCTCCCTAAACCACTAAAATCGACTCTGCTAAAATGAAAGACTAGCTAAAATGAAACAAGCAAGGAAATGTATTGGTAGAATATAAGTTAGCTCACAGAATAAAAGTAGATAGATAGATAGATAGATAGATACCCAGATGTTGCAAAGGACTGGCTTATACATGCAATTTAGGTAACAGAATTAATGGGCAGTCCTTGGGAGGAATGTATTTCCTCTGCTTCTATCCTGAAGTTACTCTCTATCCAAGATTCAAATTTCCTTAATATGTAAATAGTTCTTACAAGTCAAATGAAGTGGCAGTAGAGAAATGAGCACAGACATAGGCAGCTCAGAATGGGAGACACAAACCGCCTTAAATTCATTCTTATTTATAATCAGGGAAGTGCAAACTGAAACTACAATTCAAGACCACTTTTTACCTATCAGATTGGCAATGATCCAAAACTGTGATAACTGTGTTGGTGTGGGCGTGAGAGATAAACTCTCTTATACATGACAGGTGGGAGTGTAAACTGGTACAGCGATTATCCAGTCTTTTTTAAAATGCACATGACTTTTGACTTAAAAAATTACTCCTAGGAATTTATCCTACAGGGACACTTTGGTATGTACGGATGACACTAGTACAAGGATATTGTTGCAGTATGTTTTGGGTGTTGTTTTTTTTTTTTAGAGACAGAGTCTCACTCCATCGCCCTCAGTAGAGCCGTGTTGTCACAGCTCACAGCAACGTCCAGCTCTGGGCTTAGGCAATTCTCTTGCCTCAGTCTTCCGAGTAGCTGGGACTACAGGCACAATACCAGGCTATTCTTTTTTATTTTTTAATTATTTTTATTATATCATAACTTCGTACATTGATATATTTATGGAGTTCAGGGTACTGCTTCGATATACAATGTGAAATGTTTGCATTGAACTTAGTAACACATCCATCACAGTTATACTCATTTCTTAATAGTTCTGAAATGTACCATTGCAACATGCGCATTAGGCGAGGTCCCATCAAACACCCTCCCTCCTCCAATATCCCTCCTCCCCTCCCCCCTCTCTCATCTTTCATTCTACTTTCTGGACTATAGTTATGTTTTACCTTCATATGAGTGTGTAGGTGGTTATATATTGATTTCATAGTAGTATTGAGTACACTGGATACTTTTTTCCCCATTCTTAAGATACTTTACTAAGAATATGTTCCAGCTCAATCCAGGTAAACATAAAAGATGTGAAGTTTCTGTCTTTTTTATGGCTGCATAGTATTCCATGGTGTGCATATACCACAATTTGTTAATCCATTCATGGGTTGATGGACACCTGGACTGTTTCCATGTCTTGGCTATTATGAATTGAACTGCAATAAACATTCTGGTGTATATATCTTTGTTGTAAAATGATTTTTGATCATTTGGGTATATACCTAGTAGAGGAATTGTAGGATTGAACGGTAGATCTACTTTTAGTTCCTTGAGTGTCCTCCAAACTTCTTTCCAAAAACGTCGTATTAGCTTGCACTCCCACCAGCAGTGTAGTAGTATTCCCTTCTCTCTGCATCCACACCTACATCTGTAGTTTGGGGATTTTGTGATGTGGGCTAATCTTACTGGAGTTAGATGATATCTCAAAGTGGTTTTGATTTACATTTCTATGATGATTAAGGATGATGAGTATTTTTTCATGTGTTTGTAGGCCACGTGCCTGTCTTCATCAGAGAAGTTTCTGTTCAAGTCTCTTGCCCACATAAAAATGGGATTATTTATTCTTTTCTTAATGATTAGTTTGAGTTCTCCGTAGATTCTAGTTATCAGACCTTTTTTAGGAAGCATAACTTACAAAAATATTCTTCCATTCTGAAAGTTGTCTATTTGCTTTACTTACTGTGCTCTTGGCTGTGCAAAAGCTTTTTAGTTTGATCAGATCCCAGTAATGTATTTTTGGTGATGCTTCAATTCCCCGAGGGGTCCTCCTCATAAAATATTCTCTCAGGCCAATTTCTTCAAGTATTCTCCCCGCACTCTCTAATAGTATTTTTATAGTTTCATGTCTTAAGTTTAAATCTTTTCTCCAGTGAGAATCAATTTTTGTTAATGATGAAAGGTGGGGGTCCAGTTTCAGTCTTCTACAAGTTGCCAGGCAGTTCACCCAGCACCATTTGTTAAATAGGGAGTCTTTCCCCCACTGAATATTTTTGATAGGCTTGTCAAAGATCAAATGGCGATAAGTAGCTGGGTTCATCTCTTGGTTCACTATTCTGTTCCATAAATTTACCACTCTGTTTTTGTGCCATTGTCATGCTGTTTGATCACTATAGATTTATAGTATAGCCTGAAGTCTGGTAATGTGATACCTCCCGATTTGTTCTCATTTCTGAGTAACGTATTTGCTATTTGAGGTTTTTCCTGATTCCATATAAAACAAAGTACTTTATTTATTTATTTATTTATTTATTTGTGGGTTTTGGCTGGGGCTGGGTTTGAACCCATCACCTCCAGTATATGGGGCCAGCACCCTACTCCTTTGAGCCACAGGTGCCGCCCAACATGAAGTATTATTTTTTCAAGTTCTTTAAAGTAGACAGTGGTGTTTTAATAGGAAGTGCATTAAATCTATAGATTGCTTTGGGTAGTATGGACATTTTAACAATGTTGATTCTTCCCAACCACGAACATAGTATGTTTTTTCATTTGTTAACATCTTCAGCTATTTTTTTTTTCAGAGTTTTATAGTTCTCCTTATAGAGATCGTTCACATCCTTTGTTAGGTAAATTCCTAGATATTTCATCATCTTTGGCACGATTGTAAAAGGAATAGAGTCCCTGATTGTTTTTTCAGCTTGACTATTGTTGGCGTATATAAACGCTACTGACTTATAAGTATTGATTTTGTATCCTGAGATGCTGCTGTATTTCTAGATCACTTCTAAGAGTTTTGAAGTTGAGTCCCTGGGATTTTTTCAGGTATAGGATCATCTCATCAGCAAAGAGTAAGAGTTTGATCTCCTCTGACCCTATTTGGATACTCTTGATCACCTTCTCTTGCCTGATTGCAATGGTTAAGACTTCCATTACTATGTTGAATAGCAGTGGAGACAGTGGGCATCCTTGCCTCATTGTTGCTGTAAGGGTTTCACAGAAAAGCGATGTCACGAAGAATAAGCACGCTTATGGAAATTGTATTTTAAATAAAGGTGACCATCTGCTCGCTCAGGCAAAATGGTGAGCTTCTTTATTTGCAGTTGGCTTATATAGGGAATTTTGTACATGAGCACAATGCAGTAATGACCACATTGATCCATTTAAACAGTTTATGACCACCCGCCCTGTAAGTAGTTCCTCCCTGGTAATCTAACAACTCACCCAACATACACCTTTAAGCATAATCCTTTCAATATAACCTGGTTTAACATAACTTAATGAAGAACATGTTGTCAGTTATTACTTTCTTTGATCTTATCTGATGAAGCCTGAAGCTATGGGGGAAAGAGACGATTTGAATGTCTGTTCTACTGACATTTGGAGGCAGTTACTTTGAATCTTTAAGCAAAGCATAGGGAAACTTCTTGGGCACATAGGAGTTTGTGTGCAAACTTCTGTTCCCATGTAGGCCTTAAGTTGGGGGGAGGGGTTTGCTGGAGCCTTTTATAAGGAATTCTCAGGCTGGACTTCTCAAAAGCCTTTCATGAGCCCAAGTTTCATCTGTGCCATTAGATACTTGTATGACATTACCATTCCCAGACCTGTCAGCAAGCGACCTTCGTCACTTACCACAGATCAGGAAAGGTTACTGATGGGTACC
>NW_003852577.1:2476580-2482424 GCF_000181295.1 Otolemur garnettii
ATGGCAATTGCAACAACAAAAAAATAAACAAATGGGACTTAATGAAACTGAAAAGCTTCTGTACAGCTAAGGAGACAACAACCAAAGAAAATAGACAACCTACACAATGAGAAAGGAAATTTGCATATTTTGAATCAGACAAAAGCTTGATAACTAGGATCTATAGAGAACTCAAATTAATCGACATCGAAAAAGCCAACTTGCCCATATATCAATGGGCAAGAGACGTGAATAGAACCTTCTCTAAAAAAGACAGACTAATGGCTAACAAACATATGAAAAAATGCTCATCATCCCTATTTATTAGAGAAATGCAAATCAAAACCACCCTGAGATACCATCTAACCCCAGTGAGAATGGCCCATATCACAAAATCTCAAAACTGCAAATGCTGGTGTGGATGTGGAGAGAAGGGAACACTTTTACACTGCTGGTGGGACTGCAAATTAATACAACCATTTTGGAAGGAAGTATGGAGAACCCTCAAAGAACTCAAGCTAGACCTCCCATTTGATCCTGCAATCCCATTACTGGGCATCTACCCAGAAGGCTAAAAAATCCTTTTATCTTAAGGACACTTGTAATAGACTGTTTATTGTAGCTCAATTCACAATTGCCAAAATGTGGAAACAGCCTAAATGCCCACCAACTCAGGAATGGATTAACAAGCTATGGTATACGTATACCATTCAGCCATTTTTAAAAAAATGGAGACTTTACAGCCTTTGTATTAATCTAGATGGAAGTGGAACACATTATTCTTAGTAAAGCATCACTAGAATAGAGATGCATGAATCCTATGTACTCAATGTTGATATGGGGAAAATTAATAACAATTAAGGACACGGTGGGGGTGGAGGAAGGGGAGAGCAGAGAGAGAAAGAAGAAGGGAGGGGTGGGGAAAGGAAGAGCAGAGAGAGGGAAGGAGGGAGAGGGTGGGGGCTTGGTGTGTGTCACACCTTTTGAGGACAAGACAAGACTGTAAGAGGGACTTTACCTAACAAATAGAATCAGTGTAACCTGGTTGCTGGTACCCTCAATGAATCCCCAACAATAAAAATAAAAATTAGTCTATAGGCAAAGCCTTTAATACAGAGCCTAGTACAGAGCAGCATCCAATAAATGAACTTTTGTTTTGGTTAAAAAAAAAAGATGAAGACTAACAATAATAATTTTATTAAAGGAATATATAATATTTATAAACATAATAAATTGATATAGATACTACAAGACTATATAGACTCTATATAGACTATAGAGACAAGGTGTCTCTAAAGTCACCAAACATGGTAAGTTGTAGCTAAATGTAGCTTTGTTTATAAAATACTCATTACAGGGCGGCACCTGTGGCTCAAAGGGGTAGGGTGCTGGCCCCATATGCCAGAGGTGGTAGGTTCAAACCCAGCCCCGGCCAAAAACTGCAAAAAAAATAAATAAATAAAAAATAAAATAAAATACTTATTACAAAATTTTACAAAATACAATATTTATGAAATATTCTCTATGTGTTGGCCGTCTTTGGTCTGGTGGTGTGATTCTGGAATGTGCAAGTCACTTTCTGAACGAGTCTCCTTCCCACCACCAAATGCAGCAAGCAGGTCCCCACTTCCCAGAAATCCATCTTCTCCTCGTGATGATGGCCAGAGCTTGCCTGCCTGAAGAGCTCCATGACCCCTGGGTGCTGCTGGCCGCACACACGAGGCTGAGGAGGACTGTCACCAGTGGAGGAGTGAATGAATGCACAGACATGCCAGCGCATACTCTGTTCCGCAGGAGGCCTCCCCTTCTCTGTGCCAAGGGACAAGCTGTTCTCAGGGGTCTGCTTCCAAGTGTTCTGGGCAACATCCAGCTAGAGAGGAGATGGCAGCAGCTGTGGGGGCAGGAGGGAGAGCGGCCTGGCTGCCCTGCCACGGGCTCCAGGCTGCATGGCAGGCCATGGCTCAGGGCTCTGCAGCCTGGCCTCACTGATGACCATTCATCCAGGTCTGGGAAGACCCTTCTACTCTGGCTGCTTCCTGCCTGCTGAGTGACCCTGAGCCTGGCCCAGAGCTGCCCACTACCAGCAGTGCCCTGGTTGCCCCCATAGGCTATTGAAGAGCAGCCCCGCAGTAGGGGTGCTGCAGGAGCCCAGGTCCCAGGAGGTCCTGCTGAGGATGGGCCAGGCTGGTGGTGCTGTGGCCCCTGACTGGGGGACAGCTGCTCCAGGTAGGATTAGAGGAGAGAGCAAGAGGGAGGGGTTCCCAGAGGCAGTGCTGCCTTGATACCTGTGGGAGAGCTCAGGATAGGTCCTGTGAGTGTGGAATCTGAGGTCATTCAGGCCCTGCCTCTGTCCCCTCAGCCTGTGTGGTGTTGGGCACACAACTCAACCTCTCTGACCTCAGCATCCTCCTCTGAAATGGCAGGTGAGGTGGGGTCCTGGGAGTTTTGCATGCTTAAGGATGTGTCCTGCACAGTTCTAGCTCCTCTGCCTCAACCAAAGGCGGGTGGTAGGCTTCCCACCAGAGGAGGCTAAGGAAACCCGGAGAAGCCACGCAACTGCCTGAGGTCACACATCTGCCCAGTGGCTGCAGAGGACATGGCTGGTGCCCCCCAGGACTCACCTCTTCACCTCTAAGGCTGGGGACCCTGGGACTTTGCCTCAGTGCCTGTTTTTTCCAGCTGCAAGCAGGTGGGCTGAAGCAGCCAGAGGGCTGGAGACTTGCTGCCCGGAGCAAGTGCTCACTGCACTCAGGGGGCTGGGGGACAGACACACAGCTCCCTGTGCCTCAGCCAGGCCAACTCTGGAGGCTGCACCACACCATCTCCTGGGGCTTCTTGCACACCAAGGTCCCACGGACAACATTGACGATGCACTCTTTGTTGACCCTTCCTGCCTTCCTCACTTGCCCACTCCCCTGTGGTGCTTTCTGCATCTCCCAGACCAAGTACTTGCCCTTGAGTCCTTGTTCCTCCACCAAGATGCTGGTAAAGGTGGAGCCAGATGCAGTCTGGCTCCAGAATCTACATTCTTAACCAACACTCTACAAAGAGGTCCCATTAGAGGAGGTGACAGGGAAAGTGCCCTCGCAATGCCCAGGCCTCAGCATCTCTATAAACCGCAGGGGCCACTACTGCTCCTGCCTTCATGGTCACCACAGCCTAGTGGATATCATTCCCTCAGTGAGGATACAAGATGCCTGGGCCCCAGGGTCCTCCAGAAGGCCATCCTTCTTGCCCCCACCCTCTGCCTGCCTCTCAGTGTCTCTGGAGAGTTGTCTTTTATTCTCTGGTTGCTTACCTCCAGGGATGGGCTCTCCATCTCTTCAGGATACTTGAGCCAACATCTGCCTCTCCACTGACCCGGCTCTGTCATCTGGGAGGTATCGAGGATCCTTTGGGCATGGAGAGAAGGAGGCCTGGGGCGGTGGGGGGAGGGGGCATGGTGCGCAACCCTTGGGCTGCCACCATCTATTCCTCAGCTTTTCTTAGGCTGCGGCCTCCTCCAGGTGGACCAGGCAAGGCAGCTCCTTACTTCTTCCTCTTCCCTCAAGACACAACTGTTCCTTGCTCCCGAACACATGCACCACGATGTGTTCGCTTGTCACATGGATATAGTTACTTAAATATTCTGTGTGCATGATTTTAAGGATCTTAAATGCTGAGGTTTCAAGGTGAAAGAATTCTTTGCCTTTGTGGGGGAAAAGATATTTGAATGTAGAAATCTTTTGGAAGAAGAGGGACAGACATAGGTGGCTCTGTTTTGAAAACCTGCCTCTGAGACTGCCCAGCTCAGCTGGACGGTGCAGGAAGATTTGGCTGCAAACCTGATGACTCCCTGGCCCTGGGGTTAGAGCTCACATTGCAAGCAGAAGAGGGCCCAGGTTGCTGTTGCCAGAGAGTGGACTTATTCCACAGAGGGGGTTGTCCACAGTCACAAAAGATGCCTGAGCCCCATGTACTGGAGATACAGACCCTGGAGGACAGACAGATGTCCTGTGTGGAGCTCACACAGGAAAGTAGACTCAGCATGATGGGAATTCCGGCAATTCATCCTGGGGAATCTGCTCTAGTCTAGGAAGAGCCTCTTAGGCGCTCTACTCCTTTGACCTACAGGCGCCGCCCTGATTTTACTTTTTTATTGTAGGAAGAAAAGAGCACACATTTTAAGCGTTCAGCTTCATAAGCTTTTACCCATGTGTACACCCAAGCGTCCCACCTTGACCAAACCCTAGAACATGTCTAGTCCTGCCCCTTCAAGTCCCCTCTACCCCCATCCCTTGTTAATTCTTCCCCCCAAAAGCAACTGCTCTACTGCTCCTCACAGCCCCTTTGTTGTAGATTAATTCTGCCTTTGGGGGGCTTCATGTGAGCAGAAACAAATGGATGGTGCTTCCTTCTGACTCTGCTTTACAGCAGCGACAGGTGTGAGCTCTGTGCGCATGGCTTCTCCGGGTGGCAGCTTGTTCTTCATTGCATGGCACAAACATACCATCATTTGTGGATGTTTCTGCTTATGAATATTTGGGTTGTTTTGATCTTCACCTATTATGGTAAAGCTTCTATGAGTAGAAGTTACCTTGACACAAAATGTGGGGACAGAGTGGGTAGGGAGGAAGACTTGAGAAGGGCACAACAGGTACCGAGGACAAAGCCTCCTGGGGAGTCTGGAGACGGGTGTTGCTGAGGGGAGCCACTTCCTAGAGATCCATCAGGGCATGTTAACAGGTGGCCCTTCATGCCCACTCTCACCTTCTTCTAGGCTCTACTGGCCTGCAGAGGCTACAAAGCTAGCGGCTGCATTTGCAGACCCCTTGCAGCAGGCTTTTAGATGCTGTCTAGGAAGTGAGCACCACCCACATGAGACACATCAAGGGGAGGGGGCTCTTTGTGCAGCTCTGGGCTGGGTCCTGTCATCCAACAGGATCACAGGGATACAGGATTTTCTTTTCTTTTTAAATTTTTTTTTTAGACAGAGTCTCGGTATGTTGCCCTCAGTAGAGTACTGTCGTATCACAGCTCACAGCAACCTCAAACTCTTGGGCTTAAGCTATTCTCTTGCCTCAGCCTCCCAAGTAGCTGGGATTACAGGCGCCCACCACAAGGCCCGGCAATTTTTTGTTACAGTTGTCATTGTTGTTTAGCTGCCCTGGGCCGGGTTTGAACCGGCCCCTATCCTCAGTATATGTGGCTGGTGCCCTAACCACTGTGCTACGGGTGCCCAGCCAGGATGCGGGATTTTCTAAAGCTGTGCTCCAGTGTCTGTTCTTGAGCTGTCCAGTTGGCAAAGGAACAGCATGCTGATCCCAGTTCCGTGCACCCGGTGGAACAGATGCACCTCAGTGGCACCCCTACTACCTCCTCCTGGCTGCCATGGTGGTTTCAAGTTAAAGAATTATCACATCATCCAGGAATCCCACTTCTGTGTATACCCCCCAAAATAGAGAGCAAGGTCTCAAAACGATACTTGCACACCCGGGGTGCCATTTAGGGGTCCATTCATGCTCAGGTCCCCCAGCTTAGCGGGCTGCTGATAGGCAGGAGAGAGGGAACCTCAACTCTCTCCGCCCCGTCCCTGGGTCAGGCTCTGAATCCCTGCGGACGGCCTTCCACCGCCACTCCCGACTCTTGGAGCCCTGGAAGGGAAGGAGCTCGCTGCGCCCAGCGGGGACCCAGCCCTCTGCGCCTCCGGGGCCGACACACCGGCCTCCGCAGGTCGGGGGCGCCACCTGCCGCTGACAGCCGGCTGTCCCAGCAAGAGGCCGGCGCCGCAGAGGGGCTCAAGGCGGCAGCGTTTGGACGCTCCTCTGATTCCGATTCCGGAGGGAAGATCCCCAGTCAGCAGGGCGCTGCTTTCTCACCTACTCC
>NW_003852577.1:2483029-2493086 GCF_000181295.1 Otolemur garnettii
GAGTAGGGCACCCGCCCCATATGCCGAAGGTGGCAGGTTCAAACCCAGCCCTGCCCCCACCCCCGAAAATTTATGTATAGTATTATTCTATTCTTTGGCATATTTCTCATTTGAGTGAATTTTTTTTAGTAGATTACTGTCATTGTTTAAAAGGTCATGAAAATTTTCACAAGAATTTGTTAAATTATATTTCACACATAAAATGGCTTTCAAAGTCTCAACACTTAATTGTGATTTTTCTGATGTCCACACTTTATTTGCCGTAGGAAAAACGTTCAGTCGCAGCATTAGTTCCTGGTAAGGACAGCACATATCCCACAATTTTTAGTGCATTATTGTATGGAACGTGGTTTGTTTCAAAATGATGAAATATTTCCAACCATTTGTTCTCTGTTGTGATTTTTGCTGATGCCCAGATTTAACCTTTTCCTTATCAATATATTTTTTTAATAATGATACCTCGTAAGTCGTAGGTGTCACTTTCAAGGCCAGCACTAGACTTTTTGCTGCCACTATAAAATATAAATAAGATGAGTATTGTCTGCTAAATTCATTAAACTAAATAAATAACTTACCTAAATTATCTGAATAGCTGATTTGTTGACATCACTTGTCTAACTAGCACTAGCACTCAGTAAGATGTGTATCGTCTGAGAGACAGTTACAAAGTGTTTTCGTCATTGCCAATGCCAAAAAATGCCATTGTTCATTAAGTTCAAATGAGGCAAGAAAGGAAAAGCAGAACTAAAAGAATCTGTCCTAGCCGCCCTGTGTAGGCCTCAGCCAACCCACAGGCATTTCTGTTGTCTGTATGCTTCTTCCTTGACATACTCAGGGCCTAGATTGTAACCTAGTAACTTCCCTGGACTTTCGTCACCTTTGAGGACAGGTGGTCCGACCAGTCTCAAGGACGTGGGCAAATCTGACCTTCCCCCTTGAGCCTGGGACCTTGAGGATGATGTCATGTCTCTCTCTGTTTTATGACCCTCATGTGCACTCCTGCCCTGAAAAGTGGATAAAAGAGAGGCAAGAGATTGAGTTGGGGGTTTGGGGGCTCAGTTTTGGAGACACATTGGTGTTCCAAGTCCTCCCCCCCACCCACGCTGGAATAAACCGGCTTCCTCTAATCAACTGGTGCCTGGAGTCTTATGTCTTTGTCGATTTCCTGCTACACAAACAATGGTGGTCAAATTCTAACAACTGATCAACAGTGCAAATTTTGATAAGCAGTTCTTGGTAATCAGTTCTCAACAATTATTTGTCATTATTAAAGTTTAACATTATAAAATTAACAAAAATAATATAAAACTCATATCCTGGTGAAATAGCCACATGGCAGCTGAAAACAGTATATTCCCTTCACGGTCTCCTGCCATTCCCTAGCTTGTCAGGCATTCTTTCCAAAAATTGAGACTTTTTAAAAATGCCACGGGATGCGGGACAAATTGTTAAAAATCAGGACTGTCCCGCCAAAAGTGGGACGTCTGGTCACCTTAAATATGATACCTTATATCTTTTGCTTGTCTAATGTCTCTGGCCAAAATTCCAGTGTTGAACAGAAATGGTGAAAGTGGGCGTCCTGTCTTCTTCCTGTGTTAGTGAAGCTTTCAGTCTTTCACCACTGAGCAGGACATTGGCTCGGGGTTCGTCAGAACTGTGCTTCATCATGTTGAGGAAGTTTCCTCCATTCTAACTTTGTTGAGAGTTTTTATTATGAAAAGGTGATGACTTTTTAAAAATACTTTTTCTGCATCAATTGAGATTGAGAGAGAATACCCAAGAAAGGTGAGAATCCTCTCAAGGAGACCACAAGGATACACCTGCCAGGTCCTCTCCATTCTTACTTGGACCATGAACTCTCTGGGGGCGGCTGAGTCCAGTCCCCTTCAGTCTAGCAGGGCCTCTCCCACAAATTTATAGAGGACTCCCTGCTTTTCTGGTTCTGTGGCCTCTCTGCCAGCATTTTTCACACTTCCTTGTCTCTGGGGACACTCATTCTTCCAATGCTCTTTCTCTTGGCGATTTGCACACGGATCCCTTCACAAGAGGAAGCCTTTTACTCTAGGTCCCCTACTTCCTCACACTCCTTGACCTTGTCCTCTTTGAAAGGGAGGGGGTCCTCCCCTCATGCCTTTCAGAGCTGCAGCTATGAGATTGGCCCTTCGCTTCATGTGCCTGTCTTCCTCTCTATGGCTCACTACTTCCCAATTCACAAAGACCTTTTGTGCTATTTCGAGGAGTTGCAAGGTGTTCATACCTGCAAACCAATCCTGCTTCGGCAGTTTTCACCATATACCCTCAGCGCTTTGGCTAACTAGGGCCATATTAACCATCCTCTGATTCTCAGGGCTCTCAGGGTCAAAGGGAGTGTACATCCGAAACGCTTCACATAACCTTTCATAGAACTGGCCTGGACTCTCAGTCTTTCCTTGGAGAACCTCATTTACTTGAGCCAAATTGGTAGTTTTCTGTGTCCCTTTCTCAGTCTCTGCAACAATGCCTCTCAGTACCAGATCTGCCAATATCTTCAGCACCATTACTCTAGGTCAGGTGGAAAGCACTTTCCCTATCTGTCCCTGTGTTACTAGCACTGTTGCAACCTGCCCTCTCAACCAAGGTGGTGGGTTCACTATTAGCTGTAGCCAGGTATCTATGTATGGAAACTGTTCAGAGTGACCTCCCTTTCCAGTAACTCTGTGCCATACCTCAGACACTTAGAGATCTCTCTAAAGTTCCCTCCAATGGCCATCCAATCCCAAAGGGGGGCCATTCCTGCTCACAGACTCCTTAGCTTTCCTGGTGTCATAGTCACTTACAAATTCCTTCTTAAAGTATTTCAACATGGTAGTCAGTGGGGTGGGCTTCCCTTGCTTGTTCTCCATTTCCACCCAAGGCCTTCCTCCTGAGACACACACTCACACCACACTCTTTGGCCAGTCTCTTAGTCCCATTTAACAGTTCAATTTACTAAAACAGTTATGACTCATTTTATGAGTTGACAGTACAGACAAGGCCAGGATCTAATACAGGTAGGCCACAGCCTCTTTTTTTTCCTTTGAATTATTTTTCTCTCTCTCCAATTTCTCTCTTTATTAAAGATAAATTATTTGGCAACTTCATTGCCAAAATAAACCATACCTTCAGTATACTGATTATTTGCATAAAGCACAGTAAGAATAATTATTAGCCATCTAGACTGCTTGGCTTTGCTGGAACCTTTTATAAGGAATTTTCAGGCCAGACTTGCTCAAGAGCCATTCATGAGCCCAGGTTTCATCTGTGTCATTAGATACCTATATGCACTGGGTAAATTCCTCTTCTCTTGAGGTCCCCAAGCACATTTCAATTTCCAGACCCGTCAGCAAGCGACCTTTGTTACTTACCACAGATCAGGAAAGGTTACTGATGGGTATCTGACCAGTTTTCCAAAGGGCTTTCTTTATTGGCCTTATAAGGTCAACCTTAATTCCTTAACGCAGTCTGGACATCTCTGGAAATGCTATTTCAACCAAAGCCTTGGTAAAATAACCAGTGCCTTCATCATATCCTATAGATCAAAACAGATTCTTACTGAACTTATGCAAATAACTGTATTATCAGAAACTAAGAATACTTACAAATGGCTTTTAAATTCTGGAGAAATCAAGGAGAGAGAAAAATACATGTTTCAAACTCTGCTCATAAGTACATACATTGCTTGAAAAGCTACAAATAGCTCAAAAGGCAGAGAATTATTATTTTCTTGACTTCTGGAAAACAGAACACAGAAAGAACCAGTAATACTTTGAACAAAAAGCTTTAACAAACTAGCCTAGTTCCACATAACTGATTTCTGTTCTGTTTGAAGTTAGGTTAGCGATAGTCATAGACATGTTAACTTTCCAATGAAAGTTCTAAAAATCTGCTTTTAGCCCAAAGGTACTCAATTTCCAAAGACATCAGGAATTTGAATTCGAGAGAATTCGTCAGCCTCTCTTAATATTTCTTCTTCTTTTTAGGATAAACTTTGGACTTAGTCAGTTACATAAAAAAACACTTTCTTTTTTAGATGAATTAAAATTATTACTGACAATATATGTTAGGACAGACCAATGTCTTATATGTTAGGACACATCAATGCTTTACAATATTGGAACACATATATAACCATAATCCACATAAAATTAATCACCATTTCATATTTGACAATGTTTCCTATACATTTTTAGTAAATCAAATAAGTTTAATTTGTTTTTCTATGCCTTTCAGTGGTCTTAATATTTCAAAAAAGACCAAATTTAGAGTTGTGCTTTTTGTTTTCTGGACTGAGTTCAAACCCGCCAGCTTCGGTGCATGTGGCCGGCGCTGCAACCACTGCACTATGGGTGCCAAGCTCCAAATTTAGAGTTTCGATTTTGGAAGGTTTGTCAAATATCAAAGGCCTTAAAACATTGGTTCAGATAAGATTACATGCCGAAAGATCTTAAAGGAAATACATAGTCAACTGGATCACATGTAAATTCTTTCACAAATTCTCTTTTATGAGCTTCACTTGACCTTCACAGACAATCTTCAAGTGTTCTAAACCTTCTTTAACTTTGCCCTGCCTTTCACTTTCTTAGACAACCATTTTTTTTCAGGACAAAATTTATCACACAAGATTCTTTCTTTACACTATGCCATTCTCCTTTCTGTCTAATTTCTCTTACTTTCAAAAACTCACTTCCTACAAAACAGAATCTCAGTTCACTATGAAGTCACCCATTCACTCAGCCAAACTGATAATTAGAAGGTTTAAAAAGCAAGAATCTTATCCTTTGACAAAGACTCAGTTTCCCCAACAATTTAAACAATCAAATTATTACATTTTACAAATGAGAGACATTTTATGAGATGTAATATTGATATATGATTTGCCCACTCAGAGCTGGACAGGCAACTCCCATTTTTCAGGCTCAGGTGGGCTCAGCCCTGGCCAGGTCATGAATAAAGCAGCCTGAAACCTTTTGGCTGGCTCCACCCAGACTAAAGAGCACACATCCTAATCCTCTCCCCAGACAAAAGCCGCAGCAAAGACCTAATAACCTTGTCCAAGGTGAAGGGCTGCATTCATTCATTTGCCAGAACACCCATTCAGTTTGTAAAGGTATTTTTCTATCTACTGAGTCCTGGCCAAAATATCTCTCAGGGCCAATTATTTACTCCTAGACAAAGGAAGGACTCATGAGGCTATCCATCCAGGAGACCTGTATGCTGATATGGATACAGCCCCATTCCCCTCGAGACTTACAGTCTCTCCTCCAGATTTTCAAGGGCCATCCAGAGCTCACTGGACTGCCCAGACTACAACACTTTCCAAGACAAGGCTCCTCTGTCACTAGCTCTGGCACTCTTTACTCCCTCTGCATGCCCCTCAGTCCAACAAAATCCCATTTTATCACTGATCTGTGGCCCGTGGGCTCAATTCTCAAATTCCTGAGACCAAAAACTCACTGAAGAAATTCCAGTAACTAAACTACAAAACCCTTTCTAATGTCTTTTCATTTTCCCTCAACATGACATGGCTACGTGGCTGCCCAAAGACAGAAAGCGGAAAACCTGGACCTTCCAGTTTCCCTCAGAATAGCCAGGGGGCAAAGTTGGAACAGGGAAGAAGGGCACACTCACACAGTCATTTCACCCCATGAATGGGGTGGGGGAGGCGAAACCCCACCTATTGTTACCCATTTCAGTCATTCTCCAAGCACTCTTATGCACACAATCCCAACACATTTCTTAACCTGGGCAGCCTCAATTTCCCACTCTCGCTGCCACTTAGCCATAGGAGGCAAACCAACACTCCCCTAGGCCCTGTGATGGGAGATCCAACTCCACTCTTGGAGTTCTCTCAGTCACACCACATCCACACACTCTCACACACCTCTCAACAGACCTGCTGGCGATCTAAGGCAGAAAGAGGTGATCAGGCTCCACTTCCACTAAAATTATAGTGGGCTTCAAAAGGATCCTACCTTACTCTGGACGTCCTGGCGCCACTTGTTACAGGTACCTCTCTGGTGCTCAGCCTCCACACTGACCCCCTGCAAGGACCTCGCCAGCTTGGTCTCAACAAGATGTTCCTCTGGAAGAATTTGTCCCAGGAGCACTCTGAGGACCTCATTGACAGACCAGTGGGAGTTCCCCACGGGGGTGATCTGCAAGGTGGGCAGAACCCGACCCAAAGAATCTGGCTGCATGGTCTTTCCACCAAACCTTGCTTCCCAGTCAGGGAACTAAGAAATGTAGCAGGAAACTGACACAGACAGAAGACTCCAGGTACCAGTTGATTAGAGGAAGTGGGTTTATTCCAGTGTGGGGGTGGGGGAGGACTTGGAACACCAGTGTGTCTCCAAAACTGAGCCCCCAAACCCCCAACTCAATCTCTTGCCTCTCTTTTATCCACTTTTCAGGGCAGAAGTGCACGTGAGGGTCATAAAACAGAGAAAGACATGACATCATCCTCAAGGTCCCAGGCTCAAGGGGGAAGGTCAGATTTGCCCACGTCCTTGAGACTGGTCAGACCACCTGTCCTCAAAGGTGACGAAAGTCCAGGGAAGTTACTAGGTTACAATCTAGGCCCTGAGTATGTCAAGGAAGAAGCATACAGACAACAGAAATGCCTGTGGGTTGGCTGAGGCCTACACAGGGCGGCTAGGACAGATTCTTTTAGTTCTGCTTTTCCTTTCTTGCCTCATTTGAACTTAATGAACAATGGCATTTTTTGGCATTGGCAATGACGAAAACACTTTGTAACTGTCTCTCAGACGATACACATCGTACTGAGTGCTAGTGCTAGTTAGACAAGTGATGTCAACAAATCAGCTATTCAGATAATTTAGGTAAGTTATTTATTTAGTTTAATGAATTTAGCAGACAATACTCATCTTATTTATATTTTATAGTGGCAGCAAAAAGTCTAGTGCTGGCCTTGAAAGTGACACCTACGACTTACGAGGTATCATTATTAAAAAAATATATTGATAAGGAAAAGGTTAAATCTGGGCATCAGCAAAAATCACAACAGAGAACAAATGGTTGGAAATATTTCATCATTTTGAAACAAACCATGTTCCATACAATAATGCACTAAAAATTGTGGGATATGTGCTGTCCTTACCAGGAACTAATGCTGCAACTGAACGTTTTTCCTATGGCAAATGAAGTATGGACATCAGAAAAATCACAATTAAGTGTTGAGACTTTGAAAGCCATTTTATGTGTGAAATATAATTTAACAAATTCTTGTGAAAATTTTCATGACCTTTTAAACAACGACAGTAATCTACTAAAAAAAATTCACTCAAATGAGAAATATGCCAAAGAATAAAATAATACTATACACAATTTTTTAATGTATTATATTTATAAATTTTTGAAATTAAAAAATATATATTACAATACTATTTTTGCATTCTATGAAAATTTTTGTTGCTCCATATAGACCAAATGGACTATTAATTTAGAACCACCCTCCACCCCCCACACCCCCACCCCGGGGTCAATGGTGTCTCACTTTACCAATGTTAAAATCTGGTCACCTTAATCATATTGCAAAGAAAGAAGTAAAATTATATATTCATGGATGACATGCTCTTATATAGAGAAAATTCCAATAATCCATTGAAAAATTATTAGGGCTAAAAAACAAATTCAGCAAAGTTCCAGAGTACAGATCAACATGCAAAAGTCAGTTTATTTCTAAACACTAGCAATGAGCAATCCCAAAAGAAAATTAAGAAAACAATTCTACTTATAATAGCATCCTAAAGAAGCTGGGCACAGTGTCTCCAAAACTGAGGCCCCCAATCCCCAACTCAATCTCTTGCCTCAGCACTCTGGGAGGCTAAGGCAGAAGGATCCCTTGAGTTTAGGAGTTTGAGACCAGCCTGAGCAAGAGCAAGACCCCTCTCTACTAAAAATAGAAAAACTAGCTGGGCATTGTGGCAGTTGCCAGCTTCTTGGGAGGCTGAGGCAGGAGAATCACTTGAACCCAGGAATTTGAGGTTGCTATGAGCTAAGCTGTGGCCACAGCACTCTAGCCTGGGCAACAGAGTGAGACTCTGCCTCAAAAAAAAAAAAGCAACATCCAAAAGAATACAATTCTTAGGAATAAATTTAACCAAGGAGGTAAAAGACTTGTGCATTAAAAACTATAAAACATTGCTGAAACAAATGATAGAAGGCCTGAAAACAGTACACATCTCATATTCATGGATTGGAAGACTTACTATTACATGTGCTAAGATGCAATACCACCCAAAGAAAAAATACAGATTCAATCTCTATCAAAAATACAGATTCAGTCTCTATCAAAATCCCAGTGGCCTTTTTTGTAAAAATAGGAAAGCTGATCTCAAATTTTTTTTTTTTTTTTTTGAGACAGAGCCTCAAGCTATCCCCCTGGGTAGAGTGCCGTGGCATTACAGCTCACAGCAACCTCCAACTCCTGGGCTCAAGCGAGTCTCCTGCCTCTGCCTCCCAAGTAGCTGGGACCACAGGCGCCCGCCACAACGCCTGGCTATTTTTTGGTTGCAGCTGTCATTGTTTGGCGGGTCCAGGCTGGGGATTCGAACCCGCCACCTTAGGTGTACATGGCTGGCGCCTTAGCCGGTTGAGCTATAGGCGCCGAACCGCTGATCTCAAAATTGATAAGGAATTGCAGAGCACCCCAAATAGCCAAAACAGTCTTAAAAAAGAAGAAAGTTGACAGACTCACTTTCTAGTTTCAAACTTAGAACAAAGCTACAATAATGAAAAGAATGTAGTACAGGCAGGAGGACAGATATATAAATCCATGGACCATACTGAGAGTCTAGATAGAAACCATCACATGTGCTGAAAAAGGAAGGAAACAGTAAATCGTCATGACCTTGGATTTGGCAATGATTTTCAGATATGACTACCACAGCTGAGGCAACAGAATTAAAAATAAACTGGACTCCACTAAAATTAAAACCTAGGCAGCAAGAGATGCAGTAAGGAGAGTAAAAAGACAACCCACAGAACAGGTCACATAGTTGATAAAGGTTTAGTATCCACAATATGTGAAGAACTCTAATAACTCAACAACAACAATAAAACAACCTCATTTTAAAATGGGCAAAGGACTGGAGTAGATGTTTCTGCATAGAAGATATACAAATGGCCAAAAATGTTCAGTATCACAAGTCGTTAGGGAAATGCAGATCAAAACTACAATGAGATACCACTTCACATTACCATAGCTATAATTTTGGGAAAAAAGAAAGTAACAAGTGTTAGTGGGAATGTGGAAAAATTGGAAACTTTTACATTGCTAGTGGGTATATAAAATGGTGCAGCCACCACTGTTGGAAATAATAAGATGGTTCCTCCAAAAGTCTCACATAGAGTTACCCTGCACTCCCACTCGTAGACACATATCCCAAAGATGGATAGCAGATACTTGTACACAAGGGTTCACAGCAACACTATTCAAGTGGTCAAGAGATGGAAACAACTCAAATATTCATCCGCTAATGAATAGAAACACACGTGGTCTACATGGGAAGATTATTTAGATGTAAACAGGAAGGAAATAACTCATGTTACAATGTGGATAAATCTGAAAACATTATACAAAGTAAAAGAAGCTAGACAAAAAAGATTTTCTATTGCCAGAACAGGTAAATCTATAAAGACTAAGAAGAGATCATGGCTGTCAGGGCTGAGGGAAGGTGGGAGGGGAGTCTTAATGGTCACAGGGCCCCCTTTGCAGGTGATGAAGATGCTCTAGAACTAGATAGTGCCTATGGTGACACTGTGAGAATACTAAATGCCCCTGAGTCACACACTTTAAAATGCTTAAAATGGGCTCAGCGCCTGTGGCTCAAGTGGCTAAGGCGCCAGCCACGTACACCCAAGGTGGCGGGTTTGAATCCAGCCTGGCCGCCAAACAACAATGACGGCTGCAACCAAAAAAAATTAGCCGGGTGTTGTGGTGGGCGCCTGTGGTCCCAGCTACTTGGGAGGTGGAGGCAGGAGACTCGCTTGAGCCCAGGAGTTGGAGGTTGCTGTGAGC
>NW_003852577.1:2493162-2494077 GCF_000181295.1 Otolemur garnettii
AAAAAAAAAAAAAAATGCTTAAAATGGTGAAACGTTATGTGAGTTTTCTTCAATTATTTTTTAAAATCTGAGCTGCCCTTGTATTAAAGGCGCTCACTCTCCATTACAATAGTTACCTGGGGCCCCCTTGAATTGATTCACATTGCCAAATCACCCTTGGGGAATGTTCTGTCAGCTCACAGCACTATGCAGGACCCAGGACACAGACATTTTACCAAACCCTGGTCAGCACTTTGACTCACACATTCCAATGAGGAAAATGAGGCCCAGAGATGTGAAGCAGCGTGCTCCGGTGTGCTCCAGTTCACACAGTCAGTCAGGACAATCTGGACTACAGCCCAGTGGCCTGTCCTTCACTTTCCTATAGCTGAGACAGCCAGAGCATAGTGCCCCAGTTGAGGGCTTCTAACTCTCAGAAGCTCATCAAATTCCTTCTGATGCCCTCAGCTGGGACTGAGTCGCCAGTCAGATCAGAGGTTAGGACTGTCCAGCCCTCTGAGTCTGTGGCTGTTACTTCAACGTTGGCCAGGGGCCACATTTCCTAGCACTCCATGGAATAAGGGCCACCATGGGGCTTTTGCTTAGAAACTCATGGCAGGTTTTGCCTGTAGTGTAGGCATGTGAAGTAGGGGGGCTATATTTGTAGGTGTATGTGCATGTGTCTGCCTATGTATGTGAGGATGTGTATATATATGTGTATGGGGTATGTGTGTAGGTATATCTATGCATGTGTAGGTGTATCTGTGCATGTATAGGTGTACCTGTGTGTGTAGTTGTATCTGTAGGGTTTGTGTTGGTGTATCTGTGAGTGTGTAGGTGTACCTGTGTGTGTAGGTGTATCTGTGTGTGTAGCTGTACCTGTGTGTGTAGGTGTATCTGTAGGGTGTGTGTTGGTGCATCTGTGTGTGTAGGTGT
>NW_003852577.1:2494126-2496116 GCF_000181295.1 Otolemur garnettii
GTGTAGGTGTATCTGTAGGGTGTGTGTTGGTACATCTGTGTGTATAGGTGTATCTGTAGGGTGTGTGTTGGTGCATCTGTGTGTGTAGGTGTACCTGTGTGTGTGAGTGTATCTGTAGGGTGCATGTAGGGGTATCTGTGTGGGGTGTGTGTTTAGGTGTATCTCTGTGTATATAGGTGTATCTGTGGGTGCAAGTGTATCTGTGGGGATATGTATAGGTGTATCTGTGGTGGGGGCTGTATCTATGGGTGCAGATGTATCTGTGTGTGTGGTGTGTGTACATATATATGTGTATATGTAGGTGTATCTGTGTGGGGTATGTGTAGGTGTATCTGTATATGTATATAGATGTATCTGTGTGTGGGGGTATATCTGTGGGGTGTGTGTAGGTGTATCTGTGGGGGGTATATCTGTGGGGTATGTGTAGGTGTATCTGTGTGGAGTGTGTGTAGGTGTATCTGTGTGGGGTATGTGTAGGTGCATCTGTGTGTATGTAGGTGTGTCTGTAGGGGTGTGTGTGTAGGTGTATCTCTGTGTATGTAGGTATATCTGTGTGTGTGGACATACCTGCAGTGCGGGTGTATCTGTGTGGGGTGTGTGGAGGTGTATTTGTGTGGAAGTGTGTGTGTGTGTGTGTGTGTGTGTGTGTGTAGCGGGCAGGGTACCTAGAGTGGGGAACAGGAGAGCAAAGCAGAGGGGCAAGGTGCCCTGGGTGCTGGGGAGCAGCATCCTGAGCAGAGGGAACATCGACTGTAGAGGCATCATGCACAACCTCCCCAAGAAGCTGAGGATGGGCAAGTGGCCCCAGCTGGGGAGGAGCTCCATTCTGAGTAAAATATGTGCATTTCAACATAATTGCTCCATAAACACTGGTAAGAGAGCCTGGGGGCTCAGAGGGACAGGAGGCTTGGGGCTTAGATGGGAGCACAGGTGAGCAGGACACAAGGAGGGGCTGGGAGAGGCCTCAGAGAGGACCAGCAGGCATTCCCTGAGCACCCGTCCCTCCCTGGCTCCTGAGTAAGGCCTCGGGCTGGCAGCCACATGGTGTGATCAGGCTCTGCCTATGACAGAAATCTCTGTGGCTGCTGGAAATGACCTGTGTCTGTGCCACCAGGCTGGTAGCCACCAACAAACCAGTGCACAGCTGAGCACCCGGAATGTGGGCCTCACGGGGCTCAAAAGAGGGGTTTTTAATTTTACCTAATTTAAATTTAAGCAGCCACAAGAGCTCGGCAGCCAGCACTGGAGGATGCAGGGAAGCTCCTGTCTCTCCTGTACAGAGCACACCGGCACCAAGGGCTCCTCTGCATCCATAGCCTCAGTTGTTTCACTGGTGGGTGCTCCCACCCAGCTGACCTTCACTCAGGCCACATGGAGACCCTGCTGGTCAGCTCACCACTGTGCCTCCTGAGCTAGCAGTCAGGGCGTTTTTCCATTCCACTGAGAATGTCATTTTCTGTTTGCACCAGAGGCTGGGTCTTGGCCTGTCTAGTAGTCATGTGGCTGCCCCAACCTCTGCTTCTCTCTGCCCAGAGGAAGGAGCAGTTCACAGTGAACCCTGCCGACAAGCACTTGCCTTCCCACCAAGAATGCTCAGGTTGCTAGTTTGAACCCAAAGAGTGAAGTTTCTCTCTCTCTTTCTCCCTGTAATTTCGGTTTTCAAAAACCACCCTTTCATGGTATAAAGTTCTCAGAACTAATGTGGTCTCCAGCATGTTCCATGCACAATAAATAAATGCATTTTACTTGTGGCTTTGCAAGTCTCGTGACTACCCCACGTGGGAGTTATCCAGTTATGGAGGAGGTATCCAGATAACCTTTGCTGTGGGGCTGTCCTGTGCGTCCTAGGGAGTTTGACAGCATCCCTGGCCTCTACCATTGCCAGGTGCACCCTGTCCTCCTTGCCCTATCATTGAGACAACAACAAATGTGTCTAGATACTTTGTCTTCTCACCACAAGGGCAGAATCACCTTGGTCAAGAACTGCTGG
>NW_003852577.1:2496343-2504118 GCF_000181295.1 Otolemur garnettii
CACAGCACGCTACCCAGGGGGACAGTTTGAGGCTCTGTCTCAAAAAAAAAAAAAAAAAAGAACTGCTGGTGTAGAGAAAACTGACATAATGAGATAAGAAGAGAACCCTGGGGTGGCGCCCGTGGCTCAAAGGAGTAGGGCACTGGCCACATATGCTAGAGGTGGTGGGTTCAAACCCAGCTCTGGCCAAAAATTGCAAAAAAAAAAAAAAGAAAGAAAGAAAGAAAGAATTATCTTAAAAAAAAAAAAGAAGAAGAGACCTCTGAAGCCTCCTCCAGAAGGTGAAGGCAGAGACTAGGCCTCACGCACAAGTGTCTCCCTGACGTGGGTTCTGGGCCTTCAGATAAGAGGTGTCACTCCCATGAGAGGCTCACGCTGTACTCTCCCTTCCTTGTTCCTTATATACTTATTGTCTTAAGGGCAGGGTACTGGAACTGTGATGATGAATCAATAGATGAGGTTATTAATTCATTCAGTAGATCTATATTAAGCACCTGTTTGCCAGGTACCATTTGAGTCACCTGGGACTATGTGTGGAGCTGCCATTGAGTGCTTTCTCCATGTGCTGTAGCCAACTAATAAACCAATGAATAAAGAAACAAGGTAATTTCAGAAAATGACAAGTGGTCTTGCAGATAGTAGAACAGGGCATTTTAATTGGGCCTGGGGGTGGGGACATGTTGTTCAGTCAGATGGTATTTGAGTTGCTATTTGAAAAGCTGAAAACCATTGAATAATCCTGGCTGAAAGCATTCTAGGCCACAGGAAAAGTACTGCATAGGAAGGAAGGAAGACATCAGTGGCTCTCTTGGGTGGGGCTGGAGGTGGGCCCAGGGGCAAGAGCCAGTAATGGACCCATGGGAGTCACGGATTCATTCTTGGTGAACTGGGAAGCTACCTTCTTGTCCCGGGGCTGCTGCCACCAATTACTATCAATCATGCATGTCAAAGGAAAAGAAATTAATTCTCTCATAGTTCTAGAGATTAGAAGAACTAAGTCAGAGTCACTGGGCCAAAATTAAGGTGGCAGCAGAGCCACAATCCTGCTGGAGGCTCTAGGGCTGCGGGCCTGCCTTACCATGCCACTGTCACTCCAGTTTGCCTCTGCAGGCACATCTCTCCTCTTCTGCCTGTGTCAAGACAGCTCCCTCTGCCTCCTCTCATGAGAACAGATGTGGCTAAGTGCAGTGGCTCACGCCCGTAAACCCAGCACTTTGGGAGGCTGAGAAGGGAGAATCGCTTGCAATCAGGAACTTGAGATCCCAACTATATAAAGAAAAACCAAAAGACCCCAAACCAAGCTAATCACCCCATCTCAGGATCTTAACTCAATCATATCTGCAAAGATCCTTTCTTCCATAGAAGAGAACATTCATAGGGCCCAGGAACCAGCACCTGATATCTTTGGTTCAGCCAAAGATATCTATCACTGTTCAGCCTTCTACACATACCAACAAAAAAAGTTCTGAGCTGGAGAATGGCATGATGCAACACAGGGTTTTCTAAGAGATCCCTCTGCTGTGGGGAGAATGGGTGTTGTGAGGGAGAAGAAAGCCGGAGGCTGGGTTTCAGAGGCAATGCCAGAGGCCAGCATCCAGGCAGCTTTGGTGGAACCTAAAAGAGGGGTGGACAAGGTCAGTTCAGAGGAGTGATCTGACCTCCAGTATAGGGAGTAAAGGAGTTCAGGAAGTGATGGAGAAGGCCATGTAAAAAACTGTGTTTTAAAAATGAGCCAGTTTCCAAGGCAGAGAAAATTCACTGGTGTGGAGGAGACTCCCACTGGAGGGAATACACACAGCTTCAGGAGTGGCGGGGGGTGGGTTTGGGGGATGGGTATGTGGTGGGGGAGTTGGGTAAGGAGGCTGGGGCAGAGGGTCATGAATCCCACACATCTGTTCTGTGAGCACACGCGGTTACCATCCCCAGAGCAGCCATGACTCAAGGCTGACCGACCTCTATCCTCTCCGACAGCAGCCTTTGGCCAAATAAGAAGCACATGACTAATGTGGCCCATCAGAGGAGCCTTTCAGAGGGCCCCACTGGGGCCACCAGGCCACTGGGGCTGCTGGGGACATGCAAGATGGCCTCAATCTGCAGAGGACTGGGATATGGTCTGGACTCAGCCCTGCTCCAACTACACACCCCAGCAAGAAGCTCCTTCTCTTTAGGTTTAGGCCAATTTGGGGTTGGGATTTTGATGTACCATGGCCATTAAACCCTCAAAACAGCCCCCTGGGGGCAGAGGCTGGGAATTATTGCTCTTGCTTTTTAAAAATGTCTTAAAATTCCCTTTGTTTTAAAATCTGACACAGGGAAAGTAAGTCTCCCTCCACAACCACACACCACCACCACCACCACCCCCCGTCACCACATTAGTGTAAGGAAAAATGGTTACCACATCCTAAAAAATTAAAATTGTTTGCTTAGCAAGAGGCACAGCATTGCCTTTGAGGTACTTGGAGACTTTGCATAAGCTGTAGAATCTAGAGAAAGAAGGCAAGAGTGAACACTCCACACTGGCACAGGACCACCATGTCTGTTCCTCGCTGGGTTGGCATTATTAACCTGTTTTCATATGAAAAAACTGGGGCTTGAGCAACACGAGATTCCACAGAGGTCTTGCAGCAAGCAGGCAGAGGAACAGGATTTGTACCCAAATCTTTAGCTCAACTCTGGATCTGTCTCCCAGCCCCATGTCCTTGCTGCAGGGGATGGCTAAGTCCATTTTCTCAAGATGATCACTACCATGTCACAGATGGAGCAAGGGAACTGCTGGGCATGGGTGACCCTCACATTGGCCACAGTTCCGCAGACACCCGTGTGTTGCCCCTCACTGTCCTTGCCCACATACACCCTTAGCCTGGACTGTCTAGTGATCACTCACTAGTGACACTTGTCCTTTCTTCAGAGATGGAGCCCAGGCCAGATCAGAAAGGACAATATAGCTCCTGCCTTGCTCACTGGGGGACTCCCAGGGGCCCAAGCTGCCAGGCAAGAGGCCCAACTGACTGAAGCTGCCACACTCATCCACAAAAACCCGCCGACATGTGTGTTGGCTGTGCTGACTACATTGGAGTGGGGTCACTCACTTGGCCTGCTGCTGTGCTTCAGGAATGCAAGATGTGCCATTAGACCCACAGACCCAGGTGGCTCTCTGTAGCCCCCATGACATTCCCTGTCACTGCTTCTCACTGCATGTGGTGGCTGAAAAGACATTGGCCCGTCCTGTGGATAGAGCCAGCCTTTGGAGTGGACAAGAGTACAGGACAGTGGGGAGGCACTTTGCTTATCTCTCACTTCGTAAGAAACACTCCTAATGCTTCCTCGCTCACAAGGCCGTGGAGCAGCAGTTGGGGCAGGTCTCTGCTCCCCTGGTATGGCCTAAGTTGGTTTGGTAGGGCTAGAAGCACCAAGAGGCCTCACTCACATGCCTGGAACCTCGGTTGGGGTGGCTCAAAAAGGCGAGGCTGGCAGGGATGGCTGGGCTGTCCCTTCTTGTGGTGTAGACTGAGCTGCCTTATACATCTTGGGCATCTTTATATGATGGCTGGGTCTCCCGGTGCAAAGGCAGAGGCCACCTGACTTTTTGAGCCCCGGAGTGGGAGGAGCCAGAATGTTACTTCCGCATGTTGTGTTGATTACAACAAGACACACTGCAGCCCAGATTCAAAGGGGGAGAGCAGAACCCCTCCTGGCAGGGAGCGTGGTGTTAGAGTAAGCGTGCGAGGACGCCTCCGCACCCAAGGAGGCTAACCTGACCATGTGGTGACTGATAGCGCTTTGAGAAATGTCCTAATTCTCTTCCCGTAAGGGATTAAGTAGGAGAAAGCGCCTCCTCGTCACTTTGCAGTACAGATAGTGCCACGCGACCTGCTTTCAGCCAGTGAAGTGGAGTACAAGTACTTGTGTGGTTTCTGGGCAGGAGTGGTTGGGGACCAGTAGGAGTCATCCGTCACCTCTGCTGCCTCCACAATTCTGGAGGCACAGAAGTGGGTGTTACGGGCTGAAATTCAAATGTTGAAGTCTTAATCTCTAGTCCCTCAAAGTGGTACAGCATTGGAGGCAGGGCCTTTAAAGACATGATTAAGGTGAAATGAGACCATACGGGCGGGTGCTGATCCAATCTGGCGTCTTCATAAGAAGAGGAGATTGGGGCACTGACACCTGCAGCAGGAGGCCACAGGAGACACTGACGGGCCGAGTCCTCAGGCCCACATGTGGCCTTCTGAAAGAATCCCCATTTTAATAAAGGGACCTGTTCTCTGACGTTTGGATTCAGTGGAGGGGCTGCACTTGGGGATCTGGAAGCCCACATGTGGCCTTGAGGCCATAGGTTTCCTGCCCCTGTCTTAGAAGAAACCAACACCAACCTTCATTGTGGACTTTCTCCAGAGTTGAGAAAACAGTTTCTGTCGTTTAAGCCCCCTAGTCCGTGGAATTTTGCCATGGTACCTTAGAACACTCATGCAGACTTTAACACCAGTAAGTGGAGTGAGGCCGTCGCAAACATCTAAGTGTATGGGCGTGACCTTGGAGCCGGTGAGGGGCAGAGTGTGGGCGTGGCTTCGGAGCTGGTGCCGGTCGGAGGCTAGAAGACTTTGGAGGCACCTGCTAGAAACGGCCGGGATTGTCTTTTCAGTTCATTTATTTTTTTGGTCAAAAAACTTTAGCTGCTTTTTCAAAGAGTTCTGGAAAAATGATCACATAAGGAACAGAAATAGCACCATTAAAGGCTGGTTTGAATAGCAGCCCTGTAGATTTGCTGAGAATTTGAAGAAATCTTGGTTGGAGTTGTGAATCACATCGAATAGGGCAGGGGACCCATGGTGATTGTTCTGTGATTTTACTTTTGGCTTGATGTATTTGGTTGTGGTGTTGTCCCAAATAAGTTCAAAACCCAACAAGGCAAATAACATTCAATCTTAAGTCTTGAGAATAACCTTTGACCCCTTGTCCCACCTTCTGTACACACCGGGTAGGGGCTGGGACCAAGGCTCCAGGTGGCCCCACTCCATGGCCTTGTTGAGTGCAGCCTATGGTCAGGCTCCGTACCTGAGGCATTGCGCTTCTGGGGTCTTGGGGACAGCACTGTTCCCTGGCTCTGCTGGGCATTGCCCTAGGTAGGTACTATCTTGCTGGCCCCACCCATGTGCCAGTTCTCTGCTTGGTTTCCTCCCTACCCCTGAACCTCTCTAGGACATGTTTTGAAATATGGTTAGAGGCAGCTATGCCCCACAGCTCTTATACTCTGCACGCCTGCAGAACTGGCATCATGTGGCACCACCAAAGTCTTCACCCATGACCTCTTGAAGGGCACCCACTGTGGCCCACACTGCACCTGGGGCTACTAGAGCCACACCTGGTATAGCCAAGGAGTGGGGTGCCAGGTGTGGGAGCCAGAGACTCAAGGTGTCACTTCTGGGTAGAAGTTCTTAAGGGCTAGAGATATGAGGTGGTGCCAGGCAGTGAACCCCAAGGTCCCAAGGGTACCCTAAGCCTCCTCCCCTCATAAACCATACTGCCCTCAAGGCCTGAGCACCTCTGTCCCCAAAATGCCCTTGGGTTACTCTTGTCTTGACGAATAGCATAGTTCTAACCCACACAGGTCTCTTTATCCACACCTTTTGTGTTTTCTCCGGAACATTTGTCATTTGTTACAATATAGACAGGCTGAGAAGACTAAAAATTTTCCAAATCTTTAAGTTCTGTCTCCCTTTTCATTATAAATTGTCCTTAAATTGTTCCTCTCTTCTCACATTTTACTGTAAACATTCAAGAGAATCAAGTGCTCCTTCAACATTTGCTTGGATATTTCTTTGGACAAACATTCAATTTCATCATTCACAAGTTCTGCCTTTCCCAAACACTCAGCAGACAGGCTCACAATCTAGCCAAGTTCCCTGCCACTTTGTAACAAGTGTCATCTTTTCCCCACTTTCCAATAACTTGTTCCTCGTTTTCATGTGAGACATCATCAGAATGACCTTTCCCATACACACTTGTACCAACATTCTGTTCAATGACAAGTACAACAACAACAAAAATGGCCAGGTGTTGTGGCAGGCACCTGTAGTGCCAGCTACTTGGGAGGCAGAAGCAAGAGAATTGCTTAAGCCCGAGAGTTTGAGGTTGCTGTGAGCTGTGATGCCACAGCACTCTACTGAAGGCCACATAGTGAGACTCTGTATAAAAAAAAAAAAATCTGTCTCATTTCCACAAATTTGTGAATTTTCCAGTTTTACTTCAGTTATTGATTTTTAATTTCACCTCACTGGCTCGGCGCCTGTAGCACAGTGATTACAGTGCTGGCCACATATACGGAAGCTGGGGGGTTTGAACCCAGCCTGAGCCAGCTAAACAACGACAACTGCAACAAAAAATAGCTGGGCATTATGGTGGGCACCTGTATTCCCAGCTACTTGGGAGGCTGAGGCAAGAGAATCATTTAAGCCCAAGAGTTGGAGGTTGCTGTGAGCTGTGATGCCACCACACTCTACCAAGGGTGACAAAGCGAGACTCTATCTCCAAAAAAAAAATTTCACCTCATTGTGGTTGGAGAAGATTCTTTGTATTATATCTATCTTCTGAAGTCTTAAGTCTACTGAGATTTCATTTGTGAGCCAACATATGGTCTATACTAGAGGTGTTCCATGTGCTCTTGAGAAGAATGTATATGCTCTTTTTGTTGGGTTATTCTTCATATACCTGCTAGACCTAGTTGGCTTGTTACATTGTTCAAGTCCTCTCTTTCTTTGCTTGTCTTCTGTCTGGTTGTTCTATCTATTATTGAGATCAGGATATGGAAGTTTCCAACTGTTACGGTGGAATTGTCTATTTCTCCCTCAAATTCTGTCAGTTTTTGCTTAACATAATTTTATAGTCTGTCATTAGTTGGGAAAATGTTTATAATTATTATATCTTCCCGCTCTATTTAAACTTTTATTAAAATATAATTTCCTTCATTGTCTCTTATAAGCTTTTTGATTTAAAAAAATTGATAAAATCAATTTTATCTGGTATTATTAGTATTGCCACCTCAGCTCTCTTTTGGTTACTATTTTCATGGGATATATTGTTTTCATCCTTTCACTTTCAACCTATTTGTGTCTTTGGATTTAATAAGAGCCTCCTATAAGTAACATATAGTTGGATTAAGTCTTTTCATTCTGCCAACTTATGTCTTTTGATTGAAGAGTTTAATCCATTTATACTTAAAGTAATTACTAGTAAGTAAACACTTCCATTATTTTGATGTTCCTTGTCTATATGGGTCATAGATTTTTTATTTTTAACCTCTCATTTCCTGCATTACTGTCTTATTTTATGCTTAGTTGATTTATTTATAGTGAAATGTTTAAATTCTTTTCTCATTTACTTTTGTATACATTTCACAGTTATTTTCTTTTTGAATACCATGGAAATTACATTTAACATCCTATACTCTAACACTAACTTGAATTTATACAGCTTAACTTCAATAACATCAAAAACTATATTCATTTAACAGCTTTATCTCTACCCCTTTCAGTTGTTGATGTCACAGAATTACATCTACGTACATGTGTGCCTCCAAACATAACCAAAATATTATTATTTTTTTTTGAGACAGAGCCTCAAGCTGTTACTCTTGGTAGAGTGCTATGGCATCACAGCTCACAGCAACCAGCTCTTGTGTATGTGGCTGGTGCCTTAGCCACTTGAGCTACAGGCTCTGAGCCATGACCTAAATATTTTTTTAAATTCAGTAGCCTCTTGGCTCGGCGCCTATAGCTCAA
>NW_003852577.1:2504783-2506227 GCF_000181295.1 Otolemur garnettii
CACAGCTCACAGCAACCTCAAACTCTTGGGCTTAAGTGATTCTCTTGCCTCAGCCTCCCAAGTAGCTAGGACTACAGGGACCTGGCTATTTTTTTGTTGTGGTTGTCATTGTTGTTTAGCAGGCCAGGGCCAGGTTCAAACCCACCAGCCCTGGTGTATGTGGCCAGCACCTTAACCACTGAACTATGAATGCTAAGCCAACACAAGCTTTTAGATCAATATTTAAAACTTTAAAAGTATTAGACTCTTAAATCACTTATAAAACAAAAGTGCAATTACAAACTGTTGTTACAATAATACTAGCTTTTATAATTACCTATGCATTTACTTTTATTGAGATCTTTATTCTTCATGCAGCTTCTAGTGACTGTGTCCTTTCATTTCAATCTACAGGACTCCCTTGAGCATGAACTTCCTCAGCTTTTGGTTATCTAAGAATATCTTAATTTTCCCTTACATTTGAAGGAAAGTTTTTCCAGATATAGGATTCTTGGTTGACAGTTGGCTTTTTAAAATTTTCATTTTAGCAGAAAGGAACCATTTTTTGGACCAGATACTTTTTGTTTTCTCTAAAGGTGAAAATAAATGTTGATATTTCCAGAAATCCATAGTCTTGCTATGTTAACTGTGTGAGAAAACCAGATTGTATTCATGGTATAGTTTTATATTTCTAGAGAGTATATTTTTAATGGCACTAAATATGTACAAAATTGCAAATGAATATTACTCAGCCTTAAAAAGGAATGAAATTCTATACATGCTATAACACAGATAGACCTTGAAGATACTATGCTGAGTAAAATAAGCCAGCCACAAAAAAACAGACAGTCACTTGTGAGTTTACCTGTGAATTACCTGGGCATTCAAATTCAAAGAGAAAAAATATACAACAGTGGTTACCATGGGTGTGGGGTAGGAGGAAGGGGAGTACTTAAATGGGTGCAGAGTTTTAGTTTGGGGAGATGAAGCTCTGGAAATGGGTGGTGGTGATGGGTGTGAACAATATTAATGTGCTTAATGCCACTGAACTGTGTATTCAAAGATGATTAAAATGGTAAATTTTATGTTATATATATTTTACTATAATAAAAAACTGTTTATTTCTTTTTAAAGGTGGGGTCTTGCTATGTTGGCCAACCTGGCCTCAAATTCCTGGGCTCAAGCAATCCTCTTGCTTCAGCCTCCTGAGTAACTGGGACTATAGGCACATGCCACTGTGCTTGGGTGTAGGCTGTCTCTGTGCCAAGTATTAGCCTGAGGTGTGAGCTTAAGGTCTCCAATCTCTTTCTGAGTCTTTGCCTTTCCCTTGGCATGGGCAGTCACTTTCTAGTTTTCCCTATATTCTCTATATTTCCCAATATTCTCTGTTGTTTTTGAATGTCAGTCTTTAATGTTTTGTTCCCAAAAACAGAAAAATAAAAAGGAATGGGGGGAGAGGCTGCTG
>NW_003852577.1:2506247-2507599 GCF_000181295.1 Otolemur garnettii
TGAGGTCAGAAGTTCAAGACCAGCCTGAGAAAGAGTGAGACTCCATGTCTACTAAAAATAGAAACATTATCCCAGCTACTTGGGAGGCTGAAGCAGGAGTATTATGTGAACTCAGGAATTTGAGGTTGCTGTGAGCTAGGCTGATGCTACAGCACTCTAGCCTGGGCAACAGAGTGAGACTTTACTGCAGTGTTTTTTAACCTTTTTCTTTTTTTTTTTTTTTTTGAGACAGAGCCTCAAGCTATCCCCCTGGGTAGAGAGCTGTGACATCACAGCTCACAGCAACCTCCAACTCCTAGGCTCAAGCGAGTCTCCTGCCTCAGCCTCCCAAGTAGCTGGGACCACAGGCACCCACCACAATGCCCGGCTATTTTTTTGTTGTTGTTGCAGCCGTCATTTGTTGTTTGGCAGGCCTGGGCTGGATTCAAACCTGCCACCTCGGGTGTACATGGCTGGCGCCTTAGCCACTTGAGCCACAGGCGCCAAGCCAGGCTGCTGACTCTTCAAAGGCTCTGAAAGTCCCTGCAACCAGAGAAGGGGAGGCCTGCAACATTTGGCAGAGGTACGATGATGGCCACTACCTCTCTGTGTCTCTGTAACGAGAAGCAGCAATCAGTGATCCAAGTACAGATCCCTGCTACTGGGAGGATAGGGTGCTTTCTGCCCACCATGGCTTCTGCAGGTGGTAGGTATCAAGCTGCTCCAGGAACACATGGACGACTGCCTGTTGCATAGCTGGACTGGGGGACAGGTAGCTGCTACTGTACTAAAAGCCAAAACTGACTAAAACTAACTGTGGTTTTCCATTTAAGCCTTCCCCCCCGAAGTTTCAAGCATTCCACAGACTCCACCTTCCACTATAGTTACATCATATAGATTCACCCAATGCGGCTATTGTCTAGGTGGGAGGACAGGTTCCTGGGGCTTTTTACTTCATCATTTTCCTGAAGTTCTCCACCTGGGGTTGAGTGTATCTTACATTTAAGAAGAAAATATATTGGGGGAGGGGCGCAGGAGCCTCAGTTGTTTTACCTCCAAATTCACATGTTGACATTCTAATTCTCATACCTCAGAAGGTATGAGAAAAAAAGAAACCAACCCTGCTCACACCTGGACCTCAGACTTCTAGCCTCCAAAATTGTGAGCAGATAAATTTCTGTTGTTTAAGGCACCTGGTCTGGGGCATTTTGTTATGGCAGGCTTACCAAAATAATATAGGTAGTCTCTCACCCTGGATAAGAACGGCACAGGGCAGAATTTGTACCAGCCTGTGATGGCCACATAGCATAGCTTAAAACTTTGTAGTTTTAAGCCGTTAAAAAAGTTGGGGGGTTTCTTTTTTTTTTTTTTTT
>NW_003852577.1:2507741-2539875 GCF_000181295.1 Otolemur garnettii
GTCATTGTTGTTTGGCGGGCCCGGGCTGGGGATTGGAACCCACCACCTTAGGTGTATGTGGCTGGCACCTTAGCCGCTTGAGCCACAGGCGCCGAGCCGGGGGTTTCTTACTATAGCACAATCTAATTTATCCTGACTGATACACAGTGTTCAAATAATTCACTGGGGAAAAAAAAGAGGCTAAATTTTTAAATGTTTTAATTAATTAATTTGTTAAACTTTTAGCTTTTATCCTGAAAAATGTCAAAGATACAGAAAAATTATAACTAGTACAATGAATACTCATATTCCTACCATCTAACAATTGTTAACATTCACTAAATATATATCTGTACATATAAACATACATAATTGTATATATACATTTTTACTGAATCATTTCCCAATGAATTAGAGATGTTATGCTATTTTATTTATTTATTTATTTTTTGGAGACAGTCTTACCCTACGTAGAGTACCGTGGCGTCACAACTCACAGCAACCTCCAACTCCTGGGCTTAAGTCATTCGCTTACCTCAGCCTCCCAAGTAGCTGGGACTACAGGTGCCCATCACAATGCCTGGCTGTTTTTTGGTTGTAGTTGTCATTGTTTGGCAGGCCCAGGCCAGATTCAAACCCGCCAGCTCTACTGTATGTGGCTGGCACCTTAGCCGTTTGAGCCACAGGCACTAAACTGTGTTATGCTATTTTACTTCCTAAATGCTTCAGCATGCATCTCCTGAAAATAAAGTTGGTATTTGAAAATCAATTTCATTAGCCATATTAACAAACTAAAGAAGAAAAACAATTTTTTTGATAGAGTATCACTCTATTGCCTACGCTAGAGTTCCATGGCATGAGCTTAGCTCATAGCAACTTTAAACTCCTGGGCTCAAGCAATTCTGCCTCAGCCAAACAAGTAACTGGGACTACAGATGCCTGCCATGACAGCTGGCTAATTTTTCTACTTTTAGTAGAGATAGGGTTTCACTCTTGCTCAGGCTGGTCTTGAACTCATGAGCTCAAGCAGTCTTCTTCCCACCTTATCTTCCCAGAGTACTGGGATTACAGGCGTGAGCCACCACACTCGGTTGTAAAAAAGAAATTTAAAAAAATTCTACCACATGATTATGTCAATAAATACCTTTGACAAAATTAAAAATTTATTTGTGATAAAAAAAAAACTCTTAGCAAAATAGGAATAGAAGGTAATTTCTACAACTTGAAAGAGGACAGCTATGGAAAATCTTCAGGTTATATAGTATGTGATGATGGAAGGATGAATGCTTCTCCCCTAAAAAAGGAGTGAGGCAAGTATGTTTGCTTTCACCACTTCTATTCAATATCAGACTGTACCAGAAGTTCTAGCCTGGCTTGGTGCCTATAGCTCAGCTGTTACAGCACTGGCCACATATACCGAGGCCACATATACCCAGTCCAGGCCTGCCAAACAACAATGACAACTACAACAAGAAAATAGCCGGGCACTGTGGCAGGCACTTGTAGACCCAGCTTCTTAGGAGGCTAAGGCAAGAGAACCACTTAAGCCCAAGAGTTTGCGGTTGCTGTGATTGTGACACCACAGCACTCTACTGAGGGCAACATAGTGAGACTCTGTCTCAAAAAGAAAAAAAGTTCTAGATAGTGCTAGTGGGCAATAAGGCAAGAAAAAGAAATAAAAGATGTTTGGGGCTGGGCACGGTGGCTCATGGCTGTAATCCTCCCGCTCTGGCAGGTGGATTGCTTGAGCTCACAGGTTTGAGACCAGCCTGAACAAGTGCTAGACCCCATCTCTAAAAGATAGCCAGGGTTGTGGCAGGCACCTGTAGTCCCAGCTACTTGGGAGGCTGAGGCAAGAGAAATGCTTGAACCCAGGAGTTTGAAGGTGCTGTGAGCTGTGATGCTGAGGCACTCTATCCAGGGCGACAGAGTGAGACTGTGTCTCAAAAAAAAAAAAACCCTCAGATTTGAATGGACAAAGTAAATCTGTCTCTATTTTTAGACAACATAATTACCTATGTAAAAATTTCTATGGCGGGTGGCATCTGTGGCTCAAAGGAGTAGGGCGCTGGCCCCATATGCCAGAGGTGGTGGGTTCAAACCTAGCCCCGGCCAGAAACTACAAAAAAAATATATTTTATGGAATTTATAAAAGAGCTATTAGAACTAATAAGTGACAGGCTGGGCATGGTGACTCACGCCAGTTGTCCTAGCGCTGTGGGAGGCTGAGGCAGGTGGATCGCCTGAGCTCAGCGGAGTTCGAGACCAATGGAAGACCAGCATGAGGCAGAATGAGCCAGAGTGAGACTTCGTCTCTACAACAACAACAATAACAAAAAAAACAGCCAGACCTTATGATCCCAGCTACATGGGGGCAAGAGAACACTACAGGAGGAAGAAGTAAAAAAAAAAGAACTAATAAATGTCACTAGTAAGTTTCCAGGATATAAGATCAAAATACAAAAATTGATTGTATTTCATAGACTAGTAACAAACAATAAGGAAAGGAAATTTTTTTAATTTACAAAAGTCTCAAAGACATTGGGACAAAAGTTATGAAAACTATACTGAAAATCACAAAATATTGCTAAGATGAGTTAAAGGAGCCCTAAATAAATGGAGAGATGCTATGTTTACGGATGAAAAAACTCAAATGTAAAGTTGTCAATTCTCAATTCTAACTTGATTTATAGTTTCAATGTAATCCCAATCAAAATTTCAGCAGACTTTTTTTTTAAGTTGAAATTGATCAGCTGATTCTAAAATTCATTTGGAAAAGCAGAATCAGTCAAAACAATTTTCAAAAAGAAGAAAGTTCAAGGCTAACACTACCTGGTTTAAATCTGACATTAAAGCTACAGTAGTTGGGAGTGTGGAATTTGGGTAGAGATAAATAGATCAAGGGACAGAAACAGAGTAGAGACTCTAGAAACAAAAGCACTTACATAGACTAGTCACTTTCAACAAAAGTGCAAAAGCAGTTCAGGGAAGAAATGACAATCTTTTTAACAAATGATAGTAGAACAATTTGAAATCCACATGCAAAAAAATGAACTTGGGTCCATATCCTGCACCAAATACCAATTAAAAAATTAACCCAAAATGGATTACGGACCCAAATGTAAGACCTTAAAGTATAAAACTTCTAGAAGACAACATGAGAAAACCTTAGCTAGGCAAAGACGTCTCAGATAGAACTCTAAAAGCATGATCCACAAAAGAAATAACTGAGAGTCTAGGCACAGTGGCTCATGCCTGTGATCCTAGCACCTTGGGAGGCAGAAACTAGAGGATCACCTGAGGCCAGGAGTTGGAGACTGCAGTGAATTATGGTCACACCACTGTACTCTAGTGTGGGCAACAAAACAAGACCCTGTCTCAAAAAAAAAGAGGAAAGAAGGAAGGGAAGGAGAGAGGGAGAGAAGGGAGGGATAAATTGACTTTATCTAAATTAAAAACTTCTGTTCTTTAATAATGCTATTGAGAGAATGAAAAGACATGCCATAGGCCAGGGGAAAATATTTGCAAATGTTATTTCTGATAAAGGACTTTACATTCAGAATATATGAGACACTCTTAAAACCCAGTAAGAAAACAACCTAATTTTTAAAAATAGGCAAAAGATTTGAACAGACATTTCATCAAAGAAGATATGTGAATGGCATATAAGCATGTGAAAGGATGCGCAATGTCATTAGTCATTAGAGAAATGAAAATTAAAATCATGATGAGGCCAGGCTCAGTGGCTCACATCTGTCATCCCAGAACTCTGGGAGGCTGAGGTGGGAGGATCACTTGAGCACAGGAGTTTAAGGTCACAGGGATCTATGATCATACCACTGCACTCTGACCTGAGCAACAGAGACTTTGTCTCAAAAAATAAATACATAAAATTTTTTAAAATCATAATGAGAAACTACTATATATCTACTAGAATAACTAAAATTAGAAACACTGACCCTGGCTCGGCTCCCGTAGCACAGTGGTTACGGCACCAGTCACATACACCGAGGGTGGTAGGTTCGAACCCAGCCCAGGCCAACTAAACAACTGCAACCAAAAAAATAACTGGGCGTTGTGGCAGGCACCTATAGTCCTAGCTACTTTGGGAGGCTGAGGCAAGAGAATTGCTTAAGCCCAAGACTGAGGCTGCTGTGAGCTGTGACACCAGGGCACTCTACCAAGGGCCACATAGTGAGACTTAGTCTTAAAAAAAAACACTAACCCTACGAAGCATGGCGAGAATGTAGAGCTACTGAAGCTCTCACTCCCTAATGGTCAGTATATAGAGTGTACAACCACATTTTAAAATAATTTGATAGGTTCTTGAAATTTTAGACAGATACCCCCAGTATGATCCAGAAATCTCACTTACCCAAGGGAGATTGAGGGAACATGTCCATGACTGTCTCTAATAGCCTCACTTGTCATCACCCAAAACTGGAAATAGCTAAGAGGTTGGGATGACAACCAACAGGCACATGGATAAATAACTTGTGATAAATCCATATAATGAGGCATTGCTCAGTAAGAAAAAGGGCTGAATGCCCTGGGGGAATGTGTCTTCTGGAACTGTGTGGCCTGGGGCCAGGTGTTCCATTTCAGAGATGGGCTCTTTAAGTCCTTCAAGGCTTCCCCTGGCCCCATCCAACCTGGAAGAAGGGCCAGCTTTCTCACAGCTGCTGCAGGCCCTGCAGGCTCTCTCCCTCCTCCCACCCTGCCCCTCAGTCATGAGTTCCAGCCACAGAGCCACGATGTCCTGTCCTGTCTAACTCAGGTCTTCATTCCCTGTCCATGAGGTGGGGCTCTCTTTGCTACCTGTGGTAAGCTAAGTAATGGCTCCCATCTCTGGAGATGGTGAAGAATCCCTTAGATCAGTGGTTCTCAACCTTCCTAATGCCATGATCCTTTAATACAGTTCCTCATGTTGTGGTGACCCCCAACCATAAAATTATTTTCGTTGCTACTTCATAACTATAATTTTTGCTACTACTATAAATTGTAATGTAAATATCTGATATTAGGCGACCCCTGTGAAAGGATCGTTCCACCTCCAAAGGGGGTGGAACCCCCTACAGGTTGAGAACTGCTTAGATAATAAAAGGGGCTTTGTATATGTGATGAAATATCAAAGATCTTGAGATTATCCTGGATTGTTGGGTGGGCCCCAGTGTAATCACAGGGGTCCTCATTAGAGGGAGGCTGGGGAAGATTTGACCAGAGGAAAGGTGCTGACCAGAAGCTTGATACTCCACACCCAGCCTCAGAGCTGGAAGACAGCAGAGCCAGGAGTGCAGACCCAGGGGCTGGAGGAGGACCAGGAAATGGATTCTTGCATCACCTTGGCTCTGGCCTTCAGGACAGAGAGAAGTTATAGAGCATTATAGATAAAGCCAAGTCCCTCTTTACCAAACCAAGCAGCGTCCTTCACTTCCCTGGAGCTGCCTGGCCTTGGGAGTTTGGTCTGTGTGTCTCCAGTCTGTCTGTGTATTTTGCACACATAGTAGGTCCTTACTGATGACATCTAGTGCTACTAGGTGTCTGTGTTTAGAGTGCAGCCACACTCTGTCCTGCCTTCCTATACTCACACAGTGCTGGCTCCTTCCTCTGTGGACATTCCTTTACAAGAGCATACGCTGTGTGTGTGTCCTTTTCCCACTGCTGCAGCAGGGAAGCCTGGGCAGGAACAGATGGAGCACTCAAAATGAGACAGAACTGAATGAGCAGGCAGGGTCACAAAGCTGCACCCAGGGCTGTGGCTTCACATGCTGCTGTGGTGATGACTTTTCTCACCTCTCCTGCCCATGTGCAGAAGTTGCTGTGGGCTAGGTTATACTCAGACACTTTGATGTCCCCAAATCTACTTTTTACCTAAGGAGGCAGAGGATTACTATTCTGATCAAGAAGTGAATGCACCTCCCTGAGGAATTTCCCTGGGCCACCTCCTCCTGGAAACTCATCCAGGACTCCAAGGGGCTTTCTTACACACCAAGGTCCCCTGCAGTAGAACTAGGGTCAGCCTCTGTCACCTCCTGTTTCTCCCAGTCTCACCAACCCCAACTCAGGTAGTGGGAGCCAGTCCTGCGCTGAGCCCTGGAAAGTGCCTGGCAGGTTCCTAATGATAGAGTCAAATGTGGGACCCACACAAATAGAACCATCCCACCCAGGAAGAAATGAGTGTGTGAATGTCCCACCCAGGAAAGAGGGAATGGACCAGTCCCTCCCCCTCTGACCCTTTAAATTCCCATCCGCTTTAACCCACAGGCTGACTCCTTTCTTGGACTCATCTCATTCGTACCCAGGTGGAAATAAAGGCCACATTGCCTACAGAACTGGACTCCAATTCCTTTCATGCATGTTTCAGAATTATTTCATTTTATTTTTGGTCCTTGACCTCTCATTTTGGTACTGAGAACCCAGGATGGGGAGAAGCCCCCATGAGAGGCCAAGATGCACCCTGTCAAACCCAACTAGATAGATTCTTGTTCCAATGAGACAAAGGGAAATGGGAGCGGGGGACTCCTCTGACCTCTGCCTAAAATTCATCCAGAAGTGAGTATTTGTCTAAAACCCCTTTCTGAACTTTTTTAAACTTCTCTTTCCTTTCCCCCAGTCCAACTCTTTCCCTCTCCCTCCATTTCTGGGTCTCTTAAGCATTTATATATTAGCCCCTCTTTCAGCTTTTTTAAACTTCTCTTCCCTTTCCCCACTCTGGGCCAAAAAATTCCAGTGGTCTGTGCCTCCTAAATCCAGTACTGGTCACAGACTAAACCCAGAGGGTTACACTGGCCCCTCCAGTACCTCCTGTGTGGGTACGTCCTCCTGTGGGCCTGGGCTACTTTTCTCCCACTGGTTGAAGGTCACACACGGAGGCCTGATAACCTCCCTGACCCCAGCCTTGGCCACTTCCTTCCTCCTCCCCCTCGTAAGTTCCTTTTTCATCCTGCTTCAACCTCATTTATTTTCTACCTCCAGTTTCCCATATGGGAACTGCTCCCTCACAGATTCCCCCTTCTTCACCTTTAAGCTGCCTCTTAGCTACCCTCAAGCCTCTACACCTTTATCCTGACCTTACACCTAAACGTCTCATCTTTTTCTGTAATACTGCTTGGCCTGTGTACAAACTAGACAATGGCTCACAGTGGCCTGAAAATGGCACCTTTCACTCCTCCCTGACCTCAACAATCATTGTCAGAGATAGGGCGGATGGTCAGTGATCCCCCACATCCAAGCTTCCTCCTCATACTCTGAAATGTTCCTTCTTTGTGTTCATCTTGTGAACCCTCTCAGATTTTCCTAGCAGGGGCCAACCAGCCCTTCCTGAGCCCCCTGAATCTCCACTGTCTTCCTCTGATGTAACAGACAACCCTCCCTATTCTGCCTCTCCACAGCCCCCCTCCCTCAACCTTATTCCTACCTGCAGAATTCCACCCAATCCCCCCTCTCTCCACCACCCCCCACCGGCCTCTCACTGCAAGTAGTAGAGAGAGAAAAGATGGCAGAACCGGGAGAAAAAAGAAACATTGTGGACCCAATTTCCCCAACCCATACTAGGTCCAGCCACACCTTTGGGCCTTCCATTCCCAGACTACCACAATCTCTATACCCCCTCTGACAGGTCGCGGGAATGGAAGGCATCATCAGGATTCATGTTCTTTTTTTCTCTCTCAGACCTGTCCCACATAAGTCAGAAACTAGGTTCTCCACAGATCTCACAAAGCATTCTCAAGAATTTAGAAATCTAACCCAATCATATAATCTGACCTGCCAGGATTTATATGTTATCCTCACCTCCATCCTATTAACATGCATTTTATCTCTCAGTTCTTGCCTGATATCCAGGAAAAGACTCCAAACCCCTCCAGGGCTCTCAGACCCCCCAGCGAGATCTCACTGACCTGGCATTCAAGGTCTTTAATAACCAAGAAGAGGCCTCTAAACAGCAGCCCTGCTCAGAACTCCAGTTATTGGCTTCCACCATTAGACAAAACCCAGCTACTTCTTGAAACTCTTTGGGAGAGTGACTGGCAGGTTTTTGTTCCAAAGAACAAAAGGTCCCCCGGGACCATGTTTTAAGTGCAGTAAAGCAGGCCACTGGGCAAAGCAGTGCCCAAATCCAAACCCTCCCCCTAAACCATGTCTCTAGCCTGCGAGGTCCTCACTGGAAACCTGACTGCCCAGGTTCTTCTGGTTCGCGGACAGTCCCAGGACCTGGCAGAATTTCCCAACCTCTTGAGCCTAGCTACTGAAGATTGACTATCCCTGGAAAATCAGGATGCCCCCTGGATGCCGTTGTGGAAAACTAAACTCTGGGTATTTTTACTAGTAGAAGGTAAGCCAATCTCTTTTCTAATAAACATGGGACCAACCTTTTCTACACTGCCATCTTATAAAGGTCCTTTAAAACAAACAGAAATCTCAGTGGTGGGTATTGACAGTGATTTACTGCACCCTCAAGCTACTCCAACCTTGTGGTGCTCACTCCCTGGACACTCTTTCTCACATTTATTCCTTATTATTCCTTCAAGTAGGATCACCCTATTAGGTAGGGTCATCCTCTCAAAATTACTAGCAACTCTGACAATTCCCACTGGCTTTTAAACACCTCCTTCTCAGTTGCCCTGAACTGTTCCTCTCTCCTCTCCCCCTCAGGGTACTGGATGTGCCTTTCTCTATACCAAAATCTTTTCAATCCCATACCAGTACCTGACATATATAACTATTCCATTTTGGCAGAAAATAACAGTTCTGTTCAGCCCCATAACTAGAGACCTTTCACCCCTAGCCTCCCGCAATTTAACCTGCTTAAATTTCACCAGTATAGGAAACTCTGTAGGCTTTATAAAGCCTGATCTCTGTTCTCTCAACTCAACTTTTCTCTTACTCTTTGCTCCTACTGTACCCCTCTGGGAATCTTCTTCCTCTGCAATTGCTCCACCTCTTGGTGCCTGGACACTAACCACTCTGGTCTTTGCATCTGAGTCTTCCTCAGCCCCCAGGCTTCCTCTGTGAATGAGTCCTCCCTAACTCAGGCCCTGATGCATCCCCCTACTTCCAGATGAAAAAGAGACATCATCCTCCTTGTACTCATCTAATCCCTGGTCCTTATTTGATTCCTGGCCTCCTTGGTTATTTCCTATTTTCGGAAATCCTAATGATCTTTCTCATTCTCAGTTTTGGAACAGTAATCCTCCACCTCATCTCCCGATTTATTGTCCAGGCAGTCACCCAAAAAACAACTGCTCATATCTTCACCCTATGTGGATATCAAGCAGTTCAGACTGAAGGCCCAAGAATGTTCCTGTAAACACCCCTACTTCCCCTCTCCCATTTTCCTTATAGGCAGCCCATGCTGCCCCTCATCCCACAGGAAGCAAAGAGACACATCACCCATCACCCTGCACCTCTTATAAAGGACTAAAAAGACCAGGATGATAGAATCAGATGTAGGGATCCACCTAAATAGAACCATCCTGCCCAGGAAGAACAGTTCATGAACATCCCACCCAGGAAAGAGTGAATGGACCAGTCCCTACCCCCGCAACCCTTTAAATTTCCATCTGCCTTAACCCATGGGCTGACTCCTTTTTCGGACTCAGCTTGCTCACATTTGAGTGGAAATAAAGGCCACATTGCCCACACAGAACTGGACTCAGATTTCCTTTCATTCACGTTTCGAAATAAGCTTTTTAGTTTTGGTCCTTGACCTCTCACCTGCAGAAACAGAACTTTCTGCAGGAAGAACAAAAGTGCCCGCCTTTCTCTCACTTCCTTTTTGGGGCCTGGGCAGGGCCAGCCTGTGAGTGGCCAGCTACTATTTACAGACCTTGCCTGCTTTGTGTGAAACCCCAGTCCCTCCTGAGAGGAAAGAGTGGTGGGAAGGAGGCACAGGTGACACTGTCCTTGGTTGGTGGGCCCAGGTGCAGGTCAGAGTGAAACCTGCACTGGAAGGTCAGGATGGCCCCATGTGGCAATTTCTCACCAACGAACTCTGTTCACTAAGCATACAGGTGCTTGTATGTGGTAGGAGCTGGCTGGGTGACAGTGTCCAGTACCCCTGAGTTTGACAGAAGGGCAAAAGGAGGCCCCAGGGCTAAGTGCCTGGCCTGAGGTCACCCATTGAGCTTGGGACGTTGACGTGACTAGAGTCAGCATCTGGACTCCCATTCCCCTGCACTCCTTGTCCTTGGTGTGGCAGAGTCCCCTGTGTGGAGCAGAGCTGAGATGAGTTTCAAGGGCCACTGAGCACTTTCCTGCCCCTGGCCACTCCCAAGGTCTTGGAGGGGATAATGGCCTCCTGGTGCTGTCCAGAACCCCAGGTTCATGGGTGGGGCTGGAGTTGGAAGGAAAGCATGGCTGGGAGGATAGGGAAGGGGGTGCCCAGACAAGGGACTCATGGATTTTCCAAATCCACATCAGAGCAAATGTGTAGGGCTGCCCCTTCCCACTCCCATTTGTGCCGGCTTTGGTGACCTCTTTTCACACCATCTGGGTTGTTCTGGGGTGTTCGTTATAATCTCATTTAAGAGTTGCCATATGATATTCATCTCTTCCTGCCCTCTTCTCCTTTCCCCATGTCCTGGGTGGGCACATACAATGTACTCTCTCCATCCAGACAGACAGCCAGGGTTGTCCTCACTGACAAGAGGAGAGTTGGATGAGGTTTGTAGGTCACTCACGATGATATCAGAGTGAAGAGCATTGCAGATAGATGGAACAGCATGTGCAAAAGTCCTGGGATGGGAGTGAGACTAACATGCTAAGACCCAGTGGGGGAGTCTATGTCTGGTATGGCATGAGCAGTGGGCCCTGGAGAGCAGCAGGCAGCTCCCAGGCCCAAGTTCAACAAACTGAGGCCATTACCAGGATCTGGGCTCTCAGAGCAGCTGGGGAGCCACAGAGTGTCCTGGGCAGAGCAGGACTATACTGCAGCTTAGGGTTAACAGCCACACCTGCACGGGGTCACAACAGGAGACAAGGGCAGAGGAGGCGAGAGGTCCCCTGGTCCTGGGTAAGGTGACTTGTTCTGGGCGGGGGGAAGAGAGGTGTTGAGAAGTATCATCACAGAATCATTTTGAAGGTAACACCTGTACCACCTGCTCTCAGACTAGATGGAAAGGGGTGTGGAGGGGAAGGGAGAGTCCAGTCTGTAGTCCCCATAGACAGAGCAAAAGCAAGACTGATGGCTCTAGTTTGGACCCAGCTCGTGACTGGCTTTGAACTCAGCGCAATGGGGACAGCCAGCCTGCCTGTGAATGCCTCAGGCACCAGGGCCCAGAGTGCACATGTCCCAGCTCCAGCTCACCACCTGGCACACCATGAGCACTCAGGACATGACCCTGTGGACATGAGGGTACCAGAAGTGGCAGTTCCCTGTGATCTAAGGCAGGTCTCCTCTCATCTCTAGATCTGCCTTTTGCTTTGTTAAATGCGTATAGCCACTAGACAGTGGTTCTCAACCTTCCTAACGCTGCGATGTATTTTCATTGTTACAAAGGGGTCACGACACACAGATTAAGAACTGCTGCACTAGATAAATATGCATAGAGTTTCAACTGCCTTTCAGATGCCAGGGATGCGTCAGTGGGCTGACAAAGTCCCCACCCTGGTGCTGTATTCCCCTCAGGGAGAAAGATGATCTAGGCAAGCAGCCAAAACACTCAGTCCCTGAAAGCTGCAGGGGAGGCTAAGGGGGCAGACAGCAGGAGCAGCAGCCCAGGCAGCAGGGCTGGAATAGCAGAGTCAAGGGCAGAGCAGGGCCTACACCACACTGCTGGAGAAGCCTCCTCAGTGTAGGAGCACTGGCTTTGGGAGTTAGCAAAAATCCAGCCTTGGTGCCTCCCTCCTCCCCATGGCCTTCACAGGGCAGTGGGGGCATCTTTCTGCTAGTTCTAGAAAGGTCTCAGCTTTCCTCTCTCTTAGTCCTCACAGCAGCCCTGTGAGGAAAAGACCACTAGCCCAACTTACAGATAAAGGCACTGTGGTTTGCCACAGAGTGCTGTGGCTACTAAGTGGCTGAGTGTAATTTGAACCCAGGTCTTCCTGAGACAGCCAAGGTGGTATGAGAACACTCAAGCACAGCGGGTGGGAGGGCAAAGTGCTGAGATGACGTGGTGATATTCACTAAAGCTAAAGATTTGCCTCCTGTGAGCTGGTGATTTCATTCCTGGGTATGTGCCCAGCACAGGTGTGCACATGTTTTTGATAAAATACAGGTAAAAGAATGCTCATAGCAGCCTTATTTTTAATAGCCCCAAACTACAAACTTCCCATTAACAAGGGACTGGATAAAAGAGCTGTGGTATGTTCATAGTGTAGAAAACTACACAGCAACAGAATGAACGAAATGAACGGTTAGGGCTGCGCACACGGCGGTAGTGAGTCTCATGGCACAGCGGACGCGCCAGGATGTCTGCACAACAGCAAAGTCACCCAACAGAGCGCCTCCCAGATCACACCCCTATCACCAGTTGACTCGTGACTGTAATAATACATGTATCTAATACAAGAAAATGCTGTATAAATAGTTGTTACACTCCATTGTTTAGCCTGATACATTCAGTGCAGACGTGGTTTTTTTCAAATATTTTCAATCCTCAGTTGAATCGCAGATGTGGAACCCAGAGACACATAGGGCCCAGTTGTGTTTCCACAGGGGGAAGACTGCATGGGGGTCCTCGCAGGGAACAGGCCTGGAACTGCCACCTGAGATGTGTTCACTCCACTTTCAGCGAAAGAGAAAGCCACCTGGGCCCTCCCTGCTCTGCCATGGCCCCAGGACCCACATCTCACATGGTGACAGGGCTAAAGGCCAGGTGCCCTGGGAGGCCGGCCCTGGCAATCTGGGTGCATGCTGCAGATAGTCTGGAGGGAGGAGGAAGAGAGTCCATTGCTGGGGTGCAGAACCAGCCTGGTGCCACTCTGATGGTGTCCCCGTCCCTCAGCAGTGTGTGTGTGTTCATCTCTGTCCATGATTGAAGACTAGGGCAGCCTTGGCTCTCCAGGCACTTTCTGATCATATAAAACCCCTAGTCCCTACACTTAGGACACAGTCCCCCATGCAGTGATTAGCACCCCAGCCCCCAGCAGTGGGCCCACTTTGGGACCTGAGCTAGAATGACCCACTCCCTTTGCCCACCTCAGCCTCTTACACTCCAAAGCAAAAGGGGAGGCTGGGTCTTCTGGCCTCTGTTGGCTCCTCACCCCACTCCCACCCTGTCTGGGCTGGGCTGCCTGGGGAGGGGCTCTAGGAGGGAGGTGGTAATGAGACAAGACCTGCACATCTAGAGCTGTGGGCTGAAGGCCAGGTGCTCTTGGGGATCCCATTTTAGGGGGAAGAAAACTGAGGCCCAGAGAGGGGTCACTCACTAGTAGGCAGCAGAGTGAGAACCAGGTACCCAGGCTGCTCCTGCTGAGGGCTCCAGGGCCCTCCCCACTTTGGCAGCCCCCTGGACAGCAGCTTTCAAATTGGGAGCCCAAGGCCTTTCCAGAGATCTTCTGGGTCCTCCATGACAACTACTGTGGGGTAAAGTCCCTAAACAGCATGTTTTCAGGGGACAGGTTGAGGGCGCATGTGGCAGAGCTAGCTGCCTGTGTTAAGCCAGACATAAGAGAGGGCTGCAAATACGTGAGTCAGAGCTGCTCTTCTCACTTTCTTTCTTCCTCTTTCTTTCTTTCTTTCTTTCTTTCTTTCTTTCTTTCTTTCTTTCTTTCTTTTTCTTTCTCTCTCTCTCTCTTTCTCTTTCTTTCTTTCTTTCTTTCTTTCTTTCTTTCTTTCTTTCTTTCTTTCTTTCTTTCTTTCTTTCTTTCTTTTTTTGAGACAGGGTCTCACTATGTTGCCCTGGGTTAAGTGTCTGTGGTGTCATAGCTCACAACAACCTCAGACTCTTGGGCTTAAGTGATTCTCTTGCCTCAGCCTCCCAGGTAGCTGGAACTACAGGTGCCCGCCACAATGCCTGGCTATTTTTTTTGTTGTTGTTGTTGCACTTGTCATTGTTGTTTAGCAGGCAGGGGCTGGGTTCAAACCTGCCAGCCTTGGAGCATGTGGCTGATGCCCTACCCACTGTGTTGCGGGAGCCGACCCCTTGCTTTCTTTCAATACATGATTTCTCACAATAATATTCTGTGCATGTGAACAAATCAGGAGTTTATTATTACCTTAAGTAAGTGAATAAATCTGTCTTTAAATTCTCAATTTTAATTTCTAATGTGGTCACTATTGATGGCTGTGGCTCCCAGAGCAGCAAGCAGCCCTCTAGGGTCATCTACAATGTTTAGGACCAAGGTGGGGGGGGGAGGGAGAGGAGGAGGGATAGGTGGGCAGACAGCAGGGGTTGCTGGACTCTGCTGCCCCTGCCAGGTGCGGGGAGCACGTGTCCAGGTTTTCCTCCTGGGGATGAGGCCCCTCACTGGACTATGGTGAGATTCTCTGCCAGAGTCCCTGGGATCACTCTCCAGAGACCAGAAGAGGGACCAGGCTCCTCTGCTGTCTGTGCAGGGCTATGGGGAAGCCACTTACAGGCACGGCTCCCTACAAGCACCCTCTGCCAGCTCCTGATAACTGTGTACGTGGTTGCTCTGGAACCACTGCTGTCAGTGCTTCTGCTGTTCCTCAGAATGGTCCAGGTGATGTAAAAAAGGAAGATAGAAAAATCATCCTAGGTCAGAGGAGACCGAGGAGCTGTGACCTGTGCATGCAGGGGCCAGTTCCTGGGCGGGATCCCAGAACAGGTAAGGAAAGGTTAGGAAAAAAACAGGCAGCATCTTGATAATAAATCAGTAGTCCTTATTACTTAATTACTGAGTTAATAACCTTGGATAATATTTAACTTTGGCCAACTGCAGTGGTTCAATGCAGGAGGACCCAGGGGAAGACCCAGGCAGGAGGATCCCTTGAGCTCAGGAGTTTAAGACCAGCCTGAGCAAGGGCAGGAAAAAAACAGAAAAATAAATTGGGCAGGCGCAAAATGGTGGTGGGCACCTGTAGTCTCAGCTACTTGGGAGGAGGCTGAGGCAGGAGGATGGCTTGAGCCCAGGAGTTTGAGGTTGCTGTGAGCTATGATACCACTGCACTCTAGCCTGGGCAACAGAATGAGACTCTGTCCCTAATTTTTTTTATTTTTTATTTTTTTTGCAGTTTTTAGCCAGGGCTGGGTTTGAACCCACCACCTCTGACATATGGGGCCAGTGCCCTACTCCTTTGAGCCACAGGCACCTGTCCCTAATTTTAAAAAAATCAGCTTTATTATTTAGTGACCAATGTTAAATTTCTTATTTTTGACAAATGTGCCTTGATTGGGGAAAATGTTAGCATTATATTAAGGAGAGCTGGGGGAAGAGTATCTCTATAGTATCTTTTCAATTTTTCTGTTACTCTAAAATCATTCCTAAATTAAAAGTTCATTGTTAAAAAAATGGAAGCAGCTATTATTCCTTGTTTGAAAGTACAGAGACAGGACCATGTACAGAGGTGGGGATGCACTCACCCCACAGGGATATAGCAGAAGGTGGGGCTGGGGTGTCCCATCTGCGAACATCCTGGGAGCTATGCAGGGATGACTATAACAGATATGTCATATCTTGATGAGCTTTCAAAGTTGTAATTAACAGAAAACTGGGTCAGGAGGTCTGGGCTGGAGGGCCTCAGGGGCTTATCTGGGAACCTGACCTGGAGTCCCCATGGCCTCAGAGAGGCCTGAGCCAAACCACCAGGCCAGCTGCAGTTTCTGGTAGGAGGTCAAGGAGGAATCATGTCGAGCAAAGAACACCTGTGGCCCTGAACTCCCTGGCCAATCTTAGGAACATCAAAGAAGCCAGAGAAATGGGGCAGAGATGGGGGGGTCGGGGGAAGAGGCCAAGGCCATGTGGGGCTTGCGTACTTTTGAGAACCTTGGCTTTGCCCTGGGTAAGATAGGAGGGTTGGGGGGCAGGGGACACAGTCTGACTCCAGGTTGGCAGGACCCCTCCCACAGCCACGTGGTAGAACTGGTTGGAATCCAGATGCCAAGCAGGGGCTGGGAGTGGCTGGAAGCAGGCAGGCAGGTGGTGAGCAGTGGACAGGTGACTCTGGGCCTATTTTGACATAAAGCCAACAGGCTTACTGGTGGACAGGTTGACAGAGAGAGAAAGGGTACGGGCTGTGGAAGTCCATTTGTGATGCTATCCCAGAATTCTGAGATTGGGTAATTTATCCAGAACAGAAACCTAGTACTCATATTCTGGAGATGGGCAGGTCCAAGATCAAGCCCTGGCACCTAGTGTGGGTCCTCACACGACAGAGCAGAGTGAGAGAGCCCACTCCCGACAGCCTTTACCCACTCTTGGGAGGGCCTCCCTTAAGACCCTGCCTCACAACACATCACACTGGGAAGAAGGCTTCCAAAACGTGGACTCTGGGGACACATTCAGACCACAGCAGGGCTGGGCAACCAGGAGAACAGTGCTGTCTGTCCTGAGAATAGGACGCCGAGGCCTGCTGAAAGCCGGAGGAGACACTACAGGCTGCCAGAGAGGCCCAGGCTGCAGACAGGAGTGCTGGCACCCTCACCTCATGGGCAGGTGTGTTAATCAGGTTCTCCAGAGGAACAGAACCAGTGGAGGCAGGGGGTTGAGAGACAGAGACAGACAGATTTAAGGAATTGGCTCACAGGATTTCATGTCTGAAATCTGCAGGACCAGCTGGAAACTCAAGGAAGAGCTGATTTGCATCAGAAGTCCACCGTGTTTTGGAAGCGGCATTCTTTCTCTGGGGGATCTCAGGCCTTTTCTCTTAAGTTTAATTGACTGGCGGAGGCCCACCCCCATCATGGGGCAGTCTGCTTTACCCACAGTTAATCTCACCTAAGAAATGCCTTTGCAGAGCTGTGTAGACCCATGCTTAACCCAGTATCACACAGGAGGGTCGAACTGTCAGATTCTGGTGTGCTGGGGCCACCTCAGCCTCTTCAGTTCCTTCCTTGGATCTCAGTGCAGGCTCCAGGTGCTCTGGAACCCAATGGGCCCTCCTACAACTTGGCAGAACACAGCACCATAAAAGTCAGATGGTGGTGTTTTCCCTCATCCTGCCTTAGCTCTGGTCTGACCTGCCCAGGGTGAGCGCCCCACTGACCGTGGAGTTTTTGTGCTTTTGTCTTGAGGTATCTCCTTAGCCATGCTCTTTTTTTTCCAAATTAATATGAGGGTACAAATGTTTAGGTTTTGTTGTTTTCAATTCTAAGGTAAAGTTCAAATTGTTGTTGAGCCCTTCACCCAGGTGTGGTGCTAAACTAGACCTGCTTTTTTTGTTTGTTTGTTTGCAGTTTTTGGCCAGGGTTGGGTTTGAACCCGCCACCTCCGGCATATGGGACCAGGGCTCTACTCCTTGAGCCACAGGCGCCACCCTAGACCTGCTCTTTTTATCCGCCCCTAAGAAGAGTGCCGTCTTATCCCCTCAACCAGTGTGGATGCTTTCTCCTAAAGGACAGTGATGACAGGAATACCCCCTGGGGCAGCTCTTCCTCAGGCTGAGGTGAGCTGCCCTTGTCAGCTGTGGGTTTTGCCCAGGATAAGCCCACATGATAGGACCACCCACAGGGTGTGGGGACTACCACCTCCTCCTCTCCTGAGATACACAGTCTTATCTTCACATGGGATGAGCTCTAGGTCCTCATCATACCCCACAGGGCGGCAGGGGCCACAGAAGGACTACAACAGCGTCTTTAATACCATGCTCAGCCCATTCCAGCACCTACATCTGAGTCCTGGCACAGAATTCATTCAACAAATATTTAGCAACTTCCTCTTGTATGCCAGGCCTGCATTAGGGGCTGGGAATAAAATAATCACGAGAACAGCACAACCCTATCAGGGCCTCATGACTCCCTTGAGCTTTCCTGCCAGACTGGGCCCCAGAAAACCCCCAACTGCCAGGGGTCTGTTTCTCTGAGCTTCTGGAATTGAGGGGGCTGCAGCGCCTGGCTGGGAACTAACATGTCCCTACGGCAGCCTTCCATCAACAGGACTTGGCGAGTTCACCCCAGCCCTCACCACCCTTCCCAGCCTCCCCATGGGCCTGAGCTCCTGTTGCCTGCTGTGGCAGCTGGCATAAAAACACCCTTCCTTGGCTTCTTGCTTTCCCTGTGTCACCTCCCCACCCCTCGCCTGCAATTCCCAGAGGACTTAATCTCTATTGCAGCATCTATCCGCGGGGCCCAAGACAAAAGAGGCCTGGCCCTCAAAGCACTTTGCTAAGACAGATAATGAGCAAGTAAAGATAAATATGACACATTAGACCCTCTGTAAGTTGGCCACTCAAGGGTCTGTAACAAACTGGTCAACTTACAGAGGTGGTCAACATAGGAACTAGGCCTATACTGATAAGTACGTGTGGTGCATATCTGGTTTATAAAAAGTAGGTCAGTTTAAGGAGGTGGTTAGTGTACAGAGAGGGTCAGCTATAGAGACTGTACTGTTCATAGTTTTATTTTTATTTTTATTTCTTTTGTTGTTGTTGTTTATAATTTTAAATTGTGGTCAGGGCTCTAGAGTAGTAGTAGCTGGGGGCCTTGGTTCCAGAACCTTCTGTACATACCAAAATCTGAACATACTCAAGTTCCTGATGTAAAATAACCCATATCCTCTAGTGCCCTTTAAATCATCTCTAGATCACTTCTAATTCCCAATATGGTGTAAATGCTGTGTAAATAGTTGTTATAATCATATTGTTTAGGCAATAATGACAAGAAAAAACATATGTACATGTTCAGTGCAGATATAATCTTGTTCTGAATATTTTTAATTCTTGGTTGGTGGAATCCATGGCCAACTGTGTTATATAGGAGAGGACAGGTAGAGAGGAATATCTTGAATGTGTTAGGTGAGGAGTAAACTACTTTTAGAATGCAAGGTAGGAAAGGTCACTCAGAGGAAGTGACATTTGAACATAGACTTGGAGGATGAGGTAATGGAAAAACATTCTAGACAAAGAGAAGAGCATATGCCAAGGTCCTGGGGCATGAAGAAGGTTGGCATATCCCACAAACAAGAAACAGCTCAATATCTCAGCATGGTGTGGTGAGCAGCAGGAGTGGTGACATGAAGCTGAGGGCCTTAGTTGCCTAACCCATCCCCACCTGGCAGGCATGACAAAGAGCTTTCCCTTTATTCTGAAGACAATTGGGGCTTCCAGCAATGATGGGGTAGATTATTTCAGACATTCCTCCTGCTGAGAACAATAGAAAAATTGAACATAATTCAAAATTGAAAAATGACATCTGTTTGAAGGTATCAGAGAACTATCAAGGTAGCAAAGAGTTAGAGGAATTATGGAACAAGACCCAGAGGAGGACAGACATGCAGAGAGTGCCTGTGCCAGCCACCCTCCCTGTGCGTGGCTACTGACTTGAGAGGCTGAGACCCTGAGTAAAACTTTCTTCAGGCTCATGGAGCTTGGAAGGAGGAGCGGACAAATCTTGGTTTAGAGACCACTGAGGAGAAGCCTGCTATGTGAGTGTCCTTCACAGCTGCTCCTCTAGAATAAGGTGCATAAGAAATAGGCCAGCCCTCATGGGGCCAGATCTCAGCTTCTCATTGAATTAAAGTGACCTGGGTCTGCTAGTCTTCCCAACCTGCCTGCCACCAGAAGCAAATGTAAGGAGGAAGATAACAGCAAATTATTTCTATATTCTTTTATACTTAATATCCAGGATTACAAGAGTGTAAGACTTGGCTAAAAATCAGGGGGGAAAACAAAAAACAGTAAAAATCAGGGGGATCCAGATCATGGAGTTATCAGACCTGGATTTGGAAATAGCTATGATTAAACTTTCAGTGAATTAAAAGAGAATATGAAAAAGTTTGTCAGTGAATGAGAATCTACAAAAGAGAATCAAAAACTAAGCATACTGTCACCACGTCACCCAGCCATGCCCCTTGGTATTCACCCAAATGAACTGAACACGTGTATCCACATGAAACCTGCACACCAATGTAGCTGCTTTATTCATAACTGCCAAAGCTTAGGAGCAACCAAGACGTCCTTCAGTAGCACACAGACAAATACACTGCCGCGCCTCTAGACCACAGAGCATTACTCAGTGCTAAAAACACACGGGCTATCAACCCATGAAGACAGGGAGGAACTTTAAAGACATATTACTAAGTGAAAGAAGCCAGCCTGAAAAGGCCACAAACTGTATGATTCCAACTCTAGTACATTCTGGAAAAGGCAAAACTATAGAAGCAGTACAAAGACTAGTGGTTGCCAGAAGTCAGAGAGGAGGGACAGATGAACAGGCAGAGCACAGAGGGTTTTAGGGCAGCACGACTGCTGTGTGATACTACAGTAGTGAAGACCTGTCACTATACATCTGTCCAAACCCGTACGATGTGTAATAAAACCGAGAGTAAATTATGGACTTGGGTGACAATTATGTGTCAATGTAGGCTCACTGTAATGACAAATGTACCTCTCTGGAGCAGGGTGCTAATAGTGGGAGGCTGTGCATGGGAGGGGGTGGGAGAAATAAAGGGGTGTGTGGAATTCTCTGTACCTTCACTCTATATTCCTGTGAACTTAAAACTACTCTAAAAAATAAAGTACATTATATTTTTAAAAAAAGAAAAGGAAAATACTGGAAGAAAATAAACTAAAAGAGGGACTAAGAAAAACAATGGAAATTGTAGACCTGAAAAATTCAGTAACTGAAGTTAAGAGCTCAAAAGATGGCTGGGCACAGTAGTTCATGTCTATAATCCCAGCACTTTGCAAGACTGAGGCAGGAAGATCAGTTGAGGTCTGGAGTTTGAGACCAGCTTGGGCAATATAGCAAGACCTTGTCTCTAAAAAAAAAATTTTTTTTTATTAGCTGGATATTGTGGGCCACGTGTGGCTGCAGTCCCAACTACTTAGAAGGCTGAGGCAGGTGCATCACTTGAGCCAGGAAATGGAGCCTGCAATGAGCTATGATCATGCCACCACACTCTAGCCTGGTGTAAGAGTAAAACCATATTCCTAAAACAAAAACACTATAAAAAACTCAAAAGATAAGTTTAATAACTGATTAGATACAGGTAAAGAGAGATGTAAAGAACTGAAAGACAGGCCAGAAGAAAATATCCAGGCTAAAGAATGGAGAGAGAAAAGAGCATAAGAGACACATGGGATGTGGGATAAGAGGTCTCACATACATATAACTGGAGTCCCAGAGAAGAAGCACAAGAAAGCGTTGAGGAGCAGTAATGGTTTAAGAGATGATAACTAAGAATATTTTTAAGTAGGCTTGGCACCTGTAGCTCAAGTGGTTAGGGTGCCGCCACATACACCATACTGGCAAGTTTGAATCCAGTCCAGGCCTGCCAAACAATAATGGCCTGCCAACCAAAAAACAGCCAGGTGTTGGGGGTGAGGGAGGGGGAGACACCTGTAGTCCCAGCTACTTGGGAGGCTGAGGCAAGAGAATCACTTAAGCCCAAGTGTTTGAGGTTGCTGTGAGCTGTGACACCATGGCACTCTACTGAGGGCAACATAGTGAGACTCTGTCTCAAAAAAAAACCTTTTTTTTAAGTAAATGGAAGACATTGAGCCATAGATTTAGGAAGGACTGTAAACTCTTAGGAAAAATGTGAAGCAATCACACACAGACAGGCACAGTACATTACTGGAAACCAAAGACAAGGAAAAAAATCTTAGAAATAGGCAGAGAAAAAAATATAAGGGCAATGACAGACATTTGAGGGTTAGTTTTTAGTAAGGGCTGACATGTGTATGATTTCCATTTCAAAAAGATCACCTGTACCTGCTGGGGGAGACTGGGTAGTAGTGGGAGACCAGTTAGAGGCTAATTAGAGAGATGACAGTGGGTACAGCAGAAGTGACAGGAGAGGAGATGGGAGGGAAATAGACACATTCAAAATGGTCTGTGTTTTGGAAGGTAGAACTGTCAAGCTGGTCATAAGATAATATGTGGGGATGGAGAAAGGAAGGAATCAAGGATCATGCCCAGATTTCTGGTTTGAGTGATTTAGCACAGTAAACAGTCATGTCACTTACTGAAATGGGAAAGACTGAGGACGGAGGTGATTGTGGATATGTTGTGTGCAGGAGGCAATCCACTCTCTCTGAGCCACGTTATGCTCAGCTCACATTTGCACCCACCTCACAGTTTTATTAGGATGGTTGGCTATTATTATTATAGATACCAACTCAAAATGTAACGTCGGTGGTTCAGGGTAGCCACTAGAGGTAGGATCTCACTGCTCTTATCCTGGGGCTCTTGTCCTTTGCCAGTTTGAGTTCAGAGCTGAAGCAATCAGGCCAGCCTGGCTACCTGGTTTAGGGACCCCAGAGCTGGCTTAGCCTGTGTCAGAACTAAGTCCCCATTTATCACAAAAAGAGGGAAAATAGATGAGCCTTCAATAGTAACAGACTAAGCAACAGTAACAGATTAAGCAACACAAACGGTCTTAAATATGTTTTTCTTTTTTACTCAAAACTTTTAAAGTCTGCTTCTGCAACCTGAGAATTGCTAATCTGCCTGTTCTATCTGCATACACAGGAGGTTCACATTCCCTATCCTCCCTGAAGGAAAGTTTTCCTGAAGACAGGCTGCACCAGAAACTGTTCATTGTTTTTGTCAAGCAGGGCACTGACTGACCCAGTCTGATTCAGACATTTCTGGAGGGCCAGACTCTTGGGGAGCCCAAGGTGATAGATATTTCACCCATTCCTGGCCCTCTTCCCTCTGGCCTTTCTTTCCCCTCCACCAACATGTTAAAGCCACTATTCTAACTGCACCAAAGCCCTGCAGCCCTTCCCCTGAATCTCTGCAGACTTCTCCTCTGCAGAGGCTGCCAGAAGGCCACCACAGGTCACCCTCAGCATTTCTGGGCCTGCCTCTCTCGGTCCCACAGAGAATAGAGCTACAGGACAGAACATCCTGTACAGAGTGTCTGCACCTTTGTTGTCCGGTCCACTGCCATAACCTCATGGACTGTGAGCTCCACCAGTGCAAGAGCTGTGACCCCAGCACCCCTGCACACCGCAGGTGCTCAATTAATGTTCACAAACAACTCTGCTTTGGCTGTCCCCTCTGAGAGGGTTGGGGTTCCTGGGGTGGAGACCAGTAGGATGGCAGGAGCATGGGCTCTTATCTGAGGCCTGAGAAAGTCAGTTCTATCCCTGGCTGCTCGGTGCTCAGCAGAAAGGGCCCACGCTCTGCCGCAGGTGTCTGCGGGAGCCCAGCTTGGCCCCACATCCCAGGCTGCGGGCAAAGCAGCCGGTGTCTTCCAGCCTTGACCCCCCTATCTGTAAAAAGGGTCATGGCAGCTGCTGCTTATTTTGAGGATACAGTAATTTAAAAATCAGGCTCAAGCCTGGCACATGGACGTGGTCATCCCACCATGCGGCTTATTAGTAGCCTCACGCCTGCCGCACTCTCACGCACATCACCGTGTCTCCTTAAGTGCGCGTTGGCGGCTGCTCCCGTCGGGCTCTCAGCCCTTAGAGCACTGGTTCTCAACCTATGGGTCGCGACCCCTTCTTAACAATGAAAATACATTGTGCATTAGGAAGGTTGAGAACCACTGCGTTAGAAGCCTCAGCGGCGCTTGGCCCTGGCCCTGCTTCCTCCCATCCTTGGAGCTGTCTGGAGGGTGCCAGTCGCACCCAGGCGCAGCTCCACGTGCACGGTGACATCAGGATCACCGCCCTGGCCCCTAGTCTGGAAAGCTGACAGCCACTGCGCACACAGGAGCCGCCAGCTCAGTCCCAGCAGAGGTTGAGTGCCGCTGGAAATGAACCCGATCGAGGTGGTAGGGGGTGGCCGGGGTGGGGGCTCTGGCCAGGTGGCCTCTGTGAAAAGGCGAGGCTGGAACTGGGACTCAGTGGTGCAAAGAGCCAGCGTGGAGCGGTTGGGAAGCCCGAGCCACACGACCTGGGCTTGGAGCTGCGAGAAGCGCAGGGGAGGGGAAGGAGAGCAGGAAGGCGGAGCCGGGCCTGGGCCGGCCAGGGGTGAGGAAAGAGAGCAGGGTGGCGGGGCCGGGCGGGGCCAGGTGGGAGGGGCCTTCCAGACACTGCTCTGGGCCTTTGAGCATCTCCCCCAGGACATCTGTGAATCACTGGGCTGTGGCCAGGAGAGCTCGCTGAGTCATGACGGCCGCCAGCCCCCCATCTTCTCACGAAGGACCCGGTTCATTGATTCTCCTTCCTCGGACAGGTCCCCTTCACCCAGCAGAGTCCAAAGGAATCAAAAGTTGTTTGTCTGTTTTTTAATTCGTTTTTTATGATTCATTCTGAATCATTCATTTATTTATTCTATTGTGAGCTGAATGCTTTTCTGGGCTCTGGGGTCAAGGCTGCCTCAGCTCTCCCGACGGTCCATCACAAGGGCAGGAGGGACCTGACAGCCGAAAGTCTCACCCACCTAGGAGCAGCCTCTGTAACAGAGCTCCCATGACACTGAGGAAGTCTGTCAATCTTTGTCAATGTCATGTGTACAATAGAGAACTTTAACAAGAGAGAGATTCTCTTCCCCCCCCCCCCAGTGTAAGATCTAAAAGTTTCTTGGATGTTCTGTCCTGTAGCTCCATTCCCTACCCAAACCACCCAACCTGGCTAAAACCAAACCTGTAAGAGATTAAGAGATCACCAACCTACCTTTTCTTCTTGAGCTGTAGGTGAGAACAAGTCATCCCTCGGTAGGATGAAGGACCAGATATCAAAATCCACAGACCCTTAAGTCTCTCAATAAACTGATGCAGTATTTACTTACATATAGCATATACACACCCTCCTGTATATTTTAAATGGTCTCTAGATTACTTCTAACGTAATATGGTGTAAATGCTGTATAAATAGCTGCTATACTGCATTGTTCTTATTGTTTTATTTATTTTTTGAGACAGAGTCTCACTATGTCGCCCTGGGTAGAGTGCCCTGGCGTCACAGCTCACAGCAACCTCAAACTCATGGACTTAAGCAATCCTCTTACCTCAGCCTCCCGAGAAGCTGGGACTACAGGTGCCTGGCTACAGCACCTGGCTATTTTGTTGTTGTCATTGTTGTTTAGCAGGCCCAGGCTGGTTCAAACCCTCCAGCCCCGGTGTATGTGGCCAGCACCCTAACCACTGAGATATGGGCACCGAGCCTATTTTTTTTTCCCCAAATATTTTCTACCTGTGGTTGGTTGAATCCCCAGGTGCAGAACTGCAGGTATGGAGGGCTGACTGTATTTTGAACTGCCTTCTCTATCTCCTGACCCAGAAACCTGGGCCAGTGCACTGGGAACTATTTTCAAGGCTTTTTGGTTAACAAATAGTTTCTCTGCTCATAGTCGTGGGGACCAGGGAGGGAGGGGGCAGAAAAAACAGAAACTAGCTTCTTCTTTCAGGGACAAGTTGTCCTTCTTTTTCTCTGGGCACTATCTAGGCATCTGGGAGGAGAATATAGAAGAAATACTGTATAGAGGGAAGGGTTTGGGCTCTGGAGGGAGATCATTTACCAGTGCTATGACCTTAGGCAAGTCACTGTACCTCTCTGACCCTCAGTCTCCTCTTCAGCAAAATAGGAATACTAATAAACAAATTCCTGAAAGGACGAAAAAAGGCAGGGAAAGTGCCTGGCAACCAACACAAGTAAACTGAGAAACAAGTGGCAACCATTATTATTTATTCAAAGGTAAGGACATTGTAAATTAAGAATAGTTATACTCCCTCCATGACAACCACCTGACTGTGCTGCCTTGGGGTGAGTGCTTCAGAGGAAAGACCGAGTGTTCACAAGCAGCTCAGACGTGTGGGGCAGGAGACAGTGAAGGCAGTTCAAAGCAGTTCACATCCCATCCCTGCCAGTGGCTAACAGACGTCTGAACACAGCAATGAGAATAATTGGGAAACATGAATTGAAACAAGACACCATTTCTTGTTTGGCACAAAATTAATAGTCTGATACTATCCTGTGTAGATGAAGATATGGAGACAGGTAAAGCCACATGTGGTTAGTGGGAATAACATTAGTGTGGTCAATTGGGCATTTCCTAGTGCCCACCTTGCAGGTATGATATGTATTCCAGCCAAGGACACCAGAGTGATCAAGAGAAAGGTTGTCCTGTCTGTCAAGGTCCAGCATGTTCACAATGTGCTAGAGCATCACCCACATGTGGCACTAACTGCAAAGACAGTGGTTTGCTATGGGACACCAAGCTGCCATCATATGCCTCCAAGAGCTCTCTGTAGACAAAGGGACATGTTAAGCAATACCAGGAAGAAATAGCCAGAGAGATCCAGCTGTGGGACATTCCATAACACATAAGAAGTCTCTCCATAAGTCAACATCAGACAGAAGGAAAGAAAAGAAGGCAAAAGAGAGAAAAAGGAAGGGGACTACTCTAGATGCAAAAGGACCAAAGAGCCAAATGCAATGAATATGTGCCTTGGGTCAGAGTCTGATTCAAAAGAAGCAGCCATGAAAAACTTCTTAGAATCACTGGGGACATTTACATATGGCCGAGAGAGCAGAAGATCTTAGCCAACATAGGTGTGATCACAACAGCCTGTGCAAGAGAGTGTCCATTGTTTTAGAAAGTATATACTGAAGCCTCTGGGAATGAACAGTCATGATGTCTGCAAGTTGCTGGTTGGAGTCTCAGCAAGAAGGTAGAGACAGAGGTGGGAGATGGCACATAGATACCAATAATGTGATGAGCTGTCGGACCTAGGTGGAGGGCCCAAGAGTCTTCACTATACTTTTAACCTTTCTCTAAGTCTTTAATTTTTCACAAAGAAATTAAGAGGGGAATTTTTTTAAAATAAGAAAAGAAATTAGATCTCACAAAAGGTTGTGGATTCATTTTTTAAAACCCTACTGTTTGCTTTTTTGGGTTTTGCTAAAATAATGGTATCTAGATTTCTGAGAAATTAACATAAACGCATGGGAAATTAAGCACATCTGAGTTGTCTATGTAAATTGCAGTGATGAAAATGAGGGCTTTCTCTGCATTTCTAAGAAACATCCTCTTTTGGCTACTCTTGCTTTTGTCTCACCTCTATAACTGTCTCAGTAGAAGGTTCAATAGCCACTCAAAGGAGCTCAAAGGACTGAAATAGCAAGAGTGGGCCTGCACCCTTAGGGTCAAAATACCACCCACGCACTTGTGCTCCGGCAGAGTGGGACAATCTCCCTGGGAAATACTGAGCAATTTGACAATCAATATCCCTTTGAGTAAGCAGTGCCACTTAAGGAACTCATCCCTTCAGTGAGAGGAGAAGGTGAGGCCATCTGGCGTGCCGGTGAAGTGTTCAGAGCAGCGCCACACACAGTAAGTGCTTCAGAAATTCTCCTCTCCTTATTGTTCCTAGTGAGCATTTTAAGAGCTCATTAAAAATATAAGAACTGATAGACAGGGCTTATTAAATCAAGAAATGGCAAAATATATAATACATAAACAGTGTACAAGCCAGCAATTGTTTAAAAAAAGGTGTGGGGAGGAATGAAGGGTGAGGGGAAATGTCCCCTCTGGTGACACTGGTGGAAGTGCCTGGACTTTGCTGAGGTCTGTGAAAACAGGAGCCTCTAACAGGTGCTGACTTCAGGAGGGAAACTGTGGTCTGGGGTATATCTAAATGGGAGAAGTCGTCACTGCTCAGTATCTCCCTTTTACACTATTTGAATTTTTTCTTTACCATGTATGCATTTTAGCCTTTAATGTAGTTAGACTGAGGAGTTAAAATATATAATTAGGGCGGTGCCTGTGGCTCAAAGGAGTAGAGCTCCAGCCCCATATTCCAGAGGTGGTGGGTTCAAACCCAGCCCTGGCCAAAAACTACAAAAAATAAAATAAAAATAAAAACTTAATTTAAAAAAATACATATAATTAAAGAGTTAAAATGCACACATGCTTAAGAGCCAGCTGAAGAGCCCTGAAATATAAAAGATATCTGTAGTCTGGGTTCCAAAGTTCTTCTATCACCTTGACCAGGGAGCTTAAAATTAAAATCGCATGTCCCTCTGGGAGACAGCTCAGAAACGGCTGGGCCAGAATGAGGTTTAGAAAGTTCAGAATGAGGTTCAGAAACCTCCAGCACCTTTTCTGAGATGACCAAATGTGAAAGAGTAATCTGTTTTCATGGGTTGTGAAATAATCCCACACGAAGTTCAGGAACAGGCAAAGCCTCTTCGACATAGAACAGAACACTGGCCCTCTGGGTGGGGGTGCGCGCACTGCCTGGGGTGGGTGAGGGGCCTCCCTGTGCTGCCAGCACTCTGAGTCTCCATCTGGACTCTGGTTGCCTGGCTGTGCAAACTATAAACATTTACTGAACTTCCTATTTAAAATGTGTGCACTTCATTGCATGTAAATTATACTTCTAATGGAAGAAAATAGAAAGCAAATGAAATCCATTATCTGTAAACTGTATTTGAGAAAAGCTGTGATCAGCAGTGAGACCAACATAAGGAACCCTACCATCCAATTTCCAGCCATCCCAGAAATCAAGCTCAATTTTATTTTTCATTTCATGAGTAACATATGCTGGGTTTAAAATTCCACAGTAGTTGGGGCGTGGGGCTCACACCTGTAATCCTAGCACTCTGGCAGGCTGAAGCCGATGGATTGCTTGAGCTCAGGAGTTCCAGACTGAGCAAGAGCAAAACCCTGCCTTTAAAACACTAGCTGGGCATTATGGTGAGCACCTATAGTACCAGCTACTTGGGAGGCTGAGGCGAGAGGATCACTTGAGCCCAAGAGCTTGAAGTTGCTATGAGCTATGACACCACGGCAGTCTCCCCAAGGCAACTGAGACTCTGTCTCAAAAAAATAAATAAATAAAACTCCACAATACTGCACATTGATCAAGATGATGTGTGTGGCTTCAGAGAGCAACAACCAGCCCAATGGGTCCATTTCTAAAAGGCACAGTCTGCTCAACAGACAGAGCTGAGCTTTCTAACCCTCAGGGCTGACCCCCCCAGGAAGCCAGCTGCTCTGTGAGACCCCTGACCCTGGAGGTATGCAAGCAGAGGGCACAGTGAGACCCCACGGTGACTGCGGTGACTGCGGGCTTTCCTGTTCAGTAGGCAGAAAGTTACTGGCAATGCAACTATTTGTCATCTCTCCTTAGAAAACTGCCCTCCCAGAGCCCACCTGTGGTTTTGTTACTTTTCACTGACACAAAGGGAGAAGTGGTTACTTTTCACTGTCTCCCTTTTGCACTGTTTGAATTTTTTCTTTACCACATGTGCATTTTAACCGTTAATATAATTAGATTGAAGAGTTAAAATATATAATTTATATCACATCAGCTAAATTTTAAGTAATGAAAATCTCCAAGTAAAAATTAAATTGTTACAAATAGGGCTGAAGTTCTCTTTGACCCACACCCAAACTGATCCCTTTTGCCACCTTCAGGGAGTCATGTCATATTGTGTCACATTTCTCATGTATGACATCTGTGTGTGTGTGTGTGTGTGTGTGTGTGAGATTTGTTGGTTTTGTTTCACTAAAAGACATCACACTGGTGATATGTATGTTATCAACACTGGTTACCATGTTGTAACTTGTTTTTTCCACTTGATGATCTATCCCCACAAGCTTCTAGAGTGTATTCTAACTGTGGCTATGACTTATGCATGCTGTTTACTCAGACATCTCTGCTGGACAGGCACCTCCACTGTCTGCACACTAGGCTTCAGTGACGTCTGCTGGTGGCTGTGCATTTTGTATTGTAATAGGTACTGGAAAGTTGCCCTCCCTCCAACAGGCTCAAGTCTGTGCTTCCCTCAATCACCTCCTGCACTTGATATTATCAAACTTTAAAATTTAGCCGACCTGACAGATGACAGATGATGGACCAATTTTCATTGTTAAACTGTATTTTTCTGATAACTGATGGGATAGAGCATTCTCTGCTTGCTGACCGTCTGTATTTCCTCTCCTGTCCTACCTCCACTGTCTGGCTATCACTGCTTCCTCAAGTGCCTTCCCCCTTTCTTTCACACCTGAGTCCTTCTCATCTTTCATAGGTTTCTTCCTCAGCACCTATAGCCTTTCTTTGGGTTTTAAATTTCTCACATTCCAGCTCTGGCTATTGCTGGACCTCCTATGCCCCAGGAGGTCTCAGAGGAGCTGGGAAGACACAGAAATGAAGTCACGATCCAGTGTAATAAGGCCTACAGTGACATCATTTATTGAGAACTTAACTATGTGCCAAGTACCTGCTGGGAGTATGTAACCGTGTTAGATCATTTCATCCTCACAACAGCCTCTAAGACCGGCAGTGTCAGTACATCATTTTCCAGAAGAGAAAATGGAGGCCCAGAGAAGTTAGGTAAATCACCACCAAAACCTCCTGTTGGTATGTGACAGAGCCCAGATTCAAACCCAGCCTGCCTGGCTTTGGTGCTCCGTCTCACCAGGGTTTTGACGGGTTTAAGACGAGGCCAAGGAAGCATAGAGCATGAGCAGCTGATTTGGGATGGGGCAATCAGAGACAGCTTCCCTGGAGGAGCTGATACCTCAGTAAAGCCTTGAAGGAGGAGCAGGAGGAGCTGACCATGCAATGAAACAAGACAAGGTGTCCAGGAAGAGGAAAGTGCCTGAGTGGGGCTGGGAGGTGGGAGAGTTCACTCAAAAGCAGCCTGGCCTGGGCTGTGTGCTGTGGGGCAGGACAGCAGGCCCAGGGATAGGCGCGGGCCAGACCCATAAGGGCCTGAGCTTCCCAAAGTTCATGCCTCAGGTCAAGCCCAAGCCAGGCCACTCTTGTTCTGTGCACCAGTGAGCCCAGGCCTCAGCCACCCCCAGGGCTCCTAGACCCAACATGCAGGCATGAGTTGGGAGGGATGCAGCTGATTTACATCCTACAGGTTGGGGGGAAAACCCAGGAAGTGCAGCCCAGTCACTAATCAAATCAAAGGCTAATAATACCTGTCCTGAGTAATGAAAGGCCTGGGCAGGAGCAGGCAAGTGGCTGGAGCCTGGCAGGTCAGAAGGAGCGGTGTGAGTAGTAGGGCAGGTGGGTTCGGGGTGGGCCCCATGGGGGTCCAGGGCCTCCCCAGCTCCTGCAAGGGCAGAGCCTGAGTCTGGGCGCCTTATCTGGGGGTGAGACTTGCGTTCTAGGAGAGGTGGCCTCAGGCTGAAGGGTCACTGCCCAGGCAGGAATTGCCTTCGTGACCATGCCACCCTGACCCCCATTTCCCATGCCACTCACACTGGGTCATTTTGAGGCTGATACCAAACATCCCACTGTTTGATTTGTAAATACCTCAGGATCTATCCCTATCGTTACCACTTCTGAAACTAATTCCCAAATATCATAATATCACTATTCAAACTCTCCTGACTGTTTTACCAATGTCTTTTTCAGTTGATTTGTTCAAATCAGGACCCCAGCATGGCCCTCAGGACACTTTCATACACTTTGATCTGTTAACAGCTCCCACCCTGCCTCTTTAGTTTTTTTCCTTGTTATTTATTTGTTGAAGAAACTGGGCCTGTGAGATTCGCTAGGGCAGGCTTCACAGGCTTTACGAAAGGCTTTCCGGTTCCTCAGGCTATAGATGGAACCCAGGAAGGGGCAGCCTAGGTCCAAGGCCCTCTGCTGTTCTGTCCCCAACCCCAGGCCAAGGTGCAACCATATTCCCAGACTTATACCCAGTTAAGGCCCCAAATACAAGAAGTTTCTGAGAGAGTTAGACAAGGCAGTGAGAGACACTACCCTGACACAGGATGAAATTGCCCAGAGCCCTGGGACCATGAATCAGGAACCAGACAGAGCTGGGAGCTGGGCTGCAAAACCGGCCCTGGCCAGGCAGTTGGGAGTTCCAGCTCCCACTGTTCACAGACTCACTCTGTGGCCTTGGACAAACCCTTTCTTCTCAGCAGCAAAATGAAGAAGACTGTCTATTCCACAAAATGTCCCTCAGAAACACAAAAGTGCTTTGAGCCTGCCAGACCTCCTCTTTAAGAGTCGTAAGCAGGCTCAGCACCTATGGCTCAAGCAGCTAAGGTGCCAGTCATATACACCTGAGCTGTCAGGTTTGAATCCAGCCCGGGCCAAACAACAATGAGGGCTGCAACCAAAAAATAGCCGGGCATTGTGGCCGGTGCCTGTAGTCTCAGCTACTTGGGAGGCAGAGGCAGAAGAATTGCTTGAGACCAGGAGTTGGAGTTTGCTGTGAGCTGTGATG